>NC_088836.1:16855681-17315681 GCF_904066995.2 Poecilia reticulata
AGGAAGAAATGTGGCAGGAAAAAAAAATTCTGAATGTGATCAGCGATCACATAATTGTTTGGTGAAATAAAGATGAAAGAAAAACAGAAGAACTCAGTGAAAGTAAAAAGCATTTACATACACACACATACACACACACACACACACACACACACACACACACACACACACACACACGCACACACACTGGGAAGGAAACTCCAGGGATTGGGAACGAACAGCTGTGTAACCATAAGAAAACCACTAATCAGTGAGGCTAACCAGAGAAAAAGGCTTTCATTTGCAACAGAGGACAGAGATTGGACTCTGGAGCAGCAGAAGAAGGTCAGGTGGTCTGATGAGTCCAGATTTCCCATCTTCCAGAACGACAGGCACAGCAGGAGAGGCAGGTGAATCAAGCCTAGTCTCTACTGTACAAGCCTGGTGGCAGCAATAGGATCTTGGGTTTCCATGTTTAGGCTGGGTGATTTTTGGAGCTGGTAGATCAGGCCAACCAGCCCTGGTTTTCAAAGTAAGGGTGTGACTCAAAATAAAGTTTACCATGGAGTCACATCGAGATAAATGGGATGATGAGGATGGGACACATGGGAAATTAAACGGGATGCACACCTTCACAAATGTTCCACTTTTATCTTGTCGATCCTTAAAATATTTTCCCCAAGTGCTTTAGGGAGCATCAAGATGTTTTTTGGCAAATGTGAGAGGTTTTTTTTTTTTATTTTTTAGTCATCAGTAGTTTAAGCTCTCCTGTGGATGCCATTTTCAGTCTTATTGTTAATTTGAGGCCTGCAGTGTAGTTTTGCCACTATATTTTCTCCATTTGTGAATAATAGCTAATTGTAATTCAATAGAATATCAAAACTTTATAAAACTTTTGCACACTGGCAAATGTCAATAACGTTTTTTCCCCTTTATATTGGAACATAATGTATTGCTTTAGAGATTGTTTAGCCTACATCATGTCATATTAGTTCTAATGAATGGATTCATTGTTTCTAATCATCTTGTCATGATTTGGTGACTGTTTGCAAGTAACCAAAGGCGCAACAGGACTTAAAAGGATGAGTTAATGAAAGTCCAAAACCACGGACAGGATACTGGGAACACTAGAGGGCAGACCTGGAGTTGATGCAAAACTGAGCAGAGAACAATGACTCAGGAGAAAACATGTTTACACATACATGCATACAGGGGCGATCAGGCGAATGTGGTGGGGAATGACTAATAAAAGTGAACTTGGTTAAGTTGTGATTTGATGAAATACAAAGTAAAAATGCTACAAGGGCACATGAAGGAAATGACTTGTTTATTCCGAGTTTATTATGCCTGATAGTTCATACATTCACCTCGAACGTGCATGCACTAACCAAAGTCATTAATTAATTCAACAAAAACACAGGCATCGTTCATATTGAACAGCCTTATATAAGAGGGAATGAGGAACAATCAGGTGCCATTGACGAGTCTTGCTGGTTTTTTTCAAACAGCGACTCGATCAGCATTTAGAAACGGGTGAGTCAGCATCACGGAGAACAACAGAACAATAAGAAAACACACTGGGAGACACAACCACCCCAGGATCGTCACAAGATTCAACTTCCAAAGCCAAAGTAAGTGTGAATTTAAACTCGGCATAAATAATTTTTTTTTTTTTTACTTAAAATGCCGGAAACCACAAACCTCTCTCTAGGCAGTTACTTCCCTTTTATGGCATAGTGTCATAAAAGGGAACAGCTAGAAAATGTCAACAGAATAATCTGAACAGTTTCCTGTTGTAAAATTGGTCTATTTTTGGGTATTTATAATGTTAAACACTTTACATTATAAATTAATGATTGATTGATTACTGCAAACTTTTGTTCCTGCTCATTTTACTCAAGTGTTTTTTTCTGGCATCATTGAAATATTTTTTTTCCTTTACTGTTTGATCTATGACTTTCACATACTTGTTTACATTTTACATGTCAAATCTGAGATGCTGAAAAGATAAATTTCTCGAGTTACACATGTGTACTGTGATTTGTAATTAGTGTTCCAACATAGTTTAGAAGTTAACATACTGTGGAATTTGAATCAAATATTTTCCAGATCTGGAGAAGCATGAATAAATATGTATGTATTTTTATTATTTTTATTTTTTTACATCTTATTCCAATTTTGATTGCCTCAATGTTGCCTCCATCCATGTAGATTCTGTAAAAGTATCTCATGTTCTTAACCAAATGTTTTGTTAATACTTTCAAAACACTCAAGCGTGGTAAATAATATAATTTTGACCTGCAAAACACAGGAATCGTGTGTAATACTATGAGATGTTTAACACTTTGAGAGTGAAAATCAAATCATCTAGGGGTTTAGAATGAGTGAGGTTCCAGGTGAGCAGGCATCTTTTTTCAGTAATCCCCTTTCTTCATGCTCTTGCTCTTCCCGTTTCTGGTTCTCTGGTCATAATGTGCAGTTTGACACACTCTCTCCAAAGAGTCAGTTACCTCAACAGGTTGTCATAAGGTTCTAGTGGATTTTCAAGTAATGGGCACAGAGAAGGAAAGGAATGTAAAATGATTTAGAATCTTACAGAACTTAATGTCAGCACAGCTCTGAAGGTTTTCATCCCTTCAACAGCTCTTTGGCAGACCGTCCGCTGTGCACACAACTGCAAAAGATGATTCCCATTTGACATACTGTTTGAAAACGCAATATTTTGTTGAGTATTTTAGCATATAGTGGTCACAAAAAGTACAGTCAGTTCCAACAACAAACGTAACAGATTTTAGGCAATCGGGTTATTTACAAGCCTCTTGAAGTCCATTGGTGAACATTTTCTTGGCAAACTGCTATGTTAGCAGCAGAACTGACCAGAGCCATTAAGTGGCAGCTTTGGAAAACATGAAAGATTTGTTCTACAGCCAGTCTGTGGTTTTTGCCTTTTGGCCTGCTGAGTAGAAACATGGTGTTGAGATGAAGGTGGAGTGGAGGATCACTGGTATCTAGAAGAAAAAAAAAATGTACTTGCACCGAGGAATAAATATGAAAATCTTCGCATTTTTACTGCACCTTCGATTGTTTAAACCCATCTCTAAAAATATACATTTGTCTTAAACATTTCCAAATAGTTGTGTTGTCTATATGTCCCTGAAGAAAAATTGAGCAAAAATAAAAGAAACTTAACTCTGCTTCCAACTTTGCTGTTGCACTACATTCACTCACTTTCCACTTTATTAGGTATATCTGTTAACACAAATGGAGACTCAGCTAATGACACAGGAGCAACTCAAAGTATTTAGGGACCTAGACTTGGTGAAGATGACTCACTGAATCTGAAAGAGGAATAAATACAAAGTGGTAGTATTGTGTGTTTTCTAGGCACATAATGCCATTTTATAGCATAATCAAGTAACGATGTTAGAAGAAATTTCACTTAATAATTTAACTCCTTGAAATTGGGCCTCTGTCTCTTTAAAAACTCCTGCTCGTTCTGAAACTCCGCCTTCCGAAAGTCGTCACAATAACACTCCTCTATTAAACCTTTAACAACGTTTTTTTTATATCATCATGGCACTGATAAGTAGCTTATACAATGAGCTCAGCTGATATGAAGCTCCACCAGGTGCTTGCTAATTTATGCTAGCTAGCTGGAAGGAGCTGAGTGGGGAAGACTCGGGGGAGGGAGGGCTGTGACGCAGAAGCTCGGTAGCTTGGAAACTGAGGGGGAGTTGAGTCTAGAAAAGAGGAGGAGATGCGCCTTCGGTCCCTCCTGCCGTTTTTGTACAGCTAGATGGTTGCCACGGGAGACTAATGGATTTATCAAAATCCACGAAAGACTCAAGGCGACACTCCAGGTATGTTTTTGATGCGGCAGTAACATTATGACAAGATGTAAAGCTCCAAAAAGTCTATTTTACATAATACTGCCCCGTTAAGTGAATCTAAACATTGATTCGAGTCTTTCAGAAACAGCGTAGAATATTCACTTATTTACAAGGGAACAAACTTCTTCTTATTATTATTATTCTTATTATTTATTTTTACTTGTTCTACACTCTTAAAAAACTTAACATTATTGCATTCGGCCATAACAACAATTGTATTTGGAAGAAATAGAGGAATGTCTACAAGCCTGAGAACACCATCCTGATTGTAAACTAAGGGGATGACAGTATTGTAAAGAGTGGTACTTTTTCACCCCACAAAAGAGATAGCAGTCTAATATAATTTTGTGGGAATACTAAAACAACATCTCAGGACATCAGTCAGAAAGTTAGAAACTGGGCACAAATGGCAATGACCACCAAACTAGCCAACAAGCTAGTCTGGATACACCATTTCTGTCAGGAGGAATGGGCCAAACCTCCAGCAAATGAATGTTAGAAGCTTGTGGAAGGACACCTAAAATGTTTGACCCAAGTCACACAGTTTAAAGACAATTCAATTAAATACTAAGAAATTGTATTTAAAGATCTGAATTTGAAGAAAGTGGAGAAAAAATATCTTCATTAGTCTGCATTTAGCAAATGAAACACATAGAACAGGAAAGTTTGCTCTCACTTAATGTCGGACTATAAAGGGGGAAAAACTATGTGTACTTTCATAGAGTACTCATAGAGTACATGTAAACATTTGGTTTCATGTGCCTGAATTCGCTCAGATTCACACACAAAAGCAGCTAGAAAGCATACAGTATTGCCCTCGAGGGTAAATGTTGTTACTCTTTCACAACTTAAAGTCTCCTAATAGTTTCTCAGTCAAAGAGCATTCCCTGCCAGACTGCCCCCCAAAAGGCTGATTTCAATGACATCAGGGGAAGCTGTGCTCTGTTCAAACTCACCAAGGAAAAAAAACACACAAAAAAACAGCGACGTTAAGTTTGGAATTCTTTGAATAGAGGATGCCACTCAGAAATCTTTGAATCTGCTCGTTCTCATTTTTAATAAAATATTTTCCAGAGTGCACTTTGTTCATCCAAACTAGAGAAAGAATGGACATAACCTGCCTCCTCCTATTTCCTTATTATAGCAAATTTAACTGTTCGAAATCCCACTTTTAAAGATAACTGTGTTAGACAACATCCTTTAGGTGTTTAGCTAGCTGATTCTTGGCAGAGAGGTGTTTGAGGTCGAGATCTTGTGGTGAGGTCTTGAGGTTGAGAAAGGTATTTAATATCAACAAAAAATGTGCCAACAACGAAGAGCCCATCAGGCCAAGACTACTCAGAGGTCGTGTCTGCATCAGTGTGAGGTGTTGACAGCTTATATAAATATATTATCCCTCCATTCACAGTCGGTAGTGTGTTCACATGCAGCCGGATGCACAGGGAAACATCTTTATTCATGTGCGAGGAGTGCTGGTATGTCTCTTTCTCTCTCGCACACACGCATGCAAAGTGGGCGATTTATTTCCCTCCCACCTTCTAAGTGCAGGCCTCGCTCTCCATCTCCCTCCATAGGGGCACAGAGCCTGACCACAGACATCGTACTGATTGCTCACTGTGGTCGAGTGGTCTCTCCACATTCCCACCCTGATTCACTATGTGCAGAAAACCCAACAATGGAAAACAGCGGTTTGAGAGTGTCTGAAGGGTTGCAGACAGCGAGTGTTCTGTCTTCCCAAAAACTCTCATCTTTTTCATTTTTCAAATCTTAACCAATTTGAAAAAGAAAAAAAAAAGACCTGCGTCCACCTTCGGACATGAATGTAACTTCTCTCTGCTGTGGCAGGGCGGTGGATGATAAAGTGATGGAGATGTTAGGAGTTGACGGCCATTGTGATGCTGGGTGGCTGTTGCTCTGGAACTACCATCTGCCAACAAGGTCAGTTGCTAGGGGAAGGATTGTGCTGGACCGTGCCTGCTTCCCAGCTGCCATCTACACACACGCACTCCTCAGTGTATGCGCACCAACTTTCATACTAGCAACGTCATCTCCGAATTACGGAGGTTGTTGTTGATCCACTTTTCTGCAACTTTGGCAGAAGTCAGTTCAAGCATTTCATTGGAATTCCTTTTCAACTATGTGTGTGTGTGAGATGAGGCTGTAAATACATATCTTAGTACATAATAACTCTGTGGTCTCTTAGTGGCACCAAGCAAAATTCCTCATATTGTTACACAAGCATTTTAAAGATGTTCATACCATAACAATACCCCAATTAATTGGAGCTTGGCCTATAACTGAGTGCTAGGATCACATAAATTGTTGGTTCAGCAGCTCAGACATCAAGCCAATGCCTCGTTGTCTGTCTCAACCCGTACAAAAAATATGTTGTGACCTAAACGTAGACGCAAGTTCTTTATGATTCTTTCATTAACACACACTCCACCTGTGGAGAAATCTCTTTTCCACAATTAACTGACCTGTTGAGCAATTTAAAGAAAAAAGTAAAAGCAAATTACTCTTTTAGTGGACATCTTTTTCATTATGATGGTTCTCGAGCTACTTAATCTAAGTTCATGTCTTTTGATAGTTCGTCCTACAATGACATTTTTTTAATGAGATGGTGGAGAAAGAGAAATACGTTTTTCATCTCCCTCTGAGACATCTTCTGCACTTTTTCTTTGCTCACAAAGATAAATTCAGCTGTTTAGAAATATTTCCAGTCTTGAAAAAAGTACAGAAAGCAGCACACACAATTCTTCCTAAGGCTGTAACTACTGTTGATTGCAAGCGGTGAGCCTCTAAAGCACCAGGTTTGTTAAGTACAGACAGTTTGACCGACTACTCAGCTAATATTAGCTTGTTAGGATACCATTGTTGTTCTATAAAAAGCAAAGTAATGTAATGTTGTATACAATTAACTATTTACTTATGAAGTATCCTTGTCATTATATACACTATATTTTTGGTTTGTTTGTTTTGTGTTGTTGAATGGGCCATTTTGTAGGTGGAGGCACAAATGTACAATGAAATAAAACTAAAATCCATGGCTGCAGTAATTAAATTGATAATGAAATTACCAACAACTACAACAACATTGAAATCGATACACCTTTACTTTTGCCTGTGGCGCATTTCTGTTTTGAATGAAAGCAATTCGATGAGCAATTTTTACATTTTTGTGTAAATCCTGTGATACAGTGAAACCGTGGAATTTTTTTTTTATCATACTGTGAGAATCTAATACCGCCCTATGCCTGTGGTTAAGTTAGTTACTTAACTGGCACATTTGCTTCTTCAGCCTGGACCGTTTAGCGTGCACTTTTTTTTTTTTTGCAAGGTCAGGATATTATAGAGAATAGATTTATTGTGACAAGAAATTGAATATGTATTACCGGGTAAGCCCCGTGACCAAATAAAATAATTTGATACAGGACATATTCCATTCATGAGAAGCCTGTATCTGGGTGTCAGCAAGATGTTACCATGAGATATTGGCAAAACAGGCGCTGTATGTGTCCAAAACCAAAATAGGACTCAATCATATAATTTTGCGCTGTCTCCAGGCCCCCCACTCCGGTTTGCGTCTCTCTCTTGGTCGCCAAAGCAAGTGACTTTTGTTTAGAGCGGGCTGTTGTTCCTGTTTGTGCCCTTCTCACCATGGCTGCCTGCTTGCCGCCTGGCAGCCCCGTGTGTCAAAGGTGGCTGCTGCAGAGCAGACTGTGGGAACAGCCGGTTAGCCTCCCTCGGTCTCCTGCTCCCCAACCAGAGGGGCAGCGATCAATCCCGCACCCCCGCCCCTTTCCCCTGAGCACACATACACATAATCACAAACACACAAATGGCCAAGCAAGCTCGTACTCACACAAAAACCCTACAATGCTCACACCCTTTCCCAATAATCCTCGGAAGCAATTTCATCTCGACTCGGGTGGCGGCCCATTGTCGCCAGCCCCTTCAATCTTTCCTTATTAACTCTCGCTTTGTCCTGCATCCGAGCTTCTGGACTCATCTCTCCTACATTCCGATCAGTGCTGCTCTCAGCACTCCCAGGCAACCTCCATTCGCTAATCCCACTGCCTCCCCCCCAACCCCCAGCAGCCCCACCCCAAGGAGCGCTTACTGGTTTTTTTCCCAACCTGCCGATCACCTACTTGCAGAGTAAGGTAGGGGCTTTAACTCCATGGGTTTTTCTGAAGGCAGAGCGTGAACGCAGGGCGGGTGAAAGAGGAGGCGGCCACAAAGTGACTCCAGCCCAGACAATTAGAACAATGAGCCGGGCATGTAGGGGGCTAACTCGCTGCGTCACGCCTGGACGGTGGGGTATTTTGTCAGTTTAATGAATTGTCCGTCAGGCCAGGGCCACATCGCAGGCTGTGCAAGGAGAGGCCAGCAGGGACCCAGACACTAAGTCGGTATTTATTACACTGCCTTTGTCACTAATTGAGCTAATTATCACTGACTCCTCAGCACTCCCACAGGCAGCACCCCCTCCAATCACCGTCTCTAACAACTCTCCCACCTTACTCTCTTGGCAGGGGTGTGAACTCTGCTTTCACTCGGTTTTTAACTATCACTTTATTTCATTGGGTTTTAATACTTTCCATCCTTCATTGCTTTTTACAATGCCTTGCAAGAGTATTCTCACTCATTGAACTTTTTCAAACGTTGTCATATTAGAAACCACAAGCTTCAGTGTAATTTATTGGGATTTTAGGAGACAAACCAACACAAAACATAACATACTTGTGAAACCTTTAAATCAGTGTTCAGTTATAAAACAGAGAACAGTCTAATCAATAATTTCAAAATAAAGTGTATGGAACAACTGCAAGCCTACAAAGACATAACCCTCAACCTAAGTTTTGCCACAAGCCATAGAGGGAACACATCAATTAAATGGAAGAAGAAGCTCTGGTCAGGGCAGATAAAAAAATTTAACAAACTTTTTGGGCTACATGCCCAAAAGGTATCTATGGTGGAGAACCAACACTGCTCATGACTCTGAAGTCACCATCTCCAGAGTGGTGGACGGTGGTGGCAGCATCATGTGCCACCACCATCTATCATGTGCTTTTTACAGCAGCCAGCTGTTTTGGGAACATGGAGGAAGCTGGATAGAGGCAAGTATTGGAGGAATTTGTAATGGAATAGTTTAGATCAAAGGATCTTCAGCTGGTTGAAATCCAAACCTAAACTTAATTTAGGAACTGCTGCAATCTTTGAAGATTCAAATAATTGGCTGCACAGTGGCACAGTTGATAACGCTGTTGCCTTGCAGCAAGAAGGTCCTGAGTTTAATTCCCGGCCCAGGGTCTTTCGGCATGGAGTTTGCATGTTCTCCCTGTGCATGCCTGGGTTCTCTCTGGGTACTCCAGCTTCCTCCCACAGTCCAAAAACATGACTGTTAGGTTAACTGGTCTCTCTAAAATTCTCCTTAGGTGTGTGTGTGTGCATGTTGGTAGACTGGTGACCTGTCCAGGGTGTACCCCGCCTCTCGCCCGAAACGTCTCGTTGGAGATTAGGGACAAGGATGTACAGAAAATGGATGGATCTGAAAATATTTTATTAATCCCAAAGGGAAATTAAATGTTTGAGAAGAATTCTAAAAACAATGTCATTATCTGTCACATAAGTATTGTGACAGATAATAATTATGCATAAGATTATGCATAAGAATTTCACCATATATGCTGAAATATTCCTGTGTATGTGTGTGTGATGGGAATTCTTAATTTCTAATTTTACTGTTTGTTTTTTTTAAAGGTTCAATCAAGGACTTTGATTTTCAAATTAGCCTGTGGCTAGAAAATCTTTATACAAAACAACAGTTGCTTGTTTTTATCAAGTAACATCATTTAATCTGCTATACTGTGTGGAACAAAAATCAAGGAGTGTAAATAATTTTGCAATATACTTAATTTTTTTGTCAAATTTAGATTACCTTTGTCGTTTCTACTCATCTTTTCAATCAGTAGCTTATTCACGGTCTGGCAGGTGTTCACATTTTTGTAGTAAAGTTTTATCAAATAATCTTTCTTTTTATGTTGCTTATTCTTGGAATTTTTCTGTGTTTGCTGAAATGTGTTGTTGAAAATTTCCCAACTTGACCAGTTGATCAAATTCTTAATTAGGCCCGAGCAGCTAAGCGCTGCGAAGGCCTATTGTAATCGTGCTGTTTATTATTATTTTTCTTGTGCCAAATGAATTGGCTTTTTGGGGGCTTTATCATATTCAAAAACTCACCAAACTTGGCAGGCGCATAGAGCCCGTGTGAAATTTACGTATTTTAAGGTCCTCGCAAAAATCGCATGAGAAACGGCTCAAGGGCGCCCCCTAGCAACTTTCAAAAGACCCTTTCCTATTCACTTACTTTATCGTAGAGACTTGAAATTTGGTACAGTTGTAGAGCTCCCCAAGACACTCTGAATTTACAATTAATGTCATAGTGCATCTGTCCTAGGAAGTCGGCCATTTTGGATTGAAGTTCCGATTTTGAGCCCATTTTGGCCGTTTACACACGTCGCATTTGATCGAACTCCTCCTAGGGATTTCGATCGATCGGCTTCAAACTCGGTCAGATTGTTCATAAGGCATGGCCGATTCAAAGTTATCAAATTTGTGAGTTTTCGAGCATGTTGAAGGGGTCGTTCCAGGGGTCAAAGTTCACCGACGTACCAGAAAGTCATAAACTGTTATATCTCCTACAATGAAAGTCACAGAGCAACCAAACTTTATGTGTGTGATCACCTTTGGATGACCTACAACACCCAGTTGTGAAATTTTGAAATTACCTAAGCCACGCCCCCTTAGAACAGGAAGTGTCATGTTTTACTGCGAACGTTCACTATCTGACCCCTTTCACCTAATCAACATGAAACTGTGTCCACAGACAGAAGACATGTTGGTGTGTCAGGATGTCCAACCCCGTTTGGTTTGGATGCAGCAGGTGGGCGTGGTGGCGTGGCGAAGTGACCTTTAACGCCGTCTCCTTACGTTTGGCCTTGAATTCCACAGTTTAAAGCCCAGCTGCACCAAACTCACTAGGTTTGATCCTTGTGGGCCCCTCGACAGGAATCCAGTGTGATTTTTTGTGGGCGTGGCCTAATGTCTCAACAGCGCCCCCTTGAAGATTTTAAATAATCAGCCCCAAGCCATTGTTTAACCTAGAATTATGAAACTTGGTACACTTGTGTATCGTGTCAGGACCTACAAAAAAGCCTCTTGGAGCCATGGTCCAAACCCAACAGAAAGTCGGCCATTTTGGATTAAATCCGCCATTTGCTGTTTTTCAGAGACGGCATATTTGATCGAACTCCTCCTACAGCGTTTGACATACAGACTTCAAACTCAGTAAGTAGAGAGTCGAGACATTAAAGGTCTAAAGTTATCACAGGAATTTTTGTATGTGAAAGCATATGGGCGTGGCTAAGTGCAAAACTTTTACTATGCACCATAAAACATCAAAGTGACATAACTTCCACATACAAGGTCACGGCTGCTTCAGACTTCCTATGTCTCACTACTGACCCACCCTCATTACATTCTCATGGTCAGATGATGACGTAACCTTAGCTCCGCCCACTTTTTACAGGAAGTCACGTGTTTTTTGTACTGTATGTCTCATTTTTACTGAGTAATACATATGGAATTAATCTTCTAACACCTGACATTATATGACCTGATGAGGAACTGTGAGGATGAACTCTGAGTCATGGGGGCGTGGCCAACTGGCTGTCCTCCGCCATATGCATACAACTGTCTCTGAATCACACACGCATCTTCCGATTGGCACAAATCTGGATACGTTTGACCTGTGCTCAATGCGAAAGAGCCCAACGGCTTTGAATTGTGATTTTACTCGACAGCGCCCCCTAGACTATCCCATCATCAATATCTCCTCTACATCGACCGATCTGCTCCAAATTTGTGGTGTGTCCTAAGGGAACAATGCCGAAGTGAACGGTTCGAACTGCCTGGCGGAGGCGCGCCTCAACTGTGCGAAAGGGTACGCGGTGGCAGGCGGGCGGCGGTGCTGGGTCCCCCGCGGTGGCTATAGGCCGGAGCGGCGCTTGGCTGCTCGGGCCGCTTGAGGCTCCGCGGAGCTTTAATTGTTTTTATAATTGCCATTTTTTGCGTGGTTCTGCGTGCATCCTATTTGACATCCTCTCAGAAACCCTGCTTGCTCTCAGACTGCTCCTAGTTAAAGACTACAAATCTCTCCAAGTTTCTGTGGTTAGTTATGTTGCCAAAGTCCTGAAAAGGACTCTAGTTATCTTTTTTTTTTATTGTTGTTATTATTCCGTTTTTTCCCCCCTTTCAGACATTAGGCAAATGAAGCAAATGCCTTCAATCTACATCCATATACTGTATGAGATAAGAGTTATGTGGCTGGATAAGCAGAGCCTGTCTCTGCGCTTCAGAGCACAGATGCAGGGATGCTTTGTGAGTCTGCAGAAAGAGGCTGCTTTGGCAGTGGTAATAGGATTAAGCAAAGGACACCCAGGGACCAGCTTATGTGTTCACTTTCTCCATTGTCAAACTTCTTACACAAAACAGAACGAATATCAGACATTAACAGCATCTCAGACACATTCAGAAGAGCTGGCTTAATTGAAAATATAACCTTTATTTGTCTATCATACAGTAAGAAACCCCCCCCAAAAAACAACTAGAATCAAAGATTTTTGGATTGAAATCTAAAAAGAGACTGTTCTGACAATATTCTATAACAGTATAAAAATCATCAAAAATAAATATTTGTATTTACACTCATAAAAAAAAGTAAATATTCAGTGCATGACCAAAACAAACAAGTGTTTTCTTAGCAGAAAAATAAAATTTTCTGGTTCTAGCAAGAGTTAACTTTTGTCAGCTATATTAACTAAAAAGGGGAAAAAATACCTCTAAACATATCCTGAATTGACTCCATGTTGTCCAGTCACCGATGGGCAAATAAATCATTTGGCAAATACACAAGCCCCACTTTTATAAATATATTTTGCTATTTTAATACCTACATCCAGTGGCAGTTTGTGGTACGGGCCAGGGTGAAATTAAAAGGGATGGGGTGACCGACAAGGTTACATGTTTTCTGCATGTTATCCATTTGCGGAGCAGCAGTAAGAGGTGCTCACCCAAGAACCACCACCACTTACATCCTTTTGGTTTTCTTAGCTGATACACACGATGACTGTCTTCATAGTAGTTTTATTATTTGAAAAAATATTAGCTACACTTTTTAAACATAATAATTTTACCAATTTTAACTACGTTAAGCCTAGATTGAGTCATGCTGGATACTTCCTTTTCCTTAAGTCGCTGCTTGTTTTTTTGCCAGCTTTATCATTCCTCAATACTGATGCAAAATTTAGCACAATATTCAGTGTATTCATAATACATTCAAATAATGTAGTTGTCTGGTGACTCACTGTGAATTTGCCAGCATTTTTGCTGGTCAAGCATTCAAGTGGCAAATCTTTTTTTCAGGGATTCAAGAAACAGAGAAATCTAAAGAAGCGAAGGGACTTGGAGGGAAATTAGAAGTGGTAGGGAGCATCCAAGCTCTACGTAAACAAGCGGAGTCGAGAGTGCTCCTTGCCTGGTAATAGGAGAACATATTTGTAGCTCTCTGCTCTGTGGCTTCAGAAACATCTGTGAAACACGGCCCTGCTTCCCACTTGGACATTAGTTGATGGTTGCAGCAATCTGTTCACTAAATCCTTTTATTTCCATGCTATTCTCAGCGTGGTGCGGGGATTTCCCTTCAACATAAATATTTGTTGTGTTCAAATATTTGCTAAAAAAAATGGTTAAAAATTGTAAGCACCTGTGTTCCTTTGATACCCTGTTCATACACGTGTGCTTTACTTTGTCCTTCTGAGACACGGGTAGGATTTTTGTGCCAGAAAAATTTTCTTTTTGTCATTTTACCTGGATTTAAACTTTCATACCCTCTTCCAAACATCTTAACTTGAGAGCCTCATGTTCTCTAAAGCAACAACCTGCTTTGATTTAACATTTTTTAAAAAAAGAAAAGTTCTATCTTTGTCTCCAATTCATGCCCAAATATTAACTCAAATGTTCCAACTTCAATCATAGACACTGATGTAACGTTCGTGTGCTGGTGCAGTTCAGGCAGCTGACATGACAGCACCAGTGGAACGTGCAGTGGCAACGTTCAGTCACGCTCTCAGTTTGAGTCTTAAATCCACGTCCGCAGCACAGCAGCTCGCAACCATCCAGGCCTGGAGACGAGCTGTTGCATGTTCTTCCAGAGGTTCCCAACGTGCCAGTTTTGCCATTGTAAGAGCAAAAGTTTGGCGATTTCTCAAAGTAGACCAAGTCCATGGAAGACGGGGGTTTGTGAGCTGGGTTTTCTGGCTCCAAATGTCTGGGCTCGGCTCGGTGAGAGGCACGGTTGCTGCCCTTGTTGGCATAAATGACTCTGGACGCGCCGTCAAAGCGTTCCTTCAGGAAATCTCCCACCGTGCGGAAACTGGGTAGGCGCATCCAACAGGTCCGCACTGTGCAGGAGCCAGACATGCCATGGCACTTACACTCCTGACGCATCTCTGAGGAGACGGTCTGTTGAGAGAAGAACCAGAACATAAATCACCAAACTATCTGATGCAAATCTGTTGCATCGAACTGTAACCATTCATTTGTTACCATTCTTCCGGCCTCGTTGTTGTGCAGGTTGGTGAGGTATCGCAGATCTCTGCCCCTCTCACTGGAGTCCACAAACTCACGGCTGAACATGTTGCCAAAGTCCACATTGTCACTGCAGCCACCCCAGTGCCAATCTGGGCCTCCAGGGCCTCTGCGCCGATAATCACATGTACACGACTCAATAGCCCCTTCTGAGCAGGATCGGGCCACAGCATGAGTCACTCCAGCGCTGGTGATGGCAAACACAAACGCAGTCTCTCTGCAACCTGAATAAGCACCAAAACTCTCCATTAAGAACTTACACAACATTTCAGATAATGATTTTTTCCCCCCTTTTAACTGAAAGTTGGAAAGTATTTATGAGTAAATGTTCACAAAGTGTCCTGCTTAGGGCTGCCCAAATATACCCTGAGGAGAGAGACAAGAAAGACTCACCACGATTGACAATTTTGCCAAAAATGGCTGGACTGTAGGTGGTTGGGCAGTTCCAGCGGCGGTTGCGGAACTGCCACTTGCACTCCTTTATGGCTGTGTGCAGCCCTGCAGCGATGGCGTGCAGAATGCCAGGATTCTGGCGAATCAGCCAGCGCTGGCGACGACTCAGGAGGGCCAGGCTGGGATCCAGGACCAACTGCACACTCTTGGAGTTGGTGAGGAGGTTGGACGAGGAAGCCACATTGACTATTCCCCTGAGATGAAGACAGGAAGGAAATCAGAGGGCAGTAGCTGCCTCTTCAGTCATGTGCATCCTGTTGACCCTCCAAGCTAGGCATTGACAGTTCTAGTGTTTATTTGTAATGTCAGAAATAACTGTACTGTAATAAGAATTAATTAATTTGGGCCAAAACGCATCAACTGTAACCGATCAATTTACCTCCAGGGAGAAAAACTTGTATGTATGGTTTTGATTGTTACTTTGAGGGATCATGATTTCTTTTCACTGGTCCAGAAATGACTATCAATAAATACTGCATAAAAATATGATTAGATGCATTTATTGTGTGCACAGTTGTACTATATTTAATCTGTGATAGTAAAAAGTAAGTTTTGCCTTCAGAACATTTAGACAGACAATAGATTTACTGTCGGCAGACTGTGATGAACGTTTTATCATCACTTTTATCATCATTGCAATAAAAACCACAGAATCTTGTGGTAAAATCTTACAGCCACATTGTTGCCCACCCCTACTCTGAACTCTCACATGGATGTCAACAGAGATCTCATGGGTAGTGTGGTGCCTTTGAAATTACAGTGTGCATTTTGTGCTACAACAATAAGCAGTGACACATGTATTCTAACACCACAAGGAAACATTCAGGCTCTGAGTCAGAATGCACGTTTTAGACTTCTTTGTGAATCACATGAATCACATCATGATCTATCTATCTATCTATCTATCTATCTATCTATCTATCTATCTATCTATCTATCTATCTATCTATCTATCTATCTATCTATCTATCTATCTATCTATCTATCTATCTATCTATCTATCTATCTATCTATCTATCTATCTATCTATCTATCTATCTATCTATCTATCTATCTATCTATCTATCTATCTATCTATCTATCTATCTATCTATCGTTTTAATCGTATAATGTTTAATATTTGTGGGGGGGGGGGGGGTTGCCACTAATGTTTCCTCGGTTTCGGGCCAGTTTCAGCCCGGAGCAGCAGCCTCTCAACGCCTCAACCCTTTTGGTGCTCAAATGTCGGAACATTCTGGATGTTTCAGTGCGCATTCTAATTTTCGACTTTCTCTCCTGTTAGGTTTCTTTTTTTTTATGTGTGCCTTCTGCCAACTTGGACCCCTGTAATGATCATGTCACCTGATGAGTATTATCATCCGGGAGAAAGTTAAAGAAAAATCGGGCGAGTCTTGGCCTCCTCGGAGGGGCTGACCTATTGCGGTGAGGCCTGGGATCATAAATAATAACAACAATCCCTATTTTGGAGAAATATTTTACTCTTTCCATTGCTTTGATTTCCTTCTTTTTTTTTCTTGGAGTTTAGCTGGCATTTTAAATATTTGAATTCTCAACTAATCTAACGCCGCAAAAAATGTTTTCGTCAAATCGCCCACTTCAACACGCCCAGCCTTCATATTGCTGTTTTTTTTTTTGTTTGTTTTTTTAGTCAAGCAAGAAAGTACTCTAAACCATGCAAATCGGAATTTATTTATGTATATATATATTGATATCTTTATATACAGGCCTTTAAAATAAAGTGCGGCTCACTGTGTTAGTTTGAGGTCGCAGTTATATGGGCAGAGGAATTTGGAGACAGCTGAACAAGACCTCATATAGGATTCCTCTCAGCTATGAAATAAATACATTTTTAATTTATTCCACATTGCGGTGGAAAAAAACGTCAGACACGTTCTCGCAAAAAATCGGAGCCAGAAAACGAGGGAAGGGGAGAAATTAAAAAGCTGTAATAATTATTATATCTAAATTGTTTATTTAACGAACTGTAAATTAAATCTTAATGATGAATCTTTGAGCCGAAGTGGAGCAATTTGGAAAAGAAAGCTAAAATCCCACAAGTCGTATTACCATGCGGTTTCTCCCCTTTCCCTCTCTATTTCTCTCTCTCTCTCTCGTCTCTTAAAGAAAAAAAAACTCTACAGAAGTTGTGAACCGTTCCAACACAAACAGATTATCTCGAGCATGCAACGGAGAACTGTGGTAACCCAGTAAAAAAAAAAAAAAAAAAACGCATACAAAGTGTTGATGCAAGGCAGCCGGCGATGCTGCAGAGGCTGCTGAGCCACCCGAAGGAGGGGATGCCCCGTCTGCTGCACTCACCACCACCGGCCGCTGTTGTTCACGGCCCCTGTGCGGGAAAGCGAAGACACCAGGAGGATGCAGGCGGCTTTCACTCCCAACAGCAGAGCCAGACTCCTCATCGTGGCTTCGGTTCAAACATGCTGGACGGGAAATGTCAAAATTCACAAGCGCAACAAGAAAGCATCGTTTAATAATAATAATAATAATAATAATAATAATAATAATAATAATAATAATAATAATAATAATAATAATAATTAATAATCGGTTTGTTTAATTATCTGCACAACTGCTTGCAAAGTCACAAATGCTCACCGACGAGAAGATATGCGAGATGCCGGCAGTCCTAATTGACTTAGATGGATCCTGAGTGGAGACAGGTTCCCTGAATGATGTGAAGTGTCCAGGCAGGATGCTGCTGCTGCTGCTGCTGCTGCTGCTGCTGCTGCTGTCCTCTTCACTCTGTCTATCTCAGTGATGCTTTGCGAGGCGCACTGAACGCGTGGGACAGTCCCGAAGATTTGATCCCCTCGGTGACTGATAGGCAACACATTCTTCTCTTATTGAGCGCTACGAGAAGAATAAAAAAGGGATTTGCTGCTCTCATCTCCCTCTGTTTTTTTTCTTTTCCTCGCTGCCTTTTCAATAGGATTGGAGGGAGGGATAGTTAATGCTCTTCATAGGGGCGCACAATGAATGAGGAAACACAACTGAGCAGAGAAGAGAAAGGAGGAGTTTTTTGTAAAAAAAAAAAAAAAAAAAAGAGAAAAGAAAAAAAAGTCCACATCAGTGTTGCACATATTACTTGTGAAATATCACGGTCATCCTTTGGAAAAGTGTGCGTCTCACGGCGTTTCCTGAATGGTACTGCGCGCGCGCTCGCTGGAAGTGCCCGGTCTGATGTGTTGATGCTGCGAGTGCGTCCGCTTTGCTGCTCCGGCTTTGCCTCTATCACCGCGCTGTACAGTTACAGCGGAATATGAGCCATCTGAAACTGCCCTTTGAGCTGCCTACTCCCCTATAACCGCATCTCCTCCTCTCTGCAGTCCTTCTTCTAAAACACGCACCCGGCACAGCGAAGCTACGGCTTCACCTCTCCTTCCCGACTTAAAAAAAAAAAAAAAAGTCCGGGTTTATTTTTTTCTTCTCGTAATTAATATTTTTCTGGAAGTGCCTTTTATGGGGGCCAATAAAACTATCATCGCCTCTCCTTAAAGAGCGCGCACAAGGCGACGTGAATGCTGATTGAAACAGTAACACCCTCGCGGTTGTCCTATTACTCATACTGCCTGCTGGGCTACTTAAATATTTTTTCAAAACGCGGCACAGATGAAATATGGCCTCCAATCAGAAGTTTGATGCATGATGAAGCAGGGTAAAGGGGGGTGGGGGGGGGGGGGGTGGGACGAGTAAGGATATATATATAAAAAAAAGGAACCAGCCTTAACATCTGGCTTGCAGACCTCCCTCGACGCATGAGTAGCGCAGTGTAATCACAGCTTGAGCCACTTTGCGGCATCTCCATCAAACTACATGACTTGGAGGGAATCTAAATGTCCCCAAAACACCGTATTTTGAAACGAATGTTTCATTATGTGACATGTGTCTGCTGATTTGCATGTTCGACTGATCTGCATCAACCCTCTCTCTCCCTCTCTCTCCCTTCCGTTCTCTTCGACTTTCTCTCATACCTTTTGGATGACAGTAAAAGGAAGTGGGTAAGTAAAGGAGAGAGAGAGAGAGAGAGAGAGAGAGAGAGAGAGAGAGAGAAAAAAGCTTTAATGACAGCCATCCCCACGTTTATACCCCAGCTTTATATATATGAAGGTGCTCAAAGGGGTTTCCTGGAGCAGTCATGCGACACCGAGCAGATTAGAGCTTCAATCCGGATAAAGGGAGCCTTTTATATACAAATCAACTTCAAATCACTTTTTAAGCCACTTAGATATACACACCAAGGCAGAATGCTAATGCACTTTTCATTGCTGCAGCTTAGGGAATGGAAGGAGATTAGATGAATTGGTGTCACTAAGCGAACCGTGTTCGATGGGGGGGTTTTAACTTAATTTTATGAAAGTAGCTGGCGTGCACGCTTTATTATGCTCTATTTGGATAGGCCAGAACAGCGACTGATACCGAATCGACACAAATGATCCGCGTGTTGATGCTTAGCAGACTGGATTATGCTTTTCGTTTTGAGGAAAATGTCTTGAGAAAGTCTAAATTTCCTCTCTTCCAGATACACTTTGGTGAACGATTAAGCCTCTTATACGTGCGCCGCAAGCTGACAGGAGTCCGATCTGTCGCTTGAAATGTATGCATGTGCATCTATGCTTATACAGCTGATGGCTGCATTGGCGAGAGTGACGTTGTTTCAAGCCCAACAACGAGGAACAGCCGCTCTGATGGAGGTGGGAGGTATGGGATGGAGGGGGGATGGAGGGGGGGGGGGCGCATGACTAAAATCAGTATTGTTGGAGGGTCTCTGAGCAGAGCCGCTTGCCTGCTGCTGCCTCCCTGTCGTACAGTGGAAGGAGCAGCAGCTCTACCCTCCCCCGTTCATTAAAAAAAAAAAAAAAAAAAATCAAAAACAAATAACACAATTTTAAGACTAAAATCTCCCATCTCTGTTAATTGAAAAGGAGAGGCCTGATCTGCAACATAAGCATAAAATCAAATTTAGGACATTTGACTTTAAATCCAAATCATGTAGAAAAACATTATTCTGAGAGCTCTCAGTAAGCTTCAGACCCTTTTGCTTGGAGAGCGCCCGCGCGTAAAAGTTTGGAGACATCTCGTTTACGCCCTCAAGAATGACCGCTATCTCCAGCAGTATGACAATCATATTGGCTAATATTTTGCAAACAGTCGCCTGTAGAGGCATCCACTCCCCTCCCCTAACCCCTCTTCCCCCCACCCCCCTTCTCCAGTGTACTCTCGCCCCCGAGCTCGTCTCTTCTCCGTCTTCACTACTCGCTCGTTTGGCGCCACATCGATAATACTCCACGCATTTTCCCTACCTATTTTTTATTTTTATTTTATTTTTGTAATATTCTTATTTAACTATAGGTGGCTTATTATCAGAGTTTTAATGTCCCGTCGCGACAGACGCTTAACAAAATGGAGCTATCAAGCAAACTCCGTTGGAATCAATTCCTGATTTTGGCAACAGCACTTATGTCACCTGCGTTAACGTAAGTGCACTTGAGAGTTCCTGGAGAGTGGACTTGCTTTTGCGGGATGTTCGTATGTTTGCTGTATTATGTATATATATAAAACTATAGCTATTCATTTAAAAGGTGATACATCTGGATTTGATTTTGCAGGCTAATATTAGAATAACATGAATCATTGTTTGGCAGTCTGTTTGTACGTCTGAGCTGTTCAATTATAAATCTTATCGTGTGGTTTAATCTGTTTTTGATTATTTTTAATTGTGTTGTTTATCTAGAACTATATTTCTGCTGCAACCAACACAGAGCGACTAACACCAAAGCACATAAAATGTTTCTGTTTCCTACAGTTTATACAACACATCCCATAAATGTATTTCATTTTGTAGAATAGCAAGTTGAAATCTTTGCTGTTTTTTTTTGTTTTGTTTTGTTTTGTTTAGAGCCTTCTTAGTATTCAGATCACCCTCCCACTGCCACATTCTCTGGATGTGTCTGATGAACTCCTGACCAGCTCTGATGACAAATCCCACCAACCTCTCTCTTCCCTGCAGGGTGCTATGTAATGACATCCTTAGCCTGAAGGTGGCAGGAGATCCAGTTCTAACCCCTCACTCCGTGTGCCTGAGACTGGTAGGCCTCAGCAAACGTCAGATGCGGATGTGTATGCGTAGTCCCGACGTGACGGCATCCGCCCTGCAGGGCATCCAGGTGGCCATCCACGAGTGCCAGCACCAGCTGCGCGACCAGCGATGGAACTGCTCCTCGCTGGAAAGCTTCGGGAAGCTGCCTCACCACAGCACCATCCTCAGCAGGGGTGAGAGGTTCAGAGAAGCTTACACAAGTGTCAAAGCAACTCAGAGTCTCGAGTTGCTTTGACACGTGAACGACACATTTAGATTAACACTGTTTCTCAATTTCATCTGTGTGTTTGCGTGTGTGTCTGTGTTCTCATTGGGAACCCCAGGTTTTCGCGAGAGTGCCTTCTCCCTGGCCTTGTTGGCAGCGGGTGTGGCTCACTCTGTGGCCTCTGCCTGCAGTATGGGCAAGCTGCGGGGGTGCAGCTGTGAGGCCAAACGTCGCCAGGACGATGACAAGATCCGGCTGAAACTCACACAGCTGCAGCTGCAGACTCTGCAGAAGGGCGGGGTAGGCATCGGCATGACCAAATCATTACCCTCAGATCTAAATGGGCACCATGGGAATCTACCGTCCGACCTACACTCCGCCCACACGTCTGCCATGCTCAAGCCTTTATCAGATGACTTAAGCTCTATGCAGGACACCTGGATGTGGGGGGGCTGCAGTCATGACTTGCGGTTTGGGGACCGTTTTTCAAGAGACTGGCTTGATTCCCGTGGCTCTCCAAGGGACATCTATGCGCGCATGAGGATACATAACAACCGCGTAGGGCGACAGGTGAGTGATGTGCTTATTCATACCAGCAGTCGTAGCCCTTGAACTTTTTCACATTTTGCCTCGCTCAACTCCCACGCTTCAATGTGACGATTTTATGTGACAATCTAACATGAAGCAATGCATACTTTTCAAACGGAAGGACAAGTGTATATAGTTTTTCCAAGCTTTTTCTCAAAAGAACTTTACTTTGATAAGTAAAATCCAGTCAAATTAGTGACTGTGGTATTAAGAAACACACCAGACAGATCAGGGATAAAGTTGTGCAGAAGTCTAAACAGGGTTAAGTTACATAATAACAGTAATAATACGTCAAGATATTGGCATCTCACAGAGCACAGTTTGATTGGCTATCAAAAAAACAAATGGAGTATGGTACAGGCAGGAAGGAAGAGCAGTAATGAGGGGAGCAGTCAAGAAGTGAATGGTAACTCTGGAGGAGATGTCGAGATCCACAGCTCAGGTTGGAGAATCTGTCTAGATTACAACTATTTTGTCAAGGCAAGAATTGATGGAAAAACAGCCTAAAGAAATCATGTTCAAAGTTTGATGCAAGTCATTTAGAATCCACCAAAACATTTTCCAATAAGGTGTTCTAGTCAAATGAGAGCAAAATTGAAAAATGTTGTGTACACATGGGCTAAAAACAACACTACACTGTTAGCACGAAACACTCTGGAGCTAAATGAAGCACAATCCTTTACAAAAACCTGTTAAAAACCTGCAAAAGACTTGAGATTGAAATGGAGGTTCGTCTTCCCAGAGGATAACCACCCTTAACATTAAGGCTGAGCTACAATGGATTGGTTATGCCAAAGCATATCCATGAGTTTAAATGGTCCAGTCAATTTTTAAGCCTAAATCCAAATAAGAGTTGGTGAAGACACTCTACAAAAGTAGTGACTCAAGAGGTTACTACAAATCCAGGCCACACTTTACAAGTTTTTGTGTGTAAAATAATTTAGAAACCATGTATTGTTCTCCTTCCATTTGAATTGTGCCCCATTTTGAGTTGTGTAGCACATTCCGATAAGATATATGGATCCAGAGTAGCAATATTTTAGAAAGACACTGTATAAACATGGTGCCAGTTGCTGTTAATTTGGTTGAAATAATTCATCTTTCTTTGCAGATAGTGACTGACAACATGACAAGGAAGTGCAAATGTCACGGCACATCAGGGAGCTGTCAGTTCAAGACCTGCTGGTACGTTTCTCCAGAGTTCCGCGTTGTTGGATCTCTGCTCAAGGAAAAGTTCTTGTCGGCCATCTTCGTCAACTCCCAGAACAAAAACAATGGCGTCTTCAACCCTCGAACAGAGAACAGTGCCCGCAGAAGCGCTGGGGGTTTCAGTGGAGGACGCCGCAGAAGCATGTCCAGGGAGCTGGTGTATTTTGAGAAGTCGCCCGATTTCTGCGAGCGCGATGCTTCGATAGATTCTCCAGGTACGCAGGGACGCATCTGCAACAAAACGAGCTACAGCACAGACAGCTGCAGCTCGCTGTGCTGCGGCCGCGGGCACAACATCCTACGGCAGACTCGCAGCGAGCGTTGCAATTGTCGATTTCACTGGTGCTGCTACGTTCTGTGCGAGGAGTGTCGCCTCACAGAGTGGGTGAATGTGTGCAAGTAGATCCAGCTTTTGTTTTGCTCTTTGTGCAACTACTCTTGAGAATCTGTTTATCCCCCTCATTTTGTGTGTGTGTTTTTTTAAGTCCATCATCTGGGATCTATTTTCTCTGCATAGCTGCTGTGATCCCAAAATGCCAAGTCAGAGATTGAAGAGGTGACTCATGTCATTTGTCTTGCCATGGCCTGTTTAGACCCTACCCTCTCAGCCATGAAGAGGGCCCACACTCCAGTGTTTCTACCCCACAGAAAACTGGAGAAACAGCAGAGGGGCGCTAAAGTTTCAGTCTTTGCTTTCTTGTTCGTCTTGTTGTACAGTAGCTGTGTATTTTATTGCGTGAATGTATATTTGTAAATGCACGATTTGTTAATATGATTATTGTTTCAGAGTGTTTAGTGTTGGTTTTAGCGAATGACAGAAAAGGGAACTGCCAACATTATCTGAAAGATGAATGTAAGGTTTCGGGATCTTAACATCTTATATATTAGTATATACTAATCATGGATATTTTTGATTCCAAAACTCACACAGTGCTACATGATACAATTTAATTAGCTCTTATTTGTATCTTTCTGTATTAAAAGAAATCTCAGCCACATTTCCAATACAGTGGTTCAAAAACAGTCTCATTATCTTAAAATCAGGGATTAGGGACACACTCTTGATCCTTCCATTGAGTGATCAGCATCATATAAAAAGTCACAAGAAGACATTTATGTATGCAATTATCAGTTTTTTACTAGGAATCAACACTAAATGAATACAATCACCATAGAATTAACCTTTAATCTAAATATCAGTCACACAAAACAAACATAAAAACAAAGACACTACAATAGCTTTGTCAAAAAGCTCAAGAGTTTTGCTTATTCGCTCACTGCCATATTTCAGGTGGGCTGACGGGGAAATTGCTTTGGTTTTAGCTGGGATGTCACTCTGAAACTCTCATGCTGACTGCTTTGCCCCAGGTTATTGGCTGCCTTGAACCAAGGTGAGTGGAGGGAAATTTAAATCTTGAACAGATTTACAAAAAAAAAGAGAGAAATGTTGCACAGCTTGCCATGCTAGCTAAAATATTTGGCACAACTGGATCTGTAATGAGTGATGATTCTGCTCTGACTCGGTCGAGCAAGTCTTCCTTCCTGCAGTTCACTGGGAGCTCAAACTTCCAGGGTAGGAGACGTCACGAGGGACAGATTGACCAATCAGACATACGCCTGGGATAGTGTGAGAACTGCAGTCAGTTAAAAAGTTGATTAATACTTTTTATAAAACCTGTTCCTTATTTAAACACTCCAACACTTGTTGGACACTTGATATTTTGTCAGCAAGTGCTACCTTGTTCACAAAATATCAACAAATTATCACTTCAGCTATAACCCACAACTGAGTCTGTTTTCAGTTTACTATTTTTCTAAAACATGTCACAACATGTTACATTGAATAATAAAAAAAAACCTTCACATAAGGTTTCATTCATTAGTTAGAATTAAAAGTTGTGACTAACCTTGCATTATTTCCAACATCCTTGGGCTTTCTAACTTAAGGAATAAAATTATCAATTTTAATTACACCTTTTTTCCGGTCTAAGTCACATGGAACCTTACCAGGACTGTTTGACATTTAGATGAACAACTTAATCATATCAAACCACTAATATCATTCAAATCCTCACAGTTTGGAGACTTCAGGAGGTCAACAGCAAGAATGAGTTTGCTTAGACCACCTCTATGGTCCAACAAGGGCATCCGATGGATCTGGAGAAAAGCAGCTCTTGTAGGTGAAAGGTCAAATTTAAGGTGTCCATGTGCATTACATCATTTGGACCAAATTCATTTAAATTCATTATAATTAAAATTTAAATCAGTCAAATGCTAATGGGGTGTTTGTTTCGGACGCTCTCCAGAAATAACATAAAATGTTTAAATGTCTTTCGTAGAGAGTCAAGCAAAGATTGTTGGGAAAAATTACTGCTGTGAAAAAGAGTCTTCCTCTTTACAGAGGCTTCAGATCATCATACAAATGTGTTGTCAGACAAAGATACCAAGAAGTTGATCAGTTATCAATGATGAATTCATTCTTTAAGGGATAAATCTATTAACTGGTTCACAAATGAAACTTTCATCAAACACTGATTTTTTTTTTTATGTCACAATAAAGGGAGTTCAGGCCGCTTCTCTTTGCAGAATTGCGTTAATTTTCTCATGCATGAATGATTCGTTCAAGTTGACAACACAGAAATTCAATCAGATTGAGTTCCAGATTTTGACGAGGCCATTTTAAAATCTTAATATCTGGCAGAGGTTTTGGGAGGGTAGAGAGACTGTGTATCTGTTCACCGCTATGTTTGACTTTTGGTATGATATTTTTCTAATACCGAACTTGTTTTCCTGAAATGTTGGTCTTATGTCAGTTTTAATGAGACGCACACCTTTTAGAAAGTTTGCCTGTTGTCTAGTCAGGCCACGAAAGTTTCACACAAAAATCTTGGGAATAATTTAAATGTTTTGTTGTTGTTGTTGTTGTTTTTGGCAAATGTCAGATGCATATCATTACATATGATTCTGGGTTATTTTGTGGCCTCCTGGATGAGTTGTTAATAGTTTTTTTTTGTTGGTTAGCCTCTCGTAGGCGGGTTCACCACCGTTCCATGTTTTCTCAATTTGTGGATAATGGCTCTCACTGTGATTCACTAGAATGCCAAAGCTTTAGCAAGGAATATGTAATCCTTTTAAAACTGATAAATACCAGTAACTCTACTTTTTACCTGTTGTTTAATGTCTTTAGATGTTTCTCTGTTTTTATCTTTTCGCTTGCTTCGTGTCATCAGACAGGTACTGTTTAAGTGATTTCTTGATTGTGCAGGTCTGGTAATAATCAGACCTAGCTTGGCTAGTGGAACTGAGCTGAGCTTTCCTTCAAATGTGGTTTAATCAGAGTAAATTCAATGATGTAACAACGGTGGAAAATCTGCATTTTGCTCTGGCTTTACTCTGATTATCTTTGTCCGATAGTAGTTTTTGATCATCAGAAACATTTGTGCAGGGGGAAAACATTTTTACAGCGCCGTGTAAATGTTTTCCCAATATCTTTGCGCTCCCAAAAAGTCAATATATAGGAGTCGATACGTCGGTTTAGAAAAGCAATTAATGTTAATTCTGATTAATATGACACAAATATGTCTCCATTTGGTATATCTACAATGCGATGTGTGTCGGCTTTCTTTTATATCACACTATAATCCTGGTTTCTCTGTTTCACTTGTTTAAGGGCTCTTTAGATTCTTCCCACATGTACCACATGTCAAAGTGAGAGATGGACCTACTTTAGTCCTGAAGTGATGCTCAGGGTTGTGTGTGTTGGCCTGAGCGCGTGCACGTCTGTGTTTAATACTGTGTAAATGTGGGGATAAGCTTGATGCACTGCAGATTTGGGAGGTGAGAGACTTTTTTATGGCCACTCCACGCTGAGAGAAGGACATTTTATAGCCGCAGGATATTGTTTCCCTAAAAGTATGACTTTTATTACTGGAGAGCCGCATCGAGATGAAGCAGAGAGTTGGTGGTGATTATACCAGTCTTTTGCTGCGTGAGGATCTGAGGGGATCATCTGTCCAGAGTTCATAGCCGAGGATGTAACTTGTTGAACCACTCGCTGCCCGGGACGCTCCACGGCTGTTGCTGAGGGGACAGACGAGCGAAAAATATAAACACGCGTATAGAAATGGACGCATCTAGGCGGATAAGACGTGTGTGTGTCAAAGCACATACACACGGCACAATCAAAACCATGCGCGCGTGCACGAACTGTGGATGTAGCAAAATGCTAATGTCGCCACAGGACTTGATTTATGATGACTGCATTCCTGGATATCTTAGATAATCCAAACTGTCTTTGTGCTCAGCCTGCTGGGAAAAGCCTTTCTGCCACATAGGATTTAATGCCAATTAAGTTTTGTTTGTAGGGACTTTGGTAAATATCCCTCGACTCCAGAGGAATGACAGTGCCAGTGGCTGAGTTGACTGCTCTCCCCCTTTTATGTCTTTTTTTTTTTTTTTTTTTTTGAGGGAGTTGTGGAGGGGTTACGCAGGGAAGGTATAAGCAGGAGACTGCAAATGGCTTGGAATGATAAAGGCCTGGATTTCTGGTTTGCATTTCTTCATTCCTTTATCATTTCACCCTGGAGCTGCTGCGTAAGGGAATTTCCTGTCACTGTTTCTCCCATGTGTGAGACAGAGGTTGGGTGGACTTTTTCTTTCTTCCCCATTCTCCCCCTCGTCGTCGTTGCAGAGACACATGCATAGCAACACATAGACTGCCCCCCCCCCTATAGCCACCCCCCCTGAGTAATGACATCCAGATTGGGCTGAAATTAAAGAGAGGCAGGCACAGCGAGGAAGTCAGGAGAGATAAAAGTCACCCGCCTTGACTGACACGATGATTATATGTATAAAGTAAGGCGATTTAGAGTGTTTAGTTGGATATGAAGATGTGGGGGGAATAGGTCTTCTTGCCCTTCATGCCGTGGTGATGCAGAAGCAGTGGACAAACAGAGTTACTGAGATGGGGTGAATGAACTGTACTGTGTATAAAAATGTGCCTCAAAACATCTGCTTCTCAACTCCCCTTGCATTTTTTGATGTGGGACAGGCAGAGAAGGAGAGCGGGAGAGAAAACACAAGGAGCCAGCTACCCAGAACATCAAAGCCCCTGCCCTCAACGTGCAGGCCCTCATTAGTTCAGCTAGCAGAACCAGCGACTCTTGTGATTGTATTTGCTTGGGGTGCGTGCTGGCAGACACATCAGAGGAAAGGCTTCTTTAAGTCATAACTCCCCACCCTACCTCTCCCGCCGCCACCCGAGCCCGTCGTAACCCCCCTGTAACCCTCGCCGAGCTCCAAAACCGGGCCTGCTCCCCCACCATCCACTCCACCCCGTAATCTGGTGCGCAGCTGCAAACATCTGCTCCCCTTTTGATTCCCCAGCCTTCGCCGCTGAATTGATAAACACATCTTTTACCGGACCGCTGACTGACACGCAACACAGCGGAAGGAGAGAGGCAAATGTTGGATTCACCCACGGCTGCCGAGCTGGTTTCAGGTTGTGTCATTTAATCACACTGCTTTGGTTCTGGTGGATAAACAAGCATCCGGCGCATGATAAAACACCAAAAACAATGACTGAAGTAGATTAAACCAAAGCAGATATTAATTCACTTTGTTCTGTTGCCTCTTGTGTCACTTTTATTATCTGTGACACGAGAGTGGCTTCTGCCAGGAAGTATCACTTGGCATCCAATTACAGTCAGGCAATGACTTATTCATAAAGATGATTCCTGTGTTAATTATTTAAGCATGCTTTACCAGGAGACTTTATGTTACTTAGAATTCATTGAGTAGCCTACTGTAATCAGACAAAAAAATACATATTTTCGCTGAGAGGATGGTGTGTTAATGATATGCTCACGGTAAGTTTTTTTCTTCTGAAATGTGGGAAGACAAATAACCATGTTACCATTTGTTTTATTGATCCGAACGGTCTTTATTTTATGAGTTTGAGAAATGTTCTATCTTTGCCGTAAAAGCTGAATAAACACTTAGAATTAGTCTTCAAAATGTTACAGGTCGGTGAAAGTAAAATAAAAATGTATGTAAGATTTTTTTTCCCACCCATCCATCCTTCCATGTGTAATATTTACACAAGCATTGCATAATTAGGCTATTATTGAAGTACTGTGACATCTCCATAAATTAAATCAATGAAAAAGTGAACTTCATAAATCATGTTAATTAATGACACACGCACTGATGTATTTCAAGTGTTTTTTATTAATTAGCGGCAAAGCTAGCAGCTAATTAAAAGTAAATTTAGTTGTTTTTCTGTTTTCTTCTTGCACTGATGCAGTACTTTATGTAAAAGGGAACATTACTAAAATGTTGTGATAAAATGTCTCCAATATTTAAAATAAATAATCACTGGAAATGTATAACTCTCTGAGAAAAAAAACAGAAGCCAAATAAAAGTTTCACATTTTAAAATGAATTCCTGAAACAGACTTTTAAAGTATTTTCTGCTTTGCTGGAATGTTCCAATAATGTATAAATCAAATTATAACCTTGTAATGTTGACGATTGTAGTGATTTTTAAAATAAATTTGACAAAAGACACGCTACTGAAGCGTTTGAGAAGATTTCTCGTGACTTTATATTTATTTATTTAGTTGTTTTTGTACTGAATACGCATGTAGAGTGAGCAGCTGCGTGCCCGCAGTCCACCTGCTTTTTGAGAAAGTCACCTGAGGATGGCAAACGTGAGATGCGTTCATAGCGTCCAATGTATCGCGAGAACTCACTGCAGCAAAGCCTAAAGTCATCGCGAGACTATCATCCAGTCTTTTGCCTGCTGAATCCAGCTGGTGTCCTGCCTGCCGTTGACGGGTAAGTGTGAATGAGATGGAAAAGGTGAAAATTTCAACAGATGTGTTCGAAGTTTTAATTTATGAAATATTACGCCGCTGTTCCAACGTCCTTAAACGCACCTTTCATTGTAAACTGTCGTGTTATCGACGATACCCGGCCGTTTTTTTTTTTTTTGTCGTGACTGTACGCGGGGATTACAGCGCACAAATCGACGCGTACATTTTCCCCCTGAATGCCCCTAAAATCATGAGCTGAAATCAGAAGCAAAGAGGCACACCTGACTAGCTGTCGTATCCAGACCGGAGAAACGAGTCGGGAGCCATCGGCTGCTCGGACTGCAGCATCTCCCTTCCCTTCGCCTCGCATTATGACAGATGTATGAGCAACCCTCTGCAGCTGTAACAGACTGTGCTAGCAGCTCCTTCCTGTTCATGTTGTATAAAATATTTGTTATTTGTTATTGGCTCTGAAATGTGACAACGATTTCCAGAGTGAGGACTGTGATGCCCCACGTGAAAACCCTGCTTACATGAAGTGTCTCTGAGGTGAAATGCGTTGGCAGAAGTTAACAGCAGAGTTGGCCTATTAAAGGGCCAAAACCACTAAGGGCCACAGAGAGTGAACTGAACAGCATGTCAAATCGCACCGCTGCTCTGTAGAAATGCTTTGAAGTTGTTGGGATAAAATGGTATTGATAATTCATATCGCCACTACAAAATTGATAAACAGATATTGCATGTGGAAGTGAACGAGAAGCATACAGATCTGGCATTTAACATTGTGGCCACTTATGATCTTATTATGGCATATAACAGGCAGCAAGTGAAGCTTTTATCTTCAGTTTTGATTTATTAGAAGTAGGGAAATAATCTGGAAGGCAAGCCGGTATGCAGAGGTTGCCATGACTCCTACCATAACCAAGCATAGTTTAAGATCATTGACAGTCTGATGTCTTTGGCCATTTTCAGCAGAGTAATGCCCTGCGGTAAGGGAAACAAAATGACTTGAGGATCACAACAATGAGATGTTCACTTGACCTCCAGGTTTCAATCCCAGGTCTCAATTCAATCTTACATCTGTGGGTTTTTGCTGGACAAACAATTCTGATCCCTGGAAACCTCATTTAATAGTTTGACCACAGGACAATTTCCCAATAGCTCATTCTTGTTTTGGTCCCTATTACACATATTATGCTTGATTGTTTAAAGGAATAAAACATCCTATGTCCCATCTAAGATTAAACTGCTAATCCAGAGGAATTTTCTCATGGTAGTGGTGAGGGACATGGCTAAAATGAATAAAAATTAAAAACCAACAAAATCTATTTCTCAGCATTTTCTGTCTTCACTCTCTGTATCAACAAGCTCACCGACAGTGGCTGTGCAGCTCCTTGTGTAGTTGATTAATGACACTGGAAATCTAAAGGTTATCACTGCAGCTCTCACTATGTTTTAAACATACAGTAGTCATCTTAATACTTGAGTTCAAGTTTGGTCACCACAATCTGACAAATTCAAATTTTAGACACCATAAATAAGTAAATAATGCCTCTGTTTTTCCCCTGGCTTCATATGTTTTTGCATTTAACAGTTTTCAGAGATTATGAATTATTGTGAACAAACAAAAATAATCTAGAACGCCATATAGACGTTCCGTTGAATAAAACATTTGAATTAAATCAGTTTTATTTTATTCAAATAGGCACGTGCATTTAATAAGGCTAAAATATAAAAAGGGGATTTTTAATCACAATGACATAAAATAATAATGCGTCTAAGATAATTTAAAAAAGAAATTAAGACAAAAGGATGTTTCTTATATAGTGTATTGATTGTGTGTACCATACAAACTCGCCGGCTAATTCACCTGTCCTTTAACGTGCAAATTGATCGTTCTGCTTGCTTTGCTTCAGTTGCCAGCAAACAGCTGAATGGGTAGTTAACCTGCTTCACATGAAAGCTGATCCACCTCACAGCAGAGATCCAGAGAGCAGTAGCGTAAAAGTAGCTGTTTACAGTAGCAGAGTCGGGTCAGCCTCCCGTCAACGTGCGAAGTGGAATTTTACAGACCTTCCCCTGAGATGTTGCTGAGGCGCTAACATTTCGACCGTGGTTCTGGCTGTCTTAAGTCACGGGGAAAAGAAAACGATGGGAGGAAGCTAAGTACACCGCGGCTGCCAGATCCTGCTAATCAAACGTACATGAATATTTTGATCGTCAGAAAGTGTGCACCACCTCTACAGAAGCAGGAGTTTTGCTCGTTTGTTGGGTCTGGATCACATGTGAGTCAGCCTGAAGCCAAGTTGGGAAGACATCAGCAATGACCTTTGAGAAGCAATGGTGGTTGCCCATCAATCCAGGAAGAGTCAGCGGTTCTTTTAAAAAAGTTCATGGCAGCGGCATTAGAAAAAGATTGAAAATGCTTGAAAAGGTTGCAAGGAGAAGGGTTCTTCCTTTAGACATCCACCCGCTAAACCCGCTTCGGGTCGTCGGGGGGCAGGTACCTATCTGAAACAGCCAATGGGGTGAGAGGTGGGAAAGGTTGTCAGTCCATCACAGGCTACGTTATGTGTCCGTTAACGTCACAGGGCCCCTTTAGACATTTTAGACCAAAATTACAGATATTTAATCACAGCAACTGATCCTAACACAAGACAATGAGGCAATTGTGTAAAAAGAAGATCAAGTCATCACTTCTAAAGCCAAATCCTGGAGTGTACTAAGACTGTAATGTTGGTAGAAGACGCTTTTTTTTTTCCTTCATGACTGTATTTGCACCCTCTTTGCTGCTCAGTCACCTGTCTCACAGTTCTGTTGCAGCTGAGGTCCGAGTCATCATGGGAAACATCTTTGGGAACTTGCTGAAGAGCCTGATAGGCAAAAAAGAAATGAGGATCCTCATGGTGGGCTTGGACGCCGCCGGGAAGACCACCATCCTTTACAAGCTGAAGCTGGGCGAGATCGTCACCACCATCCCCACAATCGGTCCGTGATGAGACAGGGAGAACTCAGCCAGTCGCGCGTGGCGATAAGCATCTGCCTCAACTCCTTGTGCTCTGTCTTCCTGTTCAGGCTTCAACGTGGAGACAGTGGAATACAAGAACATCAGCTTCACCGTGTGGGATGTGGGTGGCCAGGACAAGATCCGTCCCCTTTGGAGACATTACTTCCAGAACACTCAAGGTGAGCTCAGGGACTTTTTTTTTCAGTTTTGTCAGATTACAAAAAAGTCCATTTAAAAAGAAAAAAAAAGAGAACTGAAATGTTTGATGTGCATTTGTAACCTGTCCTCTCCTTTTTGATCCACTTAACCACACAACAGAGTTCTGTCCATCTTCTCAAAATAGAAAGAGAATGAGATTGAAGAATCTGTGCACAGAACAACTATTAGTCATTCACCTCACAAATCCTACCTCTCTGCAAAAGTGGCAAAGCAAAAGCCGTGAGGGAGGCAGCACACACATGGAAGGTTTTTATAATGAAATGAGGCCAACATTTCACTTAAATGCAAAACACTGTGTGACCCATCACACTAGAAACACATTATCTCCACCAGAAGACATGGTAGTGGCAGCATCATGTCATTGGGGAGCATGGTTTTAGCAGGGAAAGTGTAATTGGTGGGAGCTAGAGATGTGCCAATCAGGTTTTTTCCTGCCAATTCCGATCACCCATGAGGGCCGATCACCGATAGCGATCACATAGTTATTATTTTTTTTAATCATAAACACTACCGGTTACATTATATGGACAAAGGAACCAAAAATTCCCCTTAATTTAGACAAAAACTTTTTTTTAATAACTTTTTCCAAGAAAAAAACAAAACAGGCATTGTGCAAATTGTACTGCTATTGGTAATGCTATCTTTAACAGTCTGAAAACATGAAGGCTCTGAAGCATTGCCAAAAAATTTAAGTGTAAAACTTAGCATTCAAAGGCAAATACAGGTTCCATTACAATAAACAATCCTGAGTTACTGAATGAAAACTTCCTGATAGCATGGCGGCTAGCTGATTACTGCTGGCTCTGAGTGGCTGTTTCTGACTGAGTGGAGTAATTATGCAGAACAGGGAGGAGATCGATTATTTTTTCAAAGATTATCTGATTCATGTTAGGACAGCGAAAGTTTTAATACATATGTCAATTTTTTTTTTTTAAGTTATACGCTGCAGCTTTAAGCAGAGGTTCGGTGTGAGAGTCACTACCAGGTGGAGCAGAAGCGGAGCTCCGTCTGAAATATTACTACCTGTAGCGCGTAGCAGCGGTTCAACAGCGAGAGCAGAACCAGCGTCTTACATCGCACCTCGAAGACTTAAATAATTTTGCGGGTTATTTGTTTAGCTTTCTGACCATCATGCTAATCCGGGAGAGTGTTTGTAGCTGTGTGCTGCTTTACCTGCTGTCTGATCCTCCATATGTCTTTTTTACTGCAGTAAGCCTCGATGTAGCCAAACTCCATCAAGTATGGCATTGTTTTTATGCCATGTTAGATTTGTCGTGTAGACGCATTTTGACGTGCTTCACCCCACGTGCTTCAATTTTCCTCTGCAATACGCAAACTTCCCCATTCACTCAGTGTGTTATAGTTCCACAGTTATAGATTGTTGCTGCGCGTTTGTGCAGTGTGAAGGAAAGAGGAGACCAGCTGCACAGGCAGGCTGCGAAATGAGATGCAGGTGATCGGTTTGTGTGATCGGCAACAAGAGACCGTGATCGGCGATCACCGATCATGCACTTTTTCACGGAAATCGGCCAATTATGATCGGTGGCCGATCGATCGGCACACCTCTAGTGGGAGCTAATGGGAAGATAGCTGCAGCTCCAATCTGGAAATACTGGGAAAATCACTGAAGACATCATAAGACTTGAGACTGAGGTAGACGTTCACCTTCTAGCTGCAGCTAGCGCAGCAATGAAATCACTTATTTTACGGCTACATGTGTCGGAATGACCCAGTCAAAACCTAAATTCAAGTTAGAATCTCTTGCAATCTCTTGGAAATTCACAGTGGACAAACACTCCTACTAATTTTACTGAGATTAAGTGTTTTTGCACAAAGTAAATTGATAAAAAAATGTATTTGTTGTTGTAATTGCAACAGAATTGCTGCTTCAAAGGTCATAAACAAATGCACAGCACATTTTTAAAGATTTTTTTCTTCTCGTTTTCATTCCGCTTTGTATATTTTGTTACATAAAATTCCAATAAAATACATTCGAGCTTCTGCACTTTGTTGCTAACGAGACAGCAGAATGCTCGCCTACAGCACTCGAGGGCACATCTGACTAATGCTTTAGCTCAGCTTCGTTTGCTGTTTCAGATTACCGTCAGACATTTTGAAACAACCTCTAACAGAATTAGTCTTAACAACATGTAGGCCTATTTTTTTAATGTGACGTTGGGGGTTGGGCTTGCTTAATCTTTTGACTTTCTTATTTTTTTTTTTTTTTGATGCAGGTCTGATTTTTGTGGTGGACAGCAATGACCGCGAGCGGGTCAACGAAGCCCGCGAGGAGCTGATGAGGATGCTGGCCGAGGACGAGCTGCGGGACGCCGTTCTTCTCGTCTTCGCCAACAAACAGGTGAAGTCCTCTTCTTTTATCTCTTCTTTCCATTTTTCCCCTCAGCTGAGGAGTTTCTTCACCTGACCGCTCTGCTCTGTGTGGCTTTTACCCAGGACCTGCCCAACGCCATGAACGCCGCTGAGATCACGGACAAGCTGGGCCTGCACTCCTTACGCCACCGCAACTGGTACATCCAGGCCACCTGCGCCACCAGCGGGGACGGCCTCTACGAGGGCCTGGACTGGCTGGCCAACCAGCTGAAGAACAAGAAGTGAGGAGCTGGTCGGGGAAGAGTCTGGGTGGAGGGTTGCAGTAAGTCTGTTGTGTTCACTAAGTAGAGAGAAATCACTCAAAAAGCTCCCAGGAGATAGACTCCCCCCCGCTGATATTTCCATTTCTGTACTTTTGATTCATTTGACTCGTTTGGATCTGTGGTGAGATTTTAATTTTATTTTTTTAAATGTACTGATTTACAAACAAATAGTGTCAAAGCTGATCAAAACCGATCTATGCTTTTCAGACTGAACGCGTCAAATATCGGGATTTAATTGTGCAACGTTACAACGATGGCGTATGACTCTCCACCTCTTTACAGCCTGTGATTTATATCGAATATTTACCATTTTTCAGAACATGGCGGCAGAAACCGCCTCACCTTAGAATCAACAAACCTGGTGTGAATCGCAAAGAATGTCGTAAACGTGTAGAGGGACAGTATGCTAGAACATCAACTCACAATTTTACATGCAGTGAGCGAGCTCGGACAAAATAAGCTTTCACTGGCGTGGAGATGTGTTCCCCAGATTTTATTTATGTGACAGAATGAATTAGGTTCAAGATTGTATTTATTTGAAACATATTTTTTTCTCTATTTATTTTTCGAGAAACATGAACTCTGCTGATGCCGATGTGAACAATCGCCTTCATTTTGTTTATTTATCGATTGATGTTAAGCTCTAAGTGCATTGAATGATTTCTTTTTCTTAAATGCAATGTGCACGTGCTGCTCAGGCATCTGTGTGGAAAAAAAAAACAAAAACAAAAGAAAGTCTCTGTAGTTTAAGTGTGCATTATTGCTGCTTCCCAACCTGCATGGACATATCCCTCATTTGGCCTTGTGGGAACTAATGAAGGCTTCTGCTGTAAATACTATAAAACAAATGTTCTTGACGGCTCAGAGAGGGTTAAAGACAACTCATCCGGCCTCAGCGAGGTGTGATATCCAAGCTAATGCAGACGACAGAACAGACAGCCACTCTGTACCAGCTTAGCGAGGAGAGAAGAAGAAGAAGAAGAAAGAAAAAAAAAAAAAACGCTGCCGCTGCAGAGAGTGATTCAGCACTGCATGTGATTGGCGGTTTTTAGAGCTTACTCGGTTCTGAATGTTTATTTATTTGAAAACCCAGTTTTTCTGCTTCGGCTTATTCATCCGTCGGGGCTTCGCTCGTCCGTCACACGTGCTACGGCTTTTGCTAACCAGATCTCTGTATGTGTCTCGTCGCACATTGTCATTTATCGCTCCGCGAGAACGCACTGTCCTGTTCTGCTTGTCCTTCTGTTCCTTCGTTTTGTTTAACTTCATCTTTTTAGGTCGATGTTTCTTTACGCCTTGAGTTTTTGCACAGTCAGAAAACAAGAGAGAGAGCGATTGAAAGTCATCCTGCATCGTAAGGCATGTTAATACTGTAAAAGATGTGTAATTAAAAGTGAAATATACTGTACTGGCCTGTTTCCTTCAGACTATATTTGTTAGTCAGAATTACTGCTGCTGGTTGGATCAATGCTGTACTTAAAAAAAAAATTGTCATGAATTTGTGTAAAGTTTACTGGAAAAACCTTCTAATATGCAAACAAGCATGCTTTTTCTATGTCGGCGCGCAACTGTATATACTGTATGTTACTGTGGCAGAAGTGATCCACTGTTACTCTCGGTTAAACTGTAGATAAAGGGGTCAGCGAGTTGGCAGCTGATTATAACCGACAACAGCTTGTGCGTGTGAGTGTGACGTGTTTATCTATCATGTTCTGTTTGCTGTGAATTTTCATTTTGTGGCCTTATTAAGTCAGTGGTTTCTTTCCTCTTTGATAACAGGTTTGTTTGTGGAGAAGACGTCCAGTATTTCACCTGATATCTGTGACACTGTTGTGGCTAAACATCCTTCTTTCAGAGATTATAGTTATTATTATTACTATTATTATTATTATCATCATCATCATCGTCAGGGGAAGAGAAACGAGGCCGGGCAACATTTTGTTCTGTCGTGTTTCCAGAAATTGATTCAGAAGGAAACTCTGTTAGAATATGAAGAGGACGTAAACACAACCTGGTGTGAAAATGAAGAATGATCTGATGATTCCTGGTATTTCAAAAATCAATAAACGACCAAATTAAACGGATTTCTCTTGTTTCTGCTTCTTGTGTAACGTTTTGTTTGCTTTAAGCTCAGCATTCGAATGCTTTGACCATATGCGGTCATGTTCAACGAATTAGGGCGTTTGTGAAAAGTTTATTTACGTCAGATCCTTTCACTAAGTTTGATTACACATGGATATTTTCAAGCCTTCGTTATAATTAATTATGACAGATTTTTTTGCTGAAAGCTAATTAAAACGTAGGGTTAAAATATCAGACGATAGCAATAAAAATTAAACATTTTAATACAGAAATGTGGGCTTAACAGCTATATCTCTAATACCTTTTTATTTTTAAGCAAGCCTCATCAGAACATGTTCTAATTTTTTAATACATGGCTGTACATAAAACAATACAGGCTTCCTTAGAAGCAGTCTTGAAAAATCTGAAAATGTTCCAACTGTGAATGTCCTTTTTCCTAATTCCTCATATATCCAAATATGTAAGCACATTGTACTGAAGGCCCTAAAACAAGAACAAAAATTCAGTGTAATATTGTATTTTATTGATATATTCTAAAGCGGTGGTGGACACCAAAAGAATTCCTCAAACAGGTGTGAAGAACATGACTTTACATGTTGTTGTTTTTTTCTCCCCCCTCATCCGAAGCTGGTGGCATTAAGAAAACTTTGGCACAGTCTTCCTAGTTCCCTTGCGGACTCATTTTGTCTGAGCTGATCGGTAGGGCATGTGGGGGGGGAAGGATGCAGCTGTGTCTCCAAGGGTGTGACAGCAGTATGTGAGTCGGAGCTGCTCCCAGAGCCACCAGCTCCCCCCCGGGGCCCCCTGCAGGACGGCCACAATGGCGGCCCCAGGGCGGATGCCATAGCTGGGATTCCCACCCGTAACCGGGACACCTTCGCCCAGGGCACAGACACACTGGCAGCAGCCACACAATCAATTCATCAATCTCTGAAGGGAGTGGTTGCTGCAAAAGGCCACAGCAGGGAGCGCTCAGAGTTTGCTTCTCCACCGGACCGGGGCCACCAGGACACTGACGCAGACGCTGAAGGAAATCATCACTTATTCATCTAAAGCATAGGACTAAAAACGAAAATAAGCACGTTCTTTTCTTTTTTTAAAATCTTTTCTTTTTTTCATGTGTGTTGTTTCCAGTGCAATATATCACATCCTAAACTTCTTCACACTAAATGATGTTTGTGTCACTTTGTGGCCAGCTTCTGATTACACAGATCCAAGGTTGCACAAAGTTTTATTTGATCTTAATAGTTATAGCTGAATATAATGCTACATAGCACTAGCAAGCATAACAAATAAGTAGTTTAAAAAAAACAAAAACAAATGACCTTGCATTTATGAACGCTGACACTGAGTCCACCTGCAGCAGACTGGGACTCCAGGAGCCAGCGCTCAGACTCTGGCTCCCCCTACTGGACAGAAATTTATCAGACAATCCCGTACATTTCAACTTCTAACAAAAGGTATTATCGCTTAATTTTCTACTTCAGTCCGGACAGATTTAATGCAAAAGTTTAACATCAGAAAGGGAATATTAAAAAAAAAAATCTGCACAAGCGAATAGCTTTCACGTTTCCTGATCTCTTTGAAAAAAAAAAAAAGAAAAGATTATGAGCCAATCCGTCAGAAGCACTTGCCGATAACCCGTCCATTAGCAGCGATTATATAGATTAGTCTGCCTCCTAGCTTCCCCAGATTCAAGCTCAGGAATTTTTGTCTTCTCTGAAGCCATTTTCCCCAAATTAAGCTTGCTCTTGTTTTGGGTTCAGAAGTCACTTGACCATCAGACAATGTGGCCTTTGTGGCAGGCAGCTTCATACGCATCAAAGAGGTGATTAACCAGTTGACGCGACTCTGGCGGACAATACTGCTCTTTACAGGGGGAACAGTGCGTCCACTCAGACTCATCAGAGCTGCGTCCACATGCAGCAGCTGAACCAAAACAACTGCAGACAGAGTCACACGGGGTGGTTCACACCAGGAAGGTTCGCTCTGGATCTGTTGATTCGAAAATATGTCATTTTGCATGTTTGTATTTGTAACTTTTTGCGCTCTTTATTATTTAATCCTGACAGAGATTCAAAGTATACTCTCTTGCATGGAGAGGAAAAGGGGGTGAGGGGGAAGTGTAAGGGAGACGGACCAGCTTCTGATTGGTCAATAATTCTGGCTGTGGGCCAATCAGACTCCCTCTCTCCAGGAGGGAAATTCCACGATGAGACCAAACTGCTGGTTATTCGCGGTTTTCGGTGGAATTGTTTGGATCCATCAGTCTGCTCCTGAAACTAATGTTTGGAGGAACAAAGGAAATTTCACATAGTCTAATTATTATTATTATTTTTATTATTACATATATTTATCTAATCATTATATCTTAATCTTCGTTAGAGCCACTGAATTTCTCTCCTATATTGCTAATTGGAGGATCTAAATCCTGACATGCTGAAATCTCAGTGAGCATGGACCAGCAGCACGTCCTGTTACTTTGTGTGGCTTTGTCATGGAGGATACACACTGGGTCCACTCAATCACATGAAGGTAGGTAAATTTATACTATACAAAAAACATTTGTCTCTAGAAATGTGGCTTCATGTTTTATTATATATTTTTTCTCAACCATTTTTTAAAATTTTTTATTTGCAATGCTAAATATCACGAGTAACTTACAAACATGTTGGTCTCTCACTACAACCACAAAGTTCATTGAACATCTCAATCTCAAGTCTTTTCCACCTATTCTTCATTGGATTTTGGTCTGGACTTTGACTGGACCATTCTCAAAGTATCTTCTAATATGTTTTTTTGTGTGTGTGTGTTTGTTTGTTCTATGATTGCCCCACGTTTAGCTCCATACGCCTTCCCATTAACTCCAGCATCCCTGTCCTAACAGTGTGATGCTGCCACCACTGTGTTTCATAATCGAACTATTGACTAACAAAACACCAGAGTGAAGAACAGAAAGCAAGAGAGACACCTGTAGTTATACTTTCAAAACTTTTATAGTCCTACTTACGAGTGAAATACATGCGTAGGATTTAATTGCAAGTGTATTTCACTGAGGATGTTCCAGCTGTGTGCAGCGTCACTGCTGACATGAAGGCCCCGGGAGCGTCATGTCACTGCAGCTTGAACGATCGTGCCTCTACCTGCAAAGTTCAAAATAAAAACAGGAAATATGACTCATGATCTGTACCCTGCTGCAGGTGTCTAATCTCTGCACAAAATGAGCCAGAACAACGTACAGTTTTAGTCACTTGCCAGGAGGTGGAACGCGTCTCTTTCCGTTTATGATATTTCCGTTCCTCCGCCAGAGCGTCCTACTCACACATGGGCCATTGTCTTTCTGGTATGAGCTCAGCAACACTTTCCCTGCAGACGCGCACATACAGACACAGAAGCTCTGTATGTCAGTGCATCACTCTTTGCTCTCTGAGACACAGAGTCCACATTTATAGCTTTATCACAACGCTGAGCTTTGTTTGAAGGAAGAAGAAAAAAAAAAAAACCTCGACCCGTCGGCCTTTTCTTCACGACCCTGAGGGCCTGGGCTGCTCCTGCGCCCGACTGCCTGTTTGCCTCAGAATCTCTAGACAGGACATCTATAAATCATTCACTCCAAATATCTGAGCTTTATGGAATGATGAGAAAAGTAAAGCTATTGCTAAGAGAACGCTGGAATTGCAGTTTGCCCACAAGTGATGCGGGAGACAAAAAATGTCTGTGGAAATAGGTGCTTAGACGAGACCAAAGTGAAACCTTGTGGCCAACATGCAAAACCAAGATTCCACATCCTCCCTGAACACACCATCCGCCACAATGAGCCACAACTACAACGTTTAGCTCAAATCATATTCATGATCTACTGTAGTCTTGTCAAAATCAAAAACTGCTCCATGAAGAATTCATCATGAAGCTTGACATTATTTGTTTGCAGTCACTCTCCCTCCAGCCTGACTGAGTTTGTGTTGCTTTGCAAAGACAAATGAGCAAAAATGTTTCGTTTTATAGATGTACAAATGCTTGCGCAAAACCATGTTTGCTGTTATTTGCAGGGTTTTTTTGTTTCTTGTGAAGAGTCTGTTGTTGTTCTGTATGCACAAATATCACATTTTTAAATGGCCCTATATTCAGGTGCACAATTCCTTTAGACAGATTGTGCTATTTAAAATAACTGTGCAGTATTATTTTCTTATGTCGTATATCTGTCCTTACTGTAAAGTCTCTTTTCATTATTTTGACCTTAGTTTGAATATGCATGCTTCAAAGTGCTGCTGATATAAACGAGTTTCCCCACTTTGAGACTAAAGATGTTTCTTTCCCTTTCTGTTCTATTCAATACACGTAACAGTTGTGATGCATTTAAAGTAGTTTTATATATAACTTTTTTTGCAAAGAAAATGTAATCATTTTTTGCTTCCTTCCACTTTACAATCTTCTCTATGTTGCTCTATCACATAAAATCCGAATAAAGTACTTTGCTTGTTGGTGCATAACAAAATGTGATAAAAGCACAAAAATGAGTCATTTCCATGACAGCTTTGATTATGATATTATTTTGGAACTTCTGTCCATCTATTTGTTTCATGTAAACATGTTTCTGCAAACCATAAACTGCTGATAAGAGAAAATGTGATCTTTTTTTTTTTTTTTTAATAAAAGTGAGGATCTTTTCACTTTCCTTCTGCCAGAGGTGTGTCCGGGTACCCAGAACGGTCTGAGCTCCACCGGTTCTCAGGAGACTCAGTACAACTTGATCAAGGACCGCTACAGCGGCTGTGAGATCATCATGGGCAACCTAGAGATCACTCAGATTGAGAGTAACTGGGACTTCTCCTTCCTCAAGGTAAACACAGTCCCAGTTTTGTGCTTAAGCCTCAGTAGTAGATGTGGACCAGTGAATTAATTTGAATCTCATATGTGATCATCGTTCTCTTCTCCCCCTCAACCCCTCATCTCACCACCAGACAATCCGTGAGGTGACCGGTTATGTCCTCATTGCTATGAACCACGTTCAGGAGATCCCCTTAGGACAGCTGCGGGTGATCAGAGGAAACAGTCTGTATGAAAGACGCTTCGCTTTGTCGGTTTTCTTCAACTATCCCAAGGAAGGCTCTAACGGTCTGCGACAGCTTGGACTCCTAAACCTGACAGGTTAAATGCGTGCGCTATATTAGAGCTAAAGAAACTGAAGTACGCCGTTCAGCATCCCAGAAACATAAAAGAAGATGTTTAATAATAATAATAATAATAATGAAAAAAGGCAAATCAATGCTAACTGATTAAGACTGAAGTTTGTTTCAACATATTGAAAAATTTGCTCCAGGATGATCTGCTGTTTTTCCCCCCCCAATATGTCTCTTTTATATCTTTAGAGATTCTGGAGGGCGGAGTGCAGATTATTAACAACAAATTCCTGAGTTATGGCCCCTCGATCTTCTGGCAAGATATTGTTCGAGACAACAGCGCTCCGATTGACATCCAAAATAACGGGGAGAGAGGTCTGACTTTGAATGATCTCATCTTGGATGCACCCGTTGCTCTTTCCATTGTCTCTTTATTTGTCTGAGTTGTTTGTCTTCTGTCTGAACTCGTCTCTCTTTCTCTCAGGCCCGTGTCACAAATCTTGCGGCGATTACTGCTGGGGACCAAATAAAGACCAGTGTCAGATCTGTGAGTCCCTGTCAGACTGTTGCAATTTCTGTTTCTTAAGTGTTTCATCCTTCTCTTTCTTTTTTTTTTGTAATAATTGAATAGCTCTATTCATGGACGCCCAGTTAAAGACGTTCACACACAAATATGAGCAGACGACCATGAACTCTGTTCAACCTTCCTGTCCTTTGTCTTCTCAGTGACTAAGATGGTGTGTGCTCCCCAGTGCAACGGACGCTGCTTTGGGAGAAGCCCCAGGGACTGCTGCCACATCGAGTGTGCAGCAGGATGCAAAGGCCCTCTGGATGAGGATTGTTTTGTAAGTTTGTTGCTGTGTGGCTTCTCAGTTCAGACACTTTTTGTCTGTGCAGAATGTTTTAAATTGAGACACCAAGGTTTTGAAGCATGTTTAAGGTCACAACGCAGCAATTATACTGGATATATGTCTAGGCTTTGACTAAGCCAGTGGTTCTTAACCTGGGTTCGATCGAACCCCAGGGGTTCGGTCTCAGGGGTTCGGCGGAGCCTCTGCAACGGAGGTAAAGACACACTTGTGTAAAGTCGTGATGTCGCCCCGCTTTGCCATCACTTGCTGCAGAGGATCACGTTACATTGCTGAGCCAATCAGTGCTGCGGAGGAGCACTGATTGAAGGAGTTCCACTCTCAGCATGGATTTGAACTTGTGTCTTTAATTACTTCAGCAAAGCTCACCATTTTTACCAAATTCTGTAACTTTCGGTGTACTTCTAAATCTGCTCCTTAGTCGCATCTTTTCGGGGTTGCTACTACCTCTAGTGCCATAGGGGTGGTGACACAACTAATATAATTGCATTACTAAATCAGAATACAGCAAAGTCTTTATTATTTATTATAAATTTTTCATTCTCTTAAGAATGTAGAGCTAATTAAATGATCTAAACAAGACCTTAAAGTGGTTAAAGTTTATTTTGATGGCCAACCTGTTGAAACTGTGGCAAATTTTAAATACCTTGGGTCGTTCCTGGACAGTCAGCTCAACTTTGATGAAAACACTGATTATATTTTGAAGAACTGTTCTCAGAGACTCGACCTTTTAAGAAGACTTAGTGATCTTGGGGTGATCTAGACTCTAGTTGGGTCGAATCCCTTTCTTATTTTGAGTTCAATTAGAGGTTGTTTTAAACCATGCTGGTTTGCTAGCTGCATAGCTGAAATGATGTTGTAACAGGACCCACACTTTCTTAAAAGCTAAACTTTTATGTCTGGAGTCTGTAGAATATTTTTCCAAGAGATCTGGAGGTCATCAAGATGTCTGTTTTCTTTATGTTATTTTTCGTCCAGCAGTGGTTTTCACCTTGAAATTTTTCAATGGATGCCATATTTTCTGTCTCTTTCCTATTACTGATTCATGAATATCGACCTAAACCGAGACAAATGAAGCTATCAGCACCTCAGATGTATTTTTCTGGAGTCCCAAAGCCAATGGAAATGGCAGATTGATAGACATTTTTTTATAATTTTCTTTAGATCAAAGCATGATGTGTTGCTTTTAGAGATATTTTAGTCTACTTCCTTTTGTCATACAGGTGCTTCTAAAGTGATTCAGGTCTTATTCCAGCCAGGACAGGATTCAAACCCAGAACCTTCTGGGTACAAGTCACTAGCAGTCTGTTGTGTTTTATGCTAATCAGATCTGAGAACCACTGTCTCATTTTCTTATGTGCTTTTGTTACACAAACAAATGAGTATAGAGGGATTTGGTTTGTACGATTTGGCATTACGCCCTAAACAGATATTTAAGAAATGGCAAAATATTTCACATGCATAGATACACTCAAATCAGCCCTGATTAGATGTCATGCCAATAGGTCAAAGGTGTTTTTCTTTCCTTCAGGCATGCCGTCATTTCAACGATTCAGGAGCCTGCGTGCCTCAGTGCCCCCAGACCCTCATTTACAACAAACAGACATTTCAAATGGAGACCAATCCCAATGCAAAGTACCAATATGGATCAATATGTGTGTCTCAGTGTCCTAGTAAGTAATTCATGAAATGCTTGTGATTTTAAAGTCTGCTTTAATGTTACATGTTCACAAAGCCTGCTCTGTGTGTGTGTGTGGGGGGGGGGGGGGGGGGCGTGTGTGTACATGTGTTTGTGGCTTTGTAACAATTGACTTGTTCCTGTTTCTTATTTTCTGTCCACAGCTCATTTTGTGGTGGACGGCAGCTCCTGCGTGAGCGTCTGTCCTCCAGACAAGACAGAGATGGAGAGAGACGGCCAGAGGCAGTGTGAGCTCTGCAGTGGATTCTGCCCGAAAGGTCAGCAGCACTAAAGCACCATTCAGCCTTTCCCTAGCATAGCGCTGTCTGTGATCAAAAAGCAGTGTTGGATGGAATCATCCCTGCAGTGTGCAACGGCACCGGCGCAGAGCACAGACAGACGGTGGATTCCAGCAACATCGACAGCTTCGTTAATTGCACCAAGATCCAGGGCAGCCTTCACTTCCTGGTCACAGGGATTCATGGGTAACTCTGTTTCCACTGGAGGAGAGCCTAACAAAGAGACAGTTTGTATGTTAATGATGTGTTTTCTGGTCCTCACAGAGATGATTTTAAAAACATTCCACCACTCGATGCCAAAAAGTTGGAGGTGTTCCGCACCGTGAGGGAAATAACAGGTTTGTATTTACAGATAGGTTTTTCCGTTTAGGGAGCCTCTGCTCCCTCACAGAGACGGCAGTCGCCATGATTTTGCTGCTTCTAAGTAAATCTCTGTATTTAAACGTTTTAAATTTTTATTAACTGTAAAGACGTGGAGCAATGTAATATAAACTGAGGGACTTCACGGCTATTGTTAGTTTCTTTAAAAAAACAAAAAAAGACTTTTGGGAAATTGAGTTTCCCAAAAGTGGCAAAAGTTCCTCAAACAACTTTTAGACAGCAAATGGTTTATTTCACACCATCTACAGGTGGCAAAAAGTCTGCTTCCTGTGTCTAAAATCATCTCAGTGAATTACTAGGATTTATGTTATGGTAAAAAAAAATCTCTTTTAGCAAACCTAAGACATTCATAGATTATTAAAGATCATCTTTCGGCATGTATAAAGAACTGTAATGTTTTCATTCTCAGATATTCTTAACATCCAGTCTTGGCCTAAAGAGCTAAACAACCTCTCGGTTTTTTCAAGCCTCACGACAATTCAGGGGAGGTCGCTCCACAAGTAAGGATGATTTTGTGTGGCACACAAAAAATTAACAATCTGTGCAAAGGAGCACCTATCGTGTAATTAAAACCTGGGTCTGACGCTTCCTGCTCAAACTAAAACCAATTTATATTAAATCCACACGCTCTGTTGTAACACCTATTATTATATTCTTCCCTTTTATAATTAACATTAACATTTTCTCCACTTGTCTTGTTCTTTGCAGCTGTGCACTGTCACACATCCAGACTAAAACATGACATAGACTGCTCAGAACCAAATGATAAAGTCTGAAATACAAACTTCCTAACTGTCTGAGACATTTTGTAAGCTAACTACCCTCTGTGTGTGTGTGTGTGTGTGTGTGTGTGTGTGCGTGTGTGTGCGTGTGTGTGTGTGTGTGCGTGTGTGTGTGTGTGTGTCCTCCAATCCCCAAAACAAAAGGCGATTCTCTCTGATGGTGATACATATCCCCACTCTCACCTCCCTCGGGCTGCGCTCTCTGCGGTATATCAACGACGGCAGCGTGTACATCAGTCAGAATGCCAACCTTTGTTATCACCACACTGTGAACTGGACGCAGCTGTTCAGGGGCCGCAGAGTTCGAGTCAACAACCTCAACAACAACAAGCCGTTTGCGGAGTGTGGTGAGACACGTTTCTTTAAAGCATGACGACAAAACACATGTTCGACTTGAATATCACAAAGGAGCTCACTTTGTAGTGATGAGGTAGCTTTTACGACTAAAGGTATCCCTGCCAAATTAACAGGGTTTTCTTAAGAAAAAGTGAGATATTATAAATCATATGGAAACTTTTTACACCTTTAATGTGACATAAATCACACGACGTTCAGACAAGATCTTGTATTTGTATTTTCTAACAATGTTCTCCCCAGTCAGATTTGTTTATTTCAGTTGCATAGAATATATGATACAATAAAAATAGAAATAGTGAAAAATATTCTTTTGTGGTCTCCTGCATTTGCATACTGAAACCAGCCACTTTAACAGGTGTGTGTACATTTAGAATCCACCGTATGTTACAAGCTATTACAGTCACTTAAAACGAAAAAAAGGGCGGAAAAAACCTTGAACTTTCATCCAGTAGATGTCTGAGGCACTGTCATGTTTGTGTGCAGTGGCAGAAGGACGTGTGTGCGACCCTCTTTGCTCAGACGCAGGCTGCTGGGGCCCCGGCCCTGACCAGTGTCTTATCTGCAGGAACTACAGCCGTCACGGCACGTGTGTGGGAAGCTGCAACTTTGTGTCTGGGTCAGCGGTTTTGGGTTGACTTTTATGTGACTGCAGCTCATGTGTGCCTTTAGTAAAGTTGCACATGCTCTAAAAACATATTGTGTTTGCAGAGAAAAGAGGGAATTTGCAAGATCTGACGAAGAATGTGTCGCTTGTCATCCGGAGTGCAAGCCTCAGAGGGGAAAAGTCAGCTGCACAGGAACGGTAATATGTGTTTTTTTTTTTTTTTAATCCGTAACTAGGATAGTGTTTATAAGTTCAAATGTGTTTTAATCATGTTACTCAAGTATTCTCTGTATAAGAAAAAACAAGTTCTTGAAAATTGGAATATGAAATTCTCTGCTGTGCACCTTTAATGTGTTTATATTTGCTTCTCTGATTCGTTTTCATTTTAATCTTTTACATTACAATTAACACTTTGACTGGTTTTATCGTGTTTTCATAAGTTTTTTTGTTTAACTCTCCTCATTGCTCTCTATCTTTGTCTTTTGAAGGGGGCAGATGAATGCGTGGCTTGCTCCAATCTTCAAGATGGTCCCTACTGCATGTCCTCTTGTCCCTCTGGAGTACTTGACGAACACAGAGGACTAATTTTCAAATACCCCAACAAAGAGGGCCACTGTGAACCATGTCATCCCAACTGCACACAGGGGTAAGGGTGAGATTAAAACATCCGTTTATGAATAGGTTTGCTTTCACTCATGTATAAAAGTGATATATATTCATGGAATCCATTTCCAGTCAGAAAAAGTTTGGGATGTTGTGTTGCAGGTGCGCGGGCCCAGGTTTAAACGATTGTAAGATATCAGGCGGCAGGTGAGTGTTTCCCCCTGCTGGTGGATATAAAACACTGCATGTCAACGTTCTGCTATTACCGTGTGGTTGTTGCTTGGTCAGTTTAAAAAGCTAGTTTTGCTGCGCTCACTTTTTGGTTAATGAGTTTAATTTTCAGAACTTTGTCTGCTGTGATTCTTATCACAAAAAAATAGAGAAAACCCCTCGTACGTTATATAACAGGGTTACTTTGACTGTTTTGACTGAATATGTGATTAAGCTGGTAGATGATTAGCAGATGATCGATAGGGAGAGATGGCCAGCCCCTCTTAAAGAGAACAGCACATGATCATAGAATGCTTATCCCTACCTAAGTTTATTTGTCATTTCATTTCAGTTTTGATAGAAATTTAACATTACAATTTTTAGATTCAGAAAATTTGTGACATTTTTTTTTTCTTTTAGATTCATCTAAACCAATCAACATGTCTTTGTCTTCTTAGATGCTGAGTATGTTTGAAGGTCTCGGTTTGCGCTTCAATCCACTTTTTAACTGTTGAACATGCAAAAGTATATCCTGATGTAAATAAATCCTCCAAAATATTTCCTTTATAAAAGACATCTTGGCAAGAAAGCTCAGGTTAGGTTCCTGCTAAAACGTCTCATTCTTTTTAAAACAACTCTGTTTCCTTCTGCAGCGGACAGATCACAAGTATAGCATTGGCAGTCCCAGCTTGTTTGATTTTCTGCCTCGGGTTGTTCTTCCTGGGGTTGTTGTACCACCGAGGCCTTGCCATCCGTCGCAAGAGAGCCATGAGAAGATACCTGGAGAGCGGAGAGGTCAGGCTTCAAACACCATAACATAAGCCTGCCACACACATTTGCTTCTGCCAAGAGGTGGCATGCAAAAGTATTAATAACTCTTGAATATTTCCACATTTGTTACAAAGTAACCACGAACTTAGATAAAAAGCAGTGGATTTTGAAATGTTTCCTTTTAAAGGTAACTCGGTCTCAGTCAGGGTAGATTTTGGGTGTCTGTGAACACACATTTCAATTCTTGCCAAAACTTTGTTATATTTTGGTCTCAATGAGGTAGGTTATATCTCAGGTACACCACAACCTGAAACCCTAATCAGACTGAAAGGGACACAGCTGAGGGAAAGCGTAGGCAGAGGAGAATCAGGAGATGTAAAACAGCTGCGAAGGGGAGCAGGACGGCAGGGAAAGAAAAGAGAAAATAGCAAAATATAGAGACGAGAATAGGAGACCATAAAGGTAAAGGGTAAATCTAAAGAACCCAACTCTAATGCACAAATCATAATAATCCAATATAACCTTTTCAAAACCCTGTAGGAGTCAGCTAAATATTTGTTCTGCTTTCAACAGAGCTTTGAGCCCCTGGGTTCGGGAGAGAAAGGCACAAAGGTTTTTGCTCGGATCTTGAGGCCGTCAGAGCTGAAAAAAATCAAACTCCTTGGCTATGGCGTTTTTGGAACGGTACACAAGGTATTATTAATTTTGTCTTGTGATCGGTTGATATGACATGGAGCTACCATGATCTAAAATACAGTGTGCTTAAGGGCTTTTGGACCCCAGAGGGAGAGACGGTCAAGATCCCTGTGGCAATAAAGACGATCCAGGACAGCTCAAGTCGACAAGCCTTCACTGAGATCACTGATGTGAGTCTCATCAAATTTTTTTAAAATATATAAAAACACCAAATGGCATGAACAGAGCATAATTTTTCTTCGCAGCTTAAATATTCCAAGAAGGAAACAGTAATGCTCGTTTTCTATCGATTTGCTGTAATACTAATCGATGTCTAAAATGCATTCACTCAATTTACAGCACATGTTGTCCATGGGCAGCCTGGACTACCCTTACATTGTTAGACTGCTGGGAATTTGTCCTGGTCCCAGTCTCCAGCTGGTGACCCAGCTCAGTCCCCGTGGCTCCTTACTGGAGCACATCAGACAGCATAAGAACAGCCTGGACCCCCAGCGCCTGCTCAACTGGTGTGTGCAGATCGCTAAGGTAAAGACAGCTGTGACTCCTCCGAGTAAGGTCTTAGACTGAATGTAAAGTAAAACCGCTTGTATCTCAGGGTATGTTCTACCTGGAGGAACACCGCATGGTCCACAGAAATCTGGCTGCCCGCAACATCCTGCTGAAGAACGACTATCAGGTCCAGATCTCGGACTACGGCGTGGCAGACCTCCTCTATCCAGATGACAAGAAATACATCTACACAGACACAAAGGTAGATGCTACCATCTGGTTCAGTGTGAGATCACCCGCCAATGTATTTTCTTTGCGTTTTCAAGCAATGCTCATTTGTCCACTCCATTCAGACACCTATAAAGTGGATGGCGCTTGAGAGCATCTTGTTTCGAAGGTACACTCATCAAAGCGATGTTTGGAGTTACGGTAAGAAACCTACTCGTCATACGAAGCGATCCGTGTAGATGTTGACTGTGTGTGAACCCCAAGAAAAGACATTAAAAGCAGCATTTTTGCTCCTGGACAGGAGTGACGGTGTGGGAGATGATGTCCTTCGGGGCGCAGCCGTACGTGTCAGTGCAGCCTCAGGAAGTGCCGAGCCTTTTGGAGAAGGGCGAGCGTCTGTCGCAGCCCCACATCTGCACCATTGATGTCTACATGGTCATGGTTAAATGTGAGCCTCTAGATCACTCCCTATGTGTGAACACAAGCACGTCGAGGCTTTCTCGTCACAGAGGCTGCTTCTATGCAATCATCTGCAAACAGTTTACTGCTTTTTATTTGGTTTTAGGCTGGATGATTGACGAGAACGTGAGGCCCACCTTCAAAGAGCTAGCGAGTGATTTTACAAGGATGGCAAGAGATCCACACAGATACCTTGTCATTAAGGTGCGGATGATGTTTCTTGTTTCAGAGCTTTTTTTTTACTTATCCTTGATTTTACATCGTAAAAGTTGCTCCTCCACTGTTGTCCTGTCACAGGAAGGGGAAGACGCCCCGCCTGGAGAAATCCATCGAAGAGAGTCAGAGCGAGGACTTCTGGATGCAGATTTGGAAGACGCAGATGAGGAGGGGCTGGACGATGGTTTGACTACGCCTCCTCTGCAGCACTCTCCATCGTGGAGTCTTTCTCGTTCAAGGATAAATTCCTGCAGGGTAACAAACAACAAATGCACATCAGCGTCTTAGTTACATTGGAATGATAGATTGGTTTTAAACTACTGACACGATCAGTGAGTGGCATTCTTCTTGTTTTTTCTGCGACCTTTTTAGAGTGGTGTATCTCAGCCTGGCCCGACCGGATACCTACCAATGACCCCAAGTCCAGTAGACAACATCCGTCAGGTGTGATGACCACACAGAAATCCCCTGTCAATTTCCCCAGTAAACTGACATTCATTCAAACCTTCTTAGGTCTGATACATAATTTTTCGCTTCAGCTGTGGTTTCACCGGTCTCGCCTGAGCTCTGTGCGGACACTGCCTGAAAGATCAGAGGTCAGAGGAAATGGCAGGGAGGCAGAGGGGTTACGGGCTGGAAGCCTTCGCCGAGCAAGGCTAGGCTCAGAGAGAAGCAGCCCTCATGTGGCTTTAAATCGTCACAGGAAGCTTTCCACGGCCTCCAGTCCGTCCTCCTACAAGGTGTGGACGGCGCAGGAGGATGAGGAGGAGTTGGACCACTATGGCTACGTTCTGCCTGGGTCACCTGAAACCCCAGAAAGAAGTAGGTTTTGCTTTTCTTACTGTCAACAAATTAAAATATTGAATGTTATTTTATTTCAGTTTGTTAAATTAGGAACTGAAACTTTTTTTTTTTTGCATAGATTCATGTAACGAATCATAATATTCTCTGAAAACCATCAGAGTGATGGGTTTCGGTGTACGCTTTGATGGATACGGCTTGCAACTAATTAAAACCCCAAACTGTTTTTCTTAGAAAACTAGAACATTATTCAGGACCAGTACAAAATGTGACCAAGAATTTGTTGTACATGACATTAAATACTTTTGAGAAGGGGGCATTTCCATTTCTACCTCATAAAATGTTTTTTACTGGTCTCATTTAAAATAATCTTAGGAACTAATCATAAAAAATAAAATAAATACTGGACACAATTTAAATACATCATTCTGTTTTTAATGAATTTATACGATGCAAGTTTCACTTTTCGGCTGATTGTTTTTGTGACTTTGTGAATTCTGCTGTTGAGTATAAATACATCACTAAAACTTCTCATCCAGTCGTCTTTGTCTATTCTATGCTCTCAGGTACAAAAAGTAATCAGATACCTGAGGCTTGTCAAGGAGCAGCAGCAAAGCAGAGAGATGGAACGGAGAAAGATCAGCTCCACAGCAGGAGAGAGATCAAATCTGTGGATCATAAAACAGAGGTGGGCCGAGGAACTTGTAGGTATGAATACATGGATATCAGGCACTCAGACTCTTCAGAAGGAGGTGAGTCAGAATTGGAGAGATGTGGGAGTCAGACATCTTCGACGACTGGAGCGGAGGCAGACCAAACAGCCCGGGGCTCGGTCAAAGAGGGAAAGGGGGAAGAAGAAACTGACATTTGCCACACAAATAAACAAGCGACAGTTCCAGAGGATCCTAGTGGTGGTGTTGTGCCCGGGGCAGATGTTTCGGCAGCTGGAGACGGCACGGTGGAGGTGTATGAGGAGATGAGCAGATTTGAAAAGGTGCCTGGTGAGCGGGGGCACGCGGAATATGAGAACCTCCCAGCAAAGACGAGGGCTGTTCCCGAGGAGACGGACAGTGACAGGTGTGCAGGGATCGGGGAATACATCAAGGTGTGTGCTGGCATCAGGGAACCTGGCAACAACACATCGTTTGACAACCCAGACTACTGGCACAGCAGGCTGTTCCTCAAACCAGATGCTGTACGCACATAATCAGTCGGACTGGGACAGCAAAAGGGGAACGGATGCATATTTGCATCCGTGACATTTTCTAAGATTTTCCCCCCCCCCAGATTATTTTGGTTTTATTTGAAAATAAAATAAAATAAAAAAGATTTTTTCTTTTTACTTCACTGGTGTTTACTGTAAGTGATAATTTATGTAACCAAATATGAGTCAAGTGCAGAGCCATAAATTACAAGTGTTTACAAGCTTATCATCTTCAGATAGGATGTTTGTTTTTTTTTACTTCACTTTTTTTTCATTGGCTAATTATTATATCATATAATTAATTATTAAACCTCTTTTGAACTTTATATTTACATATAAGTGAATGTTTTTTTTAAATGTGGTTTCATGGTTTTGCAAATATTTAATCATTGTATCATTGATGTGTGTTCTGTACATGGTTTCACTATCACCACAGTAGTTGCATAAAAAAATAAAGGTATTAATTTTGTATGACTGCAGACTCATTCACTGGTTTGCATTGTGCTTGAATCTTTATAAAAGAACCAAAATTATGATTAGCTTTTCTTGAGGGACATCATGAACAGCAGAACGTGACATAACGCGAGGCAAAAGAATATCTTAAACAGTACCATTATCAAAATAAATTTTCCTGCTATATAAATATCGATATTTTCTAATTCCCCCATAGTTCAAGTTAGCATACAAATTCTACTTATGTACTATGTACTTGTAAAAAAAAAAAAAGCTTCAGTAAAAATGATTGTAATAATATTTAATATATTTTACTAGCTTTTATCTGTTCTTGTCTTTAAATAAGATGGCATGCCAAGACACCACTTACAGCGACTAAACAGAATACACAATGGATTCTTCTTTTTTCTTCACCTTTGATCACATTTTTATGCTCGGTAGACGTTTCGTCTACTCGGGAGCGTTTTAAATCAGAATTCCGAATTCAGTTGGTTTATTGGGGAATTGTATTTTATTATTATTATTTCAAATATTTCCGACATTGAACTCAAAGAAGCGAGTTCTCGGTGTAAATTGCATAGATCTTTTTGTTACCTCTTGGGTCACAGTAGTTTGGAATGTGAGGCCCCAAAATAGACGTGAACTATCTTGACTTCAGAGTGAGTCTTTGACAGCGGGCGGGATCTCGTGTTAGCTGAAGTTAAGCGGAGCAACAAGACCGGTGTTGTGCCGCAAAAGGTATCCCTATATTTAAAGCCGCGTTGGTCGCTGTGAGAACGATTTTCTCACAGCGAAATTCCTTCGTTGTGAGATTTTGCTTAAAATCATGCAGTGAAAATCTTTTTATGTTGCTTCAGTTACAATATTTATTTTCGGAGAGTGCTGCTATTTAATTGTGTTATTTCCTAGCGGTAACTGTGAAGGAAAAAATGTCCTTGCACATACACATTTATCGTAAAATAGAAAATAGCATTACTTATGTGCTTAAGAGAATTTTTTTTTTTTTTTTTTTTGCTACAATTGATTTAAAAAAAAAAAACAAAAAAAACTTTTTAGATGATGTTTAGTAAAAACGACTATCGTCAGTCTGAAGGTACTTCCCTGACGGGGGCGCTTTTTCTCGCTCAACACCTGTGCGTTGCTCGCAGCGGCGCGGAAGCAGCGTGGTCCGTTCAGTGCCTGTTCTGACTGACACCGGGAAGAAAGAGAAAAAGTTATTCTAAGTTCGCGGTCTGCACACTGCCAACATGTCTGGAGATGAGGAGACACCAGAGCAGACCATCGCCGAAGACCTGGTGGTCACTAAGTACAAGATGGGAGCAGAGATCGCAAACCGTAAGAGGAAAAAAACTGCTTTATACAGATCAGTACCCGTGTGACGTTAGTTAGCGGTGTCAGCTATCCAGGCAAAGCAGCAGTGCCATGTGCCGCAACAAGGAACAGGGCTGTGTTTTAATAAAAATAAAGTCAGTGCTTGTAATGGACACAAAAAGCGCTGGTCTTAAAACATTGATGCAGATAATATCACTTAGTCATTTGAGCTCTGTTAAAATGAATCTAGCTCTCTGAGCTCGGCTGCTAGCTCTGTAGCGAAGCTCTAGCTCTGCTAGCTAGCTAGCAGCTAGCTTATACTGCTGAACTACCAGTTAACAATGGAAACCCAGTGTAGGAATTGAATGTAGCAGGAATTTAAATGTAAACCTGCTCCTAATTCAAATGCATACAGATTACATTTAAATGTCACTTATTAAAAGAATGATTATTAGTATTATGTATTTAGGACCAGATTCATATTCTTTGAAGCCAAGTTACACGCAAGCACACTTATTATAAGTAATAAAGGCTCAATTAAAATAATGACATGATATAAAATATCTAATCTATGTTGTTTTTGACGTAATAAAAAATATAGATTGTTATGATCTAATTTTATTTGTAACCTTGCCGTCCAAATGAAATTTAAACTTGAAATCATTGGAGTCACTGGTTTCCATTTGCAAGTAACTAATCAGCATAAAATCTGAACCTACTAAAATAATAATTATTGTTATTATTTTTATCATTATTAATAAAAATAATAATACAAATAACAATTATTTTCATTATTAATAAAAATAATAATAATGTAGAGGTAATTTAAAAATACATTGTCTCTTGTCCTGTTGAGCATTATAGCTCAGATTGCCGTCTTACCAGCCATCTCCTGGTAAAATCCAAAAAATATTTTAATTATTTGCTTTTATCTCCATTCCTAAACTGAAGTCCAGTCGGGAGGTTTGAAATGGCTGCAGTTATGATCTTTCCCACAACAGGAAGCATGTCCTTACTGGGATATTTGTGACTCTTTTGATCCTGCTTATTATTGTATAAAGCAGCTAATTTACTGGTTTTGTTATTTTGGCCTTAAATGCAGCTGTCGGCCAGTCGGGACAGTGTTGGTTTGTTTGCAAATGTAATTTTACAAAAATGAGATGAGAACAAAAAAGGACGGTGTCAGATCACGTCAGAAACCTAAACCTCCAGCCATCTGCTAATGTATTTGAAGATGTCAGACATGCAATATTTTAACTGAGCTTTATTAATCCTGCTCGATTCCCCTAAAACATTACATTTGATTTGAGTACACAAAGTGATGCCAGTGCCTTGCAAAAGTGTTCTGCTTGAACTTGTTCAGTTTCTCCTTGTGGCACTTCATATTTAGGATTTTCAAGAGACAACCAATTATTACAGTTTTTTTTTAACAGGACAGGGTTTCTTTTTTTTGCCTTGGTGGTGTGTAGGCCATGTGTGTCGGACGAAAAACACAGCAAAAGGCGGTCCGACAAAGTTCTGATTTCAGAGGTGCTGAATACAGATGATGCCTATGTTTTTGTCTTTTCATTTAACTTGACAAATGTGAAAAACAATAAGGGTATGAGCACTTTGCTCATAGCACTGTATTTGTCTGATAAGCTATGTATTCTTTATTCATCTCCCTTTCATTTTGCCCCGCAGAGGCTCTGAAGACGTTAGCCGAGGCCGCTGCACCTGGAGTCTCGGTGCTCAGCCTCTGTCAAAAAGGAGATGAATTCATCGCAGCAGAAACCGGTAAAATCTTCAAAAGGGAGAAAGACATGAAGAAAGGTAAATGCTTTTTTTTTTTTTTCCTCCCCCTAACTTCAGATTTCCTTCAGTCAGTGTTTCAGTCTCACCTTCCTCGTTCGCGTTCCGTCTTCCTCAGGCATCGCGTTCCCAACCTGTGTGTCGGTCAACAACTGCGTATGTCACTTCTCCCCTCTGAAAAGTGACCCTGATGTAACCCTGAAAGATGGGGACCTTGTGAAGATGTAAGCTGCCATTGTTTGTGCCAGTCCACGCTACCAGAGAGGAAACTGTTGGCAGCGACGGCTCTCCTCACACCTTGTGTCGTCTTGTTTTCTGTGTCCAGTGACCTCGGGGTGCATGTTGATGGCTTCATCTCAAATGTGGCTCATAGCTTCGTTGTTGGGGCAACAAAGGTGGGTTAGCACCACTGAGCCATGTCATGCATGCACTGTTGCAGCATTGCCAGCTGAGTAATCATTTTTTAACGTGGCCCCTGTGCCGTCCTCAGGAGAACCCTGTGACGGGGCGGAAAGCTGATGTCATCAAAGCAGCTCACCTGTGTGCAGAAGCTGCTCTCCGGCTCGTCAAGCCAGGAAACCAGGTGACGCTGCTTCCTATTCATATAGACTGGCTGGCTTGCAAAAGTATTCAGGCTCCTAGAACTTGTTTTTGCTCCATGGCTACCACAAACAAAACTGCCATGCTTCTGTATTCAGTCCGCTGATTGCTGCGAGATGGTTTTTTGGAATTACGACTGCAAGTCTTTTGGATGTACTCACTCCTTCAGGGATTTAAAACCTTATGACTTGTTAACAAAATGTTTTAACACATTCTTTTATGTAAACCACTGGATTGTAGCTCTGACTGCATGCTTGCAGTTATTGGACAATGAACACACACCAACATGATTGTTCTCAATAATCGATTCATCACAATAAGTTTGATTAATTTCTTCAGCCCAAGTCTGTTCTGACCTTTTCAGTGACGGACATATGATCTCTGCATTTAATCCCAAACCTTACTTTTCAGTTCATCTCACCATTATTCACTGCAACTAAACAAATTGACTGAAGAGAGTTGGTTGTACCAGATTTTATTTGGAGGTGTCAATAGTTCAGGGATGAATTCAAATGTTTAAAACATTTGAATTCTATGAGGGGGAAACAAAATCCCAGTAAATTTCGTTGAAGTTTGTAGCTTTAAAATGAGGAAATGTGGTGTCTGAATGCTGATTAAACCTGATGGGTCGTTATGGGTCGCGGCTCCGCTAACACTTCCCCTCTCCTTCAGAACACTCAGGTCACAGAAGCCTGGAACAAAATTGCCAAGTCATTCAAGTGCTCCGCAGTTGAGGGTGGGTGCTTGTTTCGTTTTTTGTTATGAACAATCTGCTTAGCACAATTTTGAGACTAAAGTTCTTCCTTCATCGTCTGCAGGCATGCTGTCTCATCAGCTTAAACAGCATTTGATCGATGGCGAGAAAACCATCATTCAGAACCCAACGGACCAGCAGAAGTGAGCTTTCTCAGCGAACCACTGTCCACTCGGTTGTTTTGTCCATCGCTGCCAAATGTGTGTGTGTGTGTGTGTGTTTACAGAAAGGACCATGAGAAGGCGGAGTTCGAAGTTCACGAGGTCTACGCTGTGGATGTGCTGATCAGCACTGGGGAGGGAAAGGTAACTTATGGTGTAACCAGATTTTTTTTTATCTTTACAGTACTTGAGAATTCAGGGTTTCCCCCAGTGTATCATAAGCCTGGTGGCCCGCCATGCTATGTACTAGCCCCGCCGCCAGGCTAAGCGTTGCTTGTTTACTTTTCTAGGGGTGGGGGGAAGCCGGGCTGCAAAGAAGTGTCTCTGTTGCTCTTAGCATTTCACTAGCAGAGCAAATTTATTCCTAAAGGATAGGTTTATAATTCATGCATTTAAAGTCTTAAACCCGACAGCGCGCGGACCAATCACACAGCTGGTGCCTCTGCGCTTTGCCTTGCGCGCTGCCGCTGCTTTACCTCAGCGCGGATCGCGCGCGCCTCCTTTCACTCAAACTGGACTCAGGCTGACGTGTATGGATATTTACATCAACTTACTGTGAGGAATTATGATCCTTTGGAGAACTCTGGGTAAGAGTTTAAAACCCGCCGCGTTAGCTCTGGTTGCGCAGCTCAAAGTGAACCACAGGAATAACTTGTAGCGAATTCAGAGGTCGCGTTGTGAAGTGGTGAGAATGATTTATCTTTGTGAGCAAACAATTATATGCAGCGTTTACATCTCAACGCGCTGCCCAGCGTGTGGCTCTGTGTCTGTCTTCCCTGTAAAGTTTATGTCTCTGGTCCCAGTTGGCCGGAGAGTTTGTAGATAATGAGCAGCGCTAACCTCATCATGCAGGTTCAGTCCGGTGAGGAGCTTTTGCGCTCTCCTTGGAGTCACGCATCACGTGGATTTTATATTATTTTATTATTATTTTTAGTATTATTTTTCCGGTTACACGATGCATCAAACCATATCAAATGCGTTGTCTACTAAGAGTTTATGTACGCTGCCGCACGGAGATCTGAGAAACTTGTGACCATCAGGCACGGTCGAGTCCCATGAACTTGACTAACCAAAATAGTTTCTGTGACGATTAAAAACTCAACAGACACGAAATGTTTATGTATCTGGGGTCTGTTTTAAAATATTAGCGTTTATGGGGCCCCTGGGGGCCTGACGGAGCTGCTGACTTAATTTGGATTAAAGAGAAGTGCAAATTTGTTGTTTTTAGACTAGTTGTGGGTTTAAATAGCATTTCACTGGAGATGTTTTCCCGTAACATATAATTACACAGCAATACTTTTACATTTCCTGTCTACTCAACATCTTTTAATACAAAAACACGGTGGACCACCGGTGGACCGCCTTGATGCCCCGACCACCGGGCTTAGCAAGTTTTCTGGGGGAAACCCTGGAATTAAAGAACTGCTTTCTCGTTTAACGTTGCAGGCAAAGGACGGTGGCCAGCGGACCACAGTTTACAAGCGAGACCCCAATAAGGTCTACGGGTTGAAGATGAAAACGTCCCGCACGTTCTTCAGCGAGATGGAGAGACGATTCGACACGATGCCCTTCACTTTGAGGTAACGTCGGCTCTCTTGGTCTCTGTCGTTGCCAGTCATTTTCACTCGCCTCCACCGACGCCTTCTTTTCCTTTTTCGCTACTCTTTTGCGTCCTCAGAGCATTCGAGGACGAAGCCAAGGCCAGGCTGGGTGTGGTGGAGTGCGCCAAGCATGAGCTGCTGCAGCCGTTCGCCGTGCTGTACGAGAAGGAAGGCAAGTGGGACGATGAGGGAGGCGGGTGAAGAGTCGTGCAAACGTCTCCAAGTTGTTCTGAAAAATGTTCTCGTCGACACGCGAGAGATGTAGCATGTCATTTTGATATGTGGAACAAAATATGCTAATATTCAAACAGATTTGAGTTCGTGTATCGTCACAAACTGGTCGAGTAATTTAGCTTTTCTCTGGTTCTCTGCTGCAAGTCACTGTCTGTCGATGAATCCGCCTCCTAAAGCATTTTGATGTATTAAGGCTAAAGAAATATCTGTGTAATGTGAACTTTTGTATTTATAATTTCATCACCATCTTCACCTTTCCACTCCCATCTTTTCTCAGGGGAATGTGTGGCCCAGTTCAAGTTCACCGTTCTGCTCATGGCGAACGGACCACTGCGGATCACCAGCAGCCTCTTTGAGTCCGAGCTCTACCAGTCTGAGCACGACGTGCAAGACCCAGAGCTGAAGGTTAGACTTCCTTCATAAACACTCGCATGTCCAGACATATGTTGTCCTTCACCTCATAAGTGTTTTGTTCTTAAAGGTTTTGCTTCAGAGTTCGGCCAGCCGCAAGGCTCAGAAGAAGAAGAAAAAGAAGGTGACTTTCCTGTTTTTTTTTCTTTAACATCTTTTCTAGCTCTTTCCGCGATTTTTAAACATTTTATCTCTTTTACAACAGGCTTCAAAGACCGTAGAGAATGCGACAGGACAGGCGATGGAGACCGACGCTGCCGAGTAAATTTCAATAAACGGTGGCAGGAAACCCGATGAACCCAAAGAACAGACGTCACGATTCTTTCTGTCCCGGCTGTCTGAGGGACTTGAGGGCGTATAGCTGCTGTGAATGCCTCTGATGTCAGTCTGGAAGGAAGCTGCTCCAGAATCCTGTCACTCCATAAAAACATGGCATCAAGTCTCATTTATTCTAGACAAACTTCCTTTTACGTTCATGAATTTCCATTCACACTTCCAACTTAAAAAAAAAAAAAAAAACTTTGCTAATTATCTGCCTCACTGGTCCTTGAAAGACATATTTACACCAGAAGAACTCCCATCGACTCAGCTTTCCTAACCGTGAAGAAAATATATATATTTGTATGGTGATTCTTGAGAATAGGGACAAAACAGGTCCTATGGATAAAGCACAAAATTTGAATAAAATATACACAAAATATAATTTTTTCAAATATCTGACTAAACTAACCTGGGTTATGTGAGCACAACAATGTATATTTTCCTAGTATTTGCTGAATATATTTTTATTTGAAACATTGTAGTAGGTGGATGATGCCTGTAAAAGCCCTTGTCCAGAAGCAGAACTCAATACGTTATAATAGTTTAAAATAATTAAAGAAATACTAAAATTATATATTATGACAAGTATAAGTAGTCATATAAATAATTATAAAGGTATCAATAAATTGAATTAAAAATCAGTTTTATATATTTTCCAACTCCATTGAAATTTGTCCCTAGTTTTGGTCAACACCGTCAGAAATGAAAAGAATGTAAAAAAAATCAGGCATTATTGGGGGGCACCAGAACTTCTGAGGACCACATGAACACTTCCCTTTTCTTTTGCTAAGAGGGCTAGTTAGCTCTGGTTAGCTTATGTTATTCTTTAGTTTTTTCTTCTTTTTATTCCTAAGTTTTCTGTCACAACCATGATGTGTCAACACCATAACTGAGAATTTACAAAACTGATGAAATTTTGTGAAATAAAAGCTTAATTTTAGTACAATGTAAAGATTTCATGGACCTGATGAGCTACAATATGGCCTCCTTCAGAATAACATCATATAAATTGAGGGAGTTTGGCTTTTTGTCAACTCCGTCAGATGTCCACTCCAGTTTTTCTAACTCTTTCAGTGAAATTGTTGTCAAATCTCACTTAAATTTGCAATTAATTCATTTTAATGTATTTTACATAAATTGCATTACTTCACATGTACTAAGTTTTTCATTTTACTCACTAGTTTGTCACCACCTTCAGTTCTGTGTCAACTCCGTCAGATGGACTTTTTGTTTTAAATATTTATTTTGTTTCTTGAGAAGCATTTGTCTCTAAAATGAGTAAAATATCACTAATAGGGTCATTAAATTTTTTTTATTTTTGTCAGATGGTGATGACAACGTTCTAGGTCAGGTCGATTAAAAACGTAATTATTTAAAAAAATGTTGCAACTGGGAGCCTGCACCTCAGCATCTTTACATTTCCAAAACATTGTCATATTTGCATACATAAAGTTGAGAAATAACAAAAAAAATTATGGGAAAATTAAAACCCATTTTGTCCCTATTCTCAAGAATCACTATATATATTTTTTGTCCTAGCAGCTCTTCAGTTGGCGAGCAAAGTCGCATCATTCAGAGAGTCACTGGTGGTACAGTTGAAACCATTCCTTTGAAAGGAGCGGTAACGTTTGCGCAAAATGATTGACATACAGATTTTTTTTTTTTTTTTTTACATCGTGTTGCTGACAAAGCTTCATTTCGATCAATTAGATTCCGATCAATTGCGTAATCTTTCTAGGAGTCTACAGCAGGCTGCCTAGATAACAGTTTCTACTGGCAACTTGAGACTCGTCATTTCAGTGGTGAAATTGTGGGGGTGTGTGGGGTTCGTTTTCCTCAGTGGTGGACAGTTCAAACTCCCGTCGAGGTCTTGGCGTTCAGTCCTCTGGTGCCACCAGGAGGTCTGACAGTCGTCTGTTTTTACACAAGAACTCCCAACAGCTGTTAAGATTTATGGGCGCTTTTGTAAATCTTAGTTTCAGAGACTATTTTTGGAAACAATAAATAACCAACTGACATCAACCTCGTGCTTGTTTCTTTGTGTGTGTGTTGTAATAAAGGTCATTTAACATGATTATTATTAAAAGGTATGACGTTCATCAGGCGTTATTGAAAAGATCCCTTGTTCCCTTCGGAATAAAAGTGACGCATGAAGCTCGAGTCCATTTATGAAAAATGTTTTTAATCTTGAAATTTAGGTTAATAGCTGCTGCACTAGAATTCAATCTTACTTGAGTCTTTAATCTTTTACTCGAATTTGCATATGGGACGCAAGCTAGCTTTGCTAATCTGTCTAACACAATAACATAACATCATTTGGCATCAACTGAGAAGCAAAATTGCTTTTTATTTAATGTATGTTTACCAACCCTGTTATTTATTGACAAATAACAAATAATCTGACAAAACCAAGATTTTATTGGTTTTGTCAGGCGTGTCTTGCTGATATATTATTCGTGTTAGTGTAAAAAATTAGTATTTCAAAAGAGCAGAAGAAATCTTATGTTTTTTTAACAGAAATAATTTTTGTTGCTAATTGTTGCTAAGAGATGAGTGTGTTTTCTGGTAACCAAGTGCCACAAAGTAAAGTTCAGATTTTTACTTCTGCAAAATGTACCAGTTGTACATTTCTTTTGTCTAATCAGGCAAGCATTACCGTATTTTCCGCACTATAAGGCGCACCTAAAAACCTTCAATTTCCTCAAAAGCCGACAGTGTGCCTTATAATCCGGTGCGCCTTGTCACCAGGTACAAGATGGGAGCAGAGATCGCAAACAGTCTCTGCTCCCATCTTGTACTTTTAAAAAGGTTAAAAGTTCTTAACCTTTTTTGAGGTATCGAACCCCCCAGTTGCATATGCGCTTTCACCGAACCCTTCTTATTCCCTCCGACACAAAATACTTAGCGGTATTCTGATTTAGTAATGTAATTATATTAGCTGTGTAACCACCCCCACACCACTAGAGGCAGTACCAAACCCGAAAAGATGCGACTAAGGAGCAGATTTAGACTATAGAATTTGATAAAAACTGTGAGCTTTGCTGAAGTAATTAAAGACAAAAGTTAAAATCCATGCTGAGTGGAACTCCTTCAATCAGTGCTCCTCTGCAGCTCTGATTGGCTAAGCAATGTAAAGTGATCCTCTGCAGCAAGTGATGGCAAAGCGGGGCGTCATCACGACTTTACACAAGTGTGTCTTTACCTCCGCGGCAGAGGCTCCGCCGAACCCCTGAGACCGACTCATCGAACCCCTGGGGTTCGATCGAACCCAGGTTAAGAACCACTGCGTAAGAGGAAAAAAACTGCTTTATACAGATCAGTACCCGTGTGACGTTAGTTAGCGGTGTCAGCTATCCAGGCAAAGCAGCAGCGCCATGTGCCGCAACAAGGAACAGGGCTGTGTTATAATAAAAAGAAAGTCAGTGCTTGTAACGGACACAAAAAGCGCTGGTCTTAAAACATTGATGCAGATAATATCACTTAGTCATTTGAGCTCTGTTAAAATGAATCTAGCTCTCTGAGCTCGGCTGCTAGCTCTGTAGCGGAGCTAACTGGCTAGCAGCTAGCTTATACTGCTAAACTACCAGTTAACAATGGAAACCCAGGGTAGGAATTGAATGTAGCAGGAATTTAAATGTAAACCTGCTCCTAATTCAAATGCATACAGATTACATTTAAATGTCACTTATTAAAAGAATAATTATTAGTATTATGTATTTGGGACCAGATTCATATTCTTTGAAGCTAAGTTACACGCACTTATTGTAAGTAATAAAAGTTCAATTAAAGTAATGACATGATATAAAATATCTAATCTATGTTGTTTTTGATGTAATAAAAAAATATAGATTGTTATGATCTAATTTTATTTGTAATCTTGCCGTCCAAATGAAATTTAAACTTGAAATCATTGGAATCACTTGTTTCCATTTGCAAGTAGCTAATCAGCAGAAAATCTGAACCTACTAAAATAATAACAATAATTGTATTATTAATAACAATAATACAAATAATAATTATTAATAAAAATAATAATAATAATGTAGAGGTAATTTAAAAATACATTGTCTCTTGTCCTGTTGAGCATTATAGCTCAGATTGCCATCTTACCAGCCATCTCCTGGTAAAATCCAAAAAATATTTTAATTATTTGCTTTTTTCTCCATTCCTAAACTGAAGTCCAGTCGGGAGGTTTGAAATGGCTGCAGTTATGATCTTTCCCACAACAGGAAGCATGTCCTTACTGGGATATTTGTGACTCTTTTGATCCAGCTTATTATTGTATAAAGCAACTAATTTACTGGTTTTGTTATTTTGGCCTTAAATGCAGCTGTCGGCCAGTCGGGACAGTGTTGGTTTGTTTGCAAATGTAATTTTACGAAAATGAGGAGAACAAAAAAGGACGGTGTCGGATCACGTCAGAAACCTAAACCTCCAGCCATCTGCTAATGTATTTGAAGATGTCAGACATGCAATATTTTAACTGAGCTTTATTAATCCTGCTCGATTCCCCTAAAACATTACATTTTGTTAATAAAGTTTGACTGACCTACAGTGGGGAGAACAAGTATTTGATACTGTTGATTTTTCAGGTTTTCCCACTTGCAAAGCTTGTAGAAGACTGCAATTTTTATCATAGGTACTCTTCAACTGTGAGTGATGGAATCTAAAACAAAAATCCAGAAAAATACAATGTATGATTTTTAAATAATTAATTTCCATTTTATTGTGTGAAATAAGTATTTGATACACCAGAAAAAATAAACTTAATATTTGGTACAGAAACCTTTGTTTGCAATTACAGAGATCAGACGTTTCCTGTAGTTCTTGACCAGGTTTGCACACACTGCAGCAGGGAATTTGGCCCACTCCTCCATACAGATTTCCTCCAGAGCCTTCAGGTTTCGGGGCTGTCGCTGGGCCACACGGTATTTTAGCTCCCTCCAAAGATTTTCTATTGGATTCATGTCTGGAGACTGGCTAGGCCACTCCAGGACCTTAAGATGTTTCCTACGGAGCCACTCTTTAGTTGCCCTGGCTGTGTGTTTTGGGTCGTTATCATGCTGGAAGACCCAGCCACAACCCATATTCAGTGCTTTTACTGAGGGAAAGATGTTGTTGGCCAATATCTCACGATACATGGCCCCATCCATCCTTCCCACAATATGGTGTATCGTCCTGTCCCCTTTGCAGAAAAGCATCCCCAAAGAATGATGTTTCCACCGCCATGCTTCACGGTTGGGATGGTGTTCTTGGGGTTGTACTCATCATTCTTCTTCCTCCAAACATGACGAGTGGAGTTTAAACCAAAAAGTTCTATTTTTGTCTCATCAGACCACATGACCTTCTCTCGTTCCTCCTCTGGATCATTCAGATGGTCATTTGCAAACATCAGACGGGCTTCGACATGCGTTGGCTTGAGGAAGGGCACCTTGCGTGCACTGCAGGATTTTAATCCTTGACAGCGTAGAGTGTTACTGATTGTTTTCTTTGAGACTGTGGTCCCAGCTCTATTCAGGTCATTGACCAGGTCCTGCCGTGTAGTTCTGGGCTCATTCCACACCTTCCTCAAGATTAGCGGTTCTCAACGGGGGCGGTACCGCCCTCCAGGGGGCGTTCAGAGGACGGCAGGGGGCGCTGGTGGACATTTTTACAAAAGGGGGGCGCTGGGATGCCTTTGGGGGGCGTTTGGTCGAAGGTAAACTTTACACCTTAAATGCACAACAATGCCAGTTTAGACTTTGAGCAACTTGTTAAAACTGTACTGTGTAACATTAAAACATGCTTGGCTGCAACTGTATCGATGGCAGCTTTTCTTCTTCTATTCAGTGTTTGTTAGCTTCTGTTAGCTTCTTGGCGCAGCTCCGTTCTCCTGCTACTGAGAAATGAATGAAGAACAAAATGCAAGAATAAACTAAGAACTAAAGTAAATACAGAGGAATAAACTGGTATGGCAAGACCTTTCGAGCAATAATTAATACAGAGGACTGAACGGCAAGAATAAACAGACACTATTTCCACAGAAAAGGTAAAATAATGTTGAAATGTCATGGGTTTGTTGAGACCACATCTAGTACTGAGAATAAATATATCTTACAGACCATAACAGTAAGTAACATCACTTATTTATGTTTTAATTAGATTTGATATATTTATTTCTGGGGCTGCACAGTGGCGCAGTTGGTAAGGCTGTTACCTTGCAGCAAGAAGGTTCTGGGTTCAATTCCCAGTCCCGGTCTTTCTGCATGGAGTTTGCATGTTCTCCCTGTGCATGCATGGGTTTTCTCCGGGTACTCCGGTTTCCTCCCACAGTCCAAAAACATGACTGTCAGGTTAATTGGCCTCTCCAGATTGCCCCTAGGTGTGAGTGTGTGTGTGTGCATGGTTGTGTGTCTCTGTTGCCCTGCGACAGACTGGCGACCTGTCCAGGGTGACCCGCCTCTCGTCCAGTACGCTAGCTGGAGAGGAACCAGCAACCCTCCCGACCCCACTGAGGGACAAGGGTGTAAGAAAATGGATGGATGGATATTTATTTCTTCAATATTATTTTTCATGTCAGTGTTAATGTCACGAGGCTGATGACTCCATGACACTTTCAATTTGACTCATTAGGATTTGAATAAGAACCAGATTTTTTCTTTGTAATTTCTGTCCAGTAAAACTATTAATCTATAAATCAATAGTCAGGTCTATATAAAGATATAATCCATGTTTCTGTCTCATATTTGTATGGCATTAAAAGGAACTTTAGTTTTTCCACTGAAAGCTCTGGTTTGCACAATAAATGCCATGTGGGTGAAATTTTATGGATGATACTCTGATGTCCCATTCTCCTGAAGGCAGCACAGAGCTGCACCACCAGAAACTGACGAACACTGAAGAGAAGAAGAGCTATGATTAATTAATGTAGTTACAGTTCTATCCATGTTTTAATGTTGCAGAGCTCAGTCGTTTGCAAATAGTTCAAAGTTTAAACTGGCATGTTGTACATCTTTTATCTGGTCATTTTGTGGAATATTTAACAACTAGAAAATGGAACAGAATAAGAATATATTTTTCCACTCTGGCTGGCTGCTGTTAAGCCTACAGATTTTAACTTGAATGTTCATTGCATTTTTTGTTCATTGCCTGTGAAAATAATTTCTATTCCCATGACTTTTTTCTTCTCTGGGAAATTAGTTGATAAATACAGAAACAAGCATAAAAATCAAAACATCTACAATAGTGATAATATTAATGATAAAATAATAGTCAGTGCAAAGTAGCCTGCAAATTCTTTGGTGGGGGGCGGTGAGGGACCTGGATAAAGGCTGGGGGGGGCGCTGGGCTGAAAAAGGTTGAAAAACACTGTATTAGACAATTTAATTTCACATAATTATCACGGTAGAAGCCATTTGTTTGTTAAATACTTAATGAAACATATTTACCGTGTTTGATGTTTGTTGTAAAGGACATATAGTCACAGCAGGCACGTGCAGGCGGGGGGGGGGCTGGGGGTGCTTGAGCACCTGCCCTTTTTGCTCCTTGCCCCCAAGTGCCATTTTGGTCAATTTTTTGTTTTGTTTTTTTTGTTTTGGTATTATTATTTTCTAAGTCCTCTTCTGACACATAATAACGTACTAAAATTATTAGTTTTTTGTTGGGGTTTTTTTTGTACAACATAATAAGCCGGTCACCTTTGACCTTTTGCCCGTGACGCATGACCCAGTTGCCTCTCGCGCAGTGCGATAAGGCGGCTAACTGGAGTTCAACGTAGCGAACGTTCTAGATTACAGAACCGTTTTTGGTGAATTAAAAAAACGTTTTTGGTGAATAAAGTGGACTTGCTGCTTGTCAGATGACGGAAAACGTTGAAGTATCGTTTCTGCTTCAGCTCGGAGTCGCGGTTTAAGCAGAGAGGTAATGAAATACAACAGACACTAACAGGTCTCTGCGTCTGCCTTTCTCTGAAAAACTACTGAGCGGGAGGAGACAGCCAGGTGAGTAAAACTGTTCTTATCTATCGATTCAGTGTTTCTATCATACAGACATTAGGCTGTTGTTGTTGTGCTATTAGCTAGCTGCTAGCTAACGATTTTGCTAGGAAAGCAAGATAACTAAAAAGCTTCTCCCCTGTTTTTCCTTTGCTGCATAATGTACTTTTCATTTATTCTAGCATTAGGTAAATGTATCTTGAAGGAGAATAACACTTAAATAAAAGTCCAACAAGGATATTCATTTAGAATTAAAAATAACTCACCCTGAATTACCAAGATAGATATAATAAATGTAATAAAAATGTCATTAATGAAGGACAAAAAAAACTCAACCCAGACTTTAAGGTTAGGGTCTGGTTCGCAGAGTATGAAGTTGAATTTGATTCCCAATTATTCAATGGAAACAAAAAACTAACCTCAGTTAAGTAAAATACAATTGTAATCAAAACTTCTGGAATTGTAATGATTCCTTTAATAAAAAAAGGTTTTGTTTAAAAGACTTTTTTAAATTAAATAACTCATTTTTACCAAACAAACATTTATTTGCCCACATCAGAAATCTTTTGTTGTGATTTTAGGTCCTGCTCACGTCATGTGAGAATCACAAGCAAAACTTTGAGTCACAAACAAAAACTTAGAATAGCAAGAAAAGATTTCTGATAAGGGCAAATAAGTTTGTTTTGCAAAAAGAAAGTTAACTTCATGAGTCAAAAATGTGTGATTTAAATTTTTTCTAAAGTTTTTTTTAAGCAAAACTCAGTAGGCTTTTCTCATGGTGGCATGCATTAACAATTCAATATTTGCTTTTGTTTTTTTCTGCAGTTCCACGTTAAAGTTTGATGCAGCTCTGCTTTCCTGAATGGACCATCTTCATCTCCACTCCAAGTGTAGCAAACAGGCAGCTCTGTCTTTTATAGATTACAGTCACTAAAAGGTTGCATTGCGCCTTTGTTTATATTTTTAATAGTGTAATTCTGTAAAGACAAAATATGTCTGGTGGTCTAGCTCTGATTTGCATATCTTGCTAAATTGCGAGTTTGAATATTGAAATACTTTCCTATAACAAAATAGACCTGAGGAAAGAAATTACTAATAAAATATCTTACATAGGCATAGTGTTATGCTCTATATGGAGATGTTTGTTAGCTTTGATTGTATATCTCACAATTTTGTAATTTATCATTGTTAATTACACTCTGAAAGCTGAGAGGCTTCGTTAATATTCTGTCCTAGAATGCGGTTTGATGTGCCCTTTTTTTGTTGTTGAGCACCTGCCCCTGTAGTGGCCTCTGCACGGCCCTGAGTCACAGAGAACGAGGTCATTAGTCCAAGTTTTGTCGTTTATTGAACGTTCATAAACTACAGCGGCTGTGAGATGGGCCAAGACAAAGGTAAAACAACCCGAACAGGTGATCAACTCTAAACCACTCGCACTTGTTTATTCTCCGTCTCTCTTTGTCATTTAAGCACACCCGTTGCCATGGCTACCTCTTGCACTCTCCAAACCGACCAGAGATTAAAAACATAACATTCAGTCCGTTACGATATTAGGTTTTCAGGCTTGATATTTATTTGATCATTAATAAGCCTCCCTGGACACAGTGGTGGTTGATTAGTTCATTTTAAACTCCTGCTCTGTTTGTTATTTTGGTAATGGAACCGAAATGCACAGAATTGCGCAACACCTTGTTGAAACAATAATTACTGAGATTATTATTGTTGTTGGGTCATTAATTTCAACACGTTTTGTTGATTTTTCTGTTGTTGTTCTTTAATAGAGTTACAAACGTTTTAAGCCAATCAGAGGACGCGCTGGTCTCAGCGTCCTGGCGGCGTTCAGTTTGTCACCTAATGCCGAGATCGACTCAAAACTTTCCACGATCGACGTGTTGCACCGCTGCTCTAACAAAACATTAAGAGTTCAGAAACAATATGAAATGGGAAAAAAGTTATTTATTAACTGATTAAGTTGTGTGTTAGATTGTTCTTGAAAAACGAATCAGTCACGGCTGATTAGTGGGTGAACAAACAGCTGCACAGTGAACCCGTTGATTTTTTACAGCCAACAGCCGCTCCCCTCTGTTGCAGGTACTGCGTCCCCCCACTAAATCTTTTAGGGGTACGCAGTACCCTGCCGTACCCCTTTACTTTCACCCCTAATTGCTTCTTTGTGTCCGTTGGAGTTTCTGTGCTGATGAAATTTTTGCGAAGCGATAAAAGCTGTGTAGCTCTTGAATTGCTACAAATAAAGCTGCATTTCCTTCAGCCCACTGGCTGCTATGTTGACACCTTGAGATGCCGTGAGACCTAAATTCTGAACATAGTCTTCCACATCGGGTTGATGGGGTAACAGGTCCAGAAGGGAACCGCAGACATCTCTCCCAGGCCAGACTAGACACATTGACCATATTCATCAGTTCATTTTAAATCCTGCATCGTATTCAAAAACAATCTAATTATCATTAATAATAATGTCACCAAAAGCTGCTAATGCTGCTCATCTGATGGGGACATGAGAGAGAAGCTAAGATTGTTTTAAAAACAGATATAAACAATTGTTTACCAGTTGGTTTAATAGTTAAAATACAAGAAAAGTGAAAAACCAACAGACTCATAACCAGTTTACAGGAAAGCATGTAAATGGACTCATTTATCTCCTTCCCGACTATCAGCATTGTGGGCTGCTGACGCTGTGCTGCTGTTGTTGTCATGCTCTCAGTTACACAGAAAAAGCTGGAAGACATTACGTTCTGTCTATTGTTTACGTTTCCGCACCGTACAGAACAAATGTGTTCAAGTGGGTCGTTTACAACCCATCAAATATGGAGCGGCAGCATCATTTCTTTATTCTATTTCTATGCTAACATGTAAAATTATTAAACCAAAATTATTTCTTCTAGCTCTTCTCCAAGCAGGCAAAATTTCTTGTCACAATTTACAACAGCAGCAGCAAATGTTTATAAGTTACATTTAATTTTACTTTTAAAATATTTTTAAGTCAAGTATGATTAAAAATTTTAAACCTGAGAGAATGATGAAAAATCCTACTTACATTAGTGGTTTTAATATACCATTGTTAATCTAAACTTAATATTTAACCATTACAATTCCTGTTTTAATCCCTAGCCTCCTGAAATATACCCTTCTGAAGTCCATCATGGAACCTCAAATGATTAAGTGACACAGGTGCAAAGGGTTAATAGTTTTAGTCATGCAGAACTGATTTGACCGTTTCCATAGCAACGATCAGAAACAAGACATTCCCCCAGAACTACAGAGACTCATTGTAGCTATAACCTCATCTATGACATAGATCAAAGAACATCTGAGGTTATGAATGCTAGGATCTCAAAACAGGAGGTTATATCCAAGGATCTCATTGAGCTTTAACAGCGTTTTTGAAAAACATTAAAATGCAACAAATCGGCATCGCTAGTTTGTTTTTCCCCCTCTCATTTGGAGTCGGTTATATGGTAACAACGGGAGTGAGAAAGATGTTTAACAAACTCCTTCCAGGAATTACATTCGACATCAGTAGTTACCAGGACGAGAATGACTATGATGAGTTTGATGAATACTTCTTTAAACCATCCCCAGCTGTGAAGAAAAACCCAGAGCAAGCTGCCCCGGCTGGGGCAGTTTGCTCATCAGGCCACAGCAAGCAAAATACATATGATGGAGACGATGCTGATGAAGGGAATGATTCCTGCAATCATCCTAAAGTGCATAGATTAAGAAGGGTTGGAGCGATAAGGAGGAAAAAGAGGCATCCAAAAGCTCAACCTCAACCTCTGCTCTAAAGATAGAGGCATTAAAAGACCGGACACATCAAGAGAAATCTGACCTAGGGGACAATTTCTCTTATGCCAAAGAACAAACTTCCCCGGCTGGGGAAGTTTGGATTGAAAAGGAGACCGTTGAGTTTAAAAGCTCAACCTCTCCGCTGATAGTGGCATTCAATCCAAACTTCCCCGGCTGGGGAAGTTTGGATTGAAAAGGAGAATGTTGAGTTTAAAAGCTCAACCTCTCTGCTGATAGTGGCATTAGAAGACTGGACACATGAAGGGAAATCGTCCTATGGAACGATTTCTAAAGAACAAACTTCCCCGACTGTGGAAGTTTGCGGTGAAAAGGAGACCATTGAGTCTAAGAGCTCAACCTCTACTATGACAAATGCGGCATTAGAAGACCAGACCCATCAAGAGAAATCTATCCTAGGGAATGATTTCTCTAATCCCAAAGAACAAACTTCCCCGGCTGGGGAAGTTTGGATTGAAAAGGAGACCATTGAGTCTAAAAGCTCAACCTCTGTTCTGACGAAAGCGACATGAGAAGACAGGACCCAACAAGAGAAATCTGTCCTAGGGGACGATTTCTCTAGTCTTAAAGAACAAACTTCCCCAGCTAGGGAAGTTTGGATTGAAAAGGAGACCGTTGAGTTTAAAAGCTCAACCTCTCCGCTGATAGTGGCATTAGAAGACTGGACCCATCAAGAGAAATCTGTCCTAGGGAATGCTTTCTCTAATTTCAAAGAACAAACTTCCCCGGCCGGGGAAGTTTTCTGTGAAACAGCGACAGCTGAGACTGAATACTCAACTACTCCTTTGATGAAAACGGTATTAGAAGACTGGACCCCTGAAGAGACCACTTTCCAGATAATGATTTTTCCAATCATCCCTAGGAACAAACATGGATGCAGAGATATGGATATGGATGAATATGTTAATAAACAGTGAAAAACTTGCATAAAGTGTAAGTTTTATGCAATCAGTGTTGACCTCGTCGGGTCAACACTGATTGACCCGACGAGGGTCCCCGTTGTCAATCAGTGTTGCTTCCTAAGTGGACATGATTTCACAGAAGTTTGATTTACTTGGAGTTATATTGTGTTGTTTAAGTGTTCACTTTATTTTTTTGACCAGTATATATTTATATATAATAAACACATAATAATAAACAGTGTTTTTTTAATCATAACAAGTATTTTTTAATTACAAAAACACTTTTTTTAATCACAATAGTACGGTATTAGAAGACTAATCACTATTGTGATTAAAAAACAATAGCAATATTATATAAAGTTATATAACAGTTATATATGCCATATGGGTGAAGTTTTATGGATGATACTCTGATGTCCCATTCTCCTGAAGGCAGCACAGAGCTGCACCACCAGAAACTGACAAACACTGAAGAGAAGAAGAGCTATGATTAATGTAGTTACAGTTCTATCCATGTTTTAATGATGCAGAGCTCAGTCGTTTGCAAATAGTTCAAAGTTTAAACTGGCATGTTGTACATCTTTTATCAGGTCATTTTGTGGAATATTTAACAACTAGAAAATGGCACATAAGAATATTATTTCCACTCTGATTGGCTGCTGTTAGGCCTACAGATTTTAACTTGAATGTTCATTGCATTTTTCTTAGACACCTGTGAAATTAATTTCTATTCCCATCACTTTTTTCTTCTCTTGGAAATTATTTTTGATGATAAATACAGAAACAAGCATAAAAATCAAAACATCTACAATAGTGATAGTAATATTAATGATAAAATAATGGTCAGTGCAAAGTAGCCTGCAAATTCTTTGGTGGGGGGCGGTGAGAGACCTGGATAAAGGCTGGGGGGGCGCTGGCCTGAAAAAGGTTGAGAAACACTGCTCAAGATCAATGATGCTCCACGAGGTGAAATCTTGCATGGCACCCCAGACCGAGGGAGATTTTCCATCATTTTGCATTTCTTCCATTTTCTAATAATTGCACCAACTGTTGTTACCTTCTCACCAAGCTGCTTGCCTATTGTCCTGTAGCCCATCCCAGCCTTGTGAAGGTCTAAAATGTTATCCCTGATGTCCTTACACAGCTCTCTGGTCTTGGGCATTGTGGAGATGCTGGAGTCTGATTGATTGAGTGTGTGGACAGGTGTCTTTTATACAGGTAACGAGTTCAAACAGGTGCAGTTAATACAGATGTGGAGAACAGGAGGTCTTCTTAAAGAAGAACTAACATGTCTGTGAGAGCCAAAATTCTTACTGGTTGATAGATGGTCAAATAATTATTTCACACAATAAAATGGAAATTAATTATTTAAAAATCATACATTGTATTTTTCTGGATTTTTGTTTTACATTCCATCACTCACAGTTGAAGACTACCTATGATAAAAATTAGTCTTCTACATGCTTTGCAAGTGGGAAAACCTGAAAAATCAACAGTGTGTCAAATACTTGTTCTCCCCGCTGTATCTACCCATATGTCTATGTATCTACATACCGACATGATAATCAGGTCGTCTGCAGGTCATGTAGCACCACGTTCTCCACGAACATGCTGTGCGTGAATGGAGAAGGGTGACCATCGTGCGGCCATGCCCCGGCCCAGTCACCGAAGGCTCTCTTCGCCGACCAGAGTCGGACTGTTTTGTTGACAATCTTTATGTCGACAAAGTAGCTTTAGACATTCATCCGGGTGCTTCGACTAGGGTTACCAAGGGACCAGCCCCTATACATTTAAAGCCGGGGGGTAGAGAGACAGAGACTTGCTGCGGCAGCATGTCGGTTGGTTTGTATTACCCAGAAAGCAGTTGGCCACAATATCGCAGCATCATGTGTGAAACAATGACTGGGGCAGCCTACTATATAAAGTACTCGGGGACCACTTCTTTATTATTATACATCCATATTTGTAGAGAACAGAACAAATCATGTCCAGTAAAGGTTCAATACGGGACGGGCGGCAACCGTAACTGTAGCGTCTATGCGCCTTATATATGAAAAAAGTTTTAAAATAGGCCATTCATTGAAGGTGCACCTTATAATCTGGTGCGCCTTATAGTGCGGAAATTCTGTACTTTGAAAGAGCTTATGTTTTATAAACTATATAACTTATTAATTTGGTTTTAAGAGATGAGCGTTTTCTACTGCAACGAAGTGCCACGAAGTATAAATTGAGATTTTTACTTTTGTGTTGAAAGTGTGTTTTACAATACATTTACCACTAATGACAAAAAAAATAAACTTTTCTGCAAAATTCACCAACTGCACAATTATTGTTAGTGTAAAATAAGTAGTATTTCAAAAGAGCAGAAGAAATCTTATGTTTTTTTAACAAAAATAATTTTTGTTGCTAATCTGTTGCTAAGAGATGAGTGTGTTTACTGGTAACCAAGTGCCACAAAGTAAAGTTCAGATTTTTACTTTTGCAAAATGTACCAGCTGTAAATTTCTTGTGTCTAATCAGATAAGCATTATTTCAAAAGAGCTTGTTTTATAAACTTATTAATTTGGTTTTAAGAAATGAGCGTTTTCTACTGCAACGAACTGCCACGAAGTATAAATCGAGATTTTTACTTTTGTGTTGAATGTGTGTTTTATAATATATCTACTACTAATGACAAAAAGAATGCACTTTTCTGCAAAATTAACCAACTGCACAATTCTTAAGTATAAAATAAGTAGTATTTCAAAAGAGCAGAAGAAATTTTTATATATTTTTTAACAACAATATTTGTTGTTAGTATGTTGCTAAGAGATGATCGCGTTTTCTGGTAACCAAGTTCCAGAAAGTAAACATCTAATTTTCACTTTTGCAAAATTTACCAACTGTAAATTTCTTGCGTCTATAAGCAGATAAGTAGTATTTTGAAAGAGCTTGTTTTATAAACAATATTACTTATTATTAATTTGGTGTTAAGAGATAAGCGGGTTTTTTTCTGGTAAACTGCCACGAAGTATAAATCAAGACTTTTATTTAAAGGTCAGTAGAGGAGTCTGAAATAAGCTTTGTTGCTGTCTTTGTTAATCTCCATCTCCAGCCGTGTCTTTTCCCTCTCCCCACTTGTGTAAAATTTGCAAAGGCTTGGGTAATGCTTTCAGGACAGTTAGTTAAACTTGCTGCTTAACTAACAGATACTGTGTACTTGTCCAAAGGTTCACAAACAAGGCCAAGACAAACATTATTATTATTTCAGAATTTGAGGTTAGTATAACCGAAATGTACATTAAATGCACAGTGCCACAGTTGATAGAAGTGTTGCCTTGCAGCAAGAAGGTTGAGTTCGATTCCCAGCCCAGGGTCTTTCTGCATACGTGGGTTCTCTCCGGGTACTCTGGCTTCCTTCCTAAGTCCAAAAACATGACTGTCAGGTTAATTGGTCTCTCTAAATTCTCCCTATGTGTGTGTGTGAGTGTGCATGGTTGTTTGTCCTGTCTGCCCCTGTGTTACAATGTGACAGACTGGCGACCTGTCCAGGGATTACCCGGCCTCTTGCTGGAGATAGGCACCAGCAGCAATTTAGTACTTGACTCCTTAAGTCGGTAGTTGGGTTTTTCTAATAGTTACCCCCCGGTGTAAGAAAATGGATGGATGTAAAAGAAATAGTCACAGGACTAAGGAAAAAAAAACTTACGCTTTCTCTTCTCATTTTCAAATAGGCCACCCTGACTTAACGAGATGGCATGGGCAGCAGGTGATTCATATGATAGTTGATGTGGCTGGTCTATGGGAGAGACAGATGGCAGAGTGGAAGGAGAGGCAGCTGGAGAGGTGCTTCTGGCTCTTCTTCTGGAAAGCCAGCGAGGACGGAACAATAGGAAGAGAAACAGGAACCAGATCAAGCACGATCACAGCCTCTCCCTGGTTCTGTGGTGTGATCTTTGGCTGCTCCTCAGCTGTGGTCTCTTGGTTCATTGATGAGGTCCTCAGCTTTTTCACCAGTAAACTGCTCTTTGGGTGAAAAAACCTGTTCTGTGGAGATGTGGGGCTGCACTGGTACAGACGTGCCTAGGACATACATAAATATCTATAGACACATATCTTGCCTGTAATGATCCAAGTTAGTTTTTATTTCAAGAAAATGACTTAGCTGCAATCAGTGTATTCAGACAGGGGCTCATAGACAAAACTTTAAGGAATATCACAGTCTAGGGGCACTGGTGTTTAGCAATCCTCAAATTTTACAACAAGTATGACTATAAACAATTCTGTGACTCTATCATGGCTAATTAAATGTATTAAGTGCAGGTTCAGTTGAACCGCATGGGCTCCAAGAGGCTAATGTAGCTAGCTTCCCGCCTATTTCTTCCGGCAAAAAAGAAAAAGTTACAAACGTGTCTAAATGTCTTCAACAATTCGCTGCGAAGTCCGACTGCCATTAAGTCCTAAAACTGCAATCAGCAACTTTATAACATAACACCTTGTAGTCATTTGTTTTATAGTACAAAAACATTTTTGTCAGATTCAGGTTTGTACTCACCGGGGTGCAAGTGTTGCATGCGATGACGTCAGCTTCTTCTTCGATTTATGGACGGGTAGGATCCGTCCTTATTTTTATTTTAATCAAACGTTTACTGAACCGTTTGGCATATAATCACAAAAGAAAATCCATCCTCACTCTTCTTAAACATTTTTATTAAACTGCTTCTCATTACTAATGGACTGCAAACAACTTCGGAGGTGCACGCCGCTGTCATGTGTAACCTCATAGACTCCAAATAACATGTATTCGTTTCCTTTTTTTCATCCATCCATCCATTTTCTTCTGCTTATCCGGGGTCGAGTCGTGGGGGCAGCAGCTTCAGAAGGGAGGCCCAGACTTCTCTCTCCCCAGCCACTTCTTCCAGCTCCTCCGGAGGAATCCTAAGGTGTTCCCAGGCCAACCGAGAGACATAGTCCCTCCAGCGTGTTCTGGGTCTTCCCCGAGGCCTCCTCTTGTTGGGATGTGCCCGGAACACCTCACCAGGGAGGCGTCCAGGAGGCATCCTTACAGATCTCCGAGCCACCCCAACTGGCTCCTCTCGACGTGGAGGAGCACCGGCTCTACTTTGAGTCCCTCCCAGATGACCAAGCTTCTCACCCTATCTCTAAGGGAGAGCCCAGCCACCCTGCGGAGGAAACCCATTTCGGCCGCTTGTACCCATGATCTCGTTCTTTTGGTCATGACCCAAAGCTCATGACCATAGAACGTAGATCGACCGGTTAATCGAGAGCTTCGCTTTTTGGCTTAGCTCTCTCTTCACCACGACGGACCGGTACAACGCCCTCTTCACGGCAGACGCTGCCCCAATCCGCCTGTCGATCTCCCACTCCCTTCCTCCCTCATTCGTGAACAAGATCCCCAGATACTTTAACTCCTCCACTGGTCGCATGACGACCCCCCTGACCTGGAGAAGGAACTCCGTGGGCAACTCCAGAGTGGAAGTACGTCCAGCCCCTCTCAAGGAGACTGGTTCCAGAACCAGAGCCATGTGTCGAGGTGAAGCTGACTATTTCTAGCCGGAACCTCTCAGCCTCGCACACTAGCTCCGGTTCCTTCCCCACCAGAGAGGTGACGTTCCACTTCCCAAGAGCCAGCTTCTGCAGCCGAGGATCCAGACCGCCAGGGTCCCCTCCCTCGGCTGCCTCCCATAGCACAATGCACCCGACCCCTTTGGCCCCTCCGACAGGTGGTGAGCCCATCGGTAGGGGGACCCACGTCTCCTCTTCGGGCTGAGCCTGGCCGGGCTCCGTGGGTAAAAGCCCGGCCACCAGGCGCTCGCCATCTTTTTTGGATGTACTTAAGTAAAAGTACTTGCTGAATGCATTACCTAATCCTTAATACAATATCATTAGTGAACCGATTGTATTTAATTTTAATACATTAGAAATGTGCCATTTTAATTAACAATGCCACAGATAAAGCAAGTTTTTATTATGTTTACTCTCTGTAACATAGTTTAGACTTAGATATGTGATTCTATGCATCATAATTTCAGGGATGGAAACATCTTGTCTCCTGTCCTAACATAGCATGAATTTCTCTTTTTTTTTGCCACTAGTGGCATTTATTTTTAAAGAAATCCAACAGAAAGGGGATGAAAAGAAAGTGGGTGGGAGAGGACATCCAACCGAGGAGCCACAGAGTTGTAGTCAAGACCACCTACCCAAGACCAAGTCAATACCAGCACCCCGCTCTACGTGACACAAAAAAAATTTAGTTTTATCTATCAAAATTGCTTTTCAAATTGATCTGAAAGATCCACATTCCCATAAACACCTAGATATTAAATACTTAGAGCTGAAATAAATTTAATCAGTAAAGATCCGTCCAGAAGAATCGGATTGTTCCTGAATGTCATATCAATGCAGACTGTGGTCACAGCGTTGTCCCATATATGCGACTCCTCAGTCAACATCCATCCATCCATTTTCTTTACACCCTTGTCCCTTAGTGGGGTCGGGAGATAGCTGGAGATAGGCACTGGCACCTCCCGGCCTCAGTCAACACCCCCACACAATAATTCAGCACATGAGTGAAAACTTGTGTCTCAGTACAGCTAGCTTTGCTAGCATCACGTCCACAGAGCTTACCTTTCTTTAAGCTTTCCTTCGAAGTGACGCTAAAAGTTGGACGATGTCCCCACCGTCTGTGAAAGCAAAGCGCTGCTTATTTTACATGTCGCCATATCGATTTATGCAGCGCTATTATATTACTGACGATTAGACAGACATCTTCTCCCGCTCAGAGGAAGCCACTGCGCATGTCTGGAGCTCCGCGTGCGCGTAACGGGGGAGGCGATAGGTGACAACAGACACGTAGGTCACGTTATTGCTTGGATTTTACGGCGCCACCTTATGTCCCTGAACTTCACATTTTAACAGAAAAAAGCACAACGCGACTTGGATGTAAAGAGTAACGCGACACTTTTGTAGAAATGTAGTGAAGTAGAAAGTATAGATACTTACTGTAAAATGTAGTGGAGTAAAAGTAGAAAGTATCCATTATTAAATATACTTAAGTAAAGTACAGATACACGAAAATTGTACTTATGTACAGTAACGAAGTAGCTACTTGTACTTGTACTTCGTTACTTCCCACCACTGGTTTTGGAAGTATCTTAACTAAAAAAGAAGAATTAAAAGATTGATAATAATGTATTAATACATTATTAGGATAAATATCCTCGTCACAATTCTACAATAATAATTACCTGGTATCGACCCAAGCCGTTTCTAACACAGACAGGATTGTCAGTTCAGATAATTAGTCATGAAGCTCATGCTTTAAGGCATGAATAGGTAATTTCCCTTATCTCTTGCCTTTGGAAAAGTTTCTTTTAAAGATATGTGTCATATGGTTTGTTTTCTGTTGTGGACAAAATGAAACTCAACATGTTTGACCGTATGAGCGTGTTGAGTTGTTGGCATTTACTGCTTACAACTCATGATATGTTCCTGTGAAATTCCGTTGAGTTTTTGTAAATAATACAACAACATGTGGGATCATAACAGGTGTCTTTTACAGCTCTTGAACATTTTAGAGGTAAATTGGTTGAACATTAACTTTCCAACCGAGGCAGCTTCGGTAGGCAAGAGAGTGCCCACTAGATGGCGCCTTTCAAAGTAAAATCAAGCTGAAGCGACCAAGATGTAGTTTCAAAAGGGGTTTCCAGTCCATGTAAAGAATAGAAAATACAGTTTCCTTTATAAGAGCTGCATTGCCCTATAATATGAATAGTAGTAATTGCTAGCTCAATGTCAAGCTTCCAGCAGCTAAAAATATATGTTTGTTTGTTGACTCTAAATGTTTTTGAAGTTCTACCAAGGCCAGAGGTTTCACTTGAGCGACATGAGACCCAGTTACCAGCTGACTTCAACCTTTTCTTACATCAGTGCCCACATCATTTCAACATCTCAGACTCATAATCCTGTGACTTCCACTTCTGCTGTAACTTAGAGAAGATAATTCAATTTTTCATCTTATCCATCTTTTTATTGAAACCTTTATTTCTTAATGTATGGGTTTTGAGGTTTCAGAGACCAATGGAGGCATGTTTCTTAAGATTTAGCTGTAGAACTAATAAACTGTCAGAATGTACGAAACAAATTACAGTGCTGGCAGATTTTTTTTAAAAAAGGTGAAGAGTTAGCTCATTCCAAATGTCCTCAAAATGTTTTTAAAATGTTTTCAAAATGCTTTAAAAAAAAGTCATGAGAAAAGAGGATGTTCTTTTTTTGCAGACACAGACACTGTAATGTGTGCAAAATATGTAATGCAGGCCATTTACAATATGGCACTAAAAGCAAAAATCAACAAGAATGACAAAAACAGGATAATCCCAAAATTCAATTACATTTATTAACATGAGAATTCCAAGTTATATGGAAATATTCTTGATAAAAAAACAACAACAAACAAATAAATAAAAAACGTTTTTGCCCACTTAAAATATTTATAACTGGACAGATGAACAGATCAAATCTGGATATTCGAGAAGTGGAACTAAAATGATGTGCTGCTTTCCTATTTATTTTTTACAAACATTAATTTAAAAAGATTTAAATGCACTTATGTAAAGATTCCAGATTCATATGCAGTGTTACTTTACTTGTAAAACATAATAAATTAATAATAATAAAATGAATAAAATAAAATGCATTCTTTGTCTTCCACGTCTTGATTAGTTAGGGTTTTTTTTGTGTGTCCAAGGAGACATTGAATTGTCCAGCTGTAATATGGTAAAAAAAATGTGACAATAAGATCAAGGTAATGTATTTAACTTCAGGCACTTCAAGTTTGAAGTTGTGAAATGTTACTTAATCGGTTTAACCGTAAAAGTGTCAGTTGAAAAGAAGTACCTTCTAACAGTTAATATGTTTCCCCTTGCATGCAATTACCTTGAACAGAATCATATCTAATAAGATAGAAAGAGAATGCTGGTGTAACAACTTAATCACATCTGAGAATTTTACAGGAAACCATCAACCACACAGATCTCACATGTCTCTCCACCCCCACGGTATTCACTGGGGAAACGCAGCGTTTTGCATGGAGGCCAAAACATTCAGTTCTGGTCATCTGACCAGAACATCTTTCTTCCACATGATTGATCTCTCCTCTACATAGCACGTGACCAAAGCAGAAAACAGAGCCTCTTATGGTTTTTATAACAACAGTCATGTTGTTTTTGCAACAGTTCAAGACCAGATTTAGGAGTGTGTGCACTTGCTCGGGTTCTCACTGACCAGGAAGATTGAGCACATCAACCTGTTCTAAGGACTTTACACTGTCTCCATGCAGCTCAGAGAATGGACTTTAAAATAGTTATAATTACTGGAAAACAGACTGATTCTAGTCTGTATTGCAACTTGTTATTACGTCTGTTTATGTTGCCCCCGTGATAGTGCTTCCTTATTGTCTGCAAATTGCTGTACGTGTTCATCGTTTAAAACAATACCACTGACCTTTGTATCATGGGAAAATGTTGCAGGGGTATGGATATTGTTAAAAGGCGCACGATACGTCTCACATGACTTGATTATGGCTGCTTCACAGAGTGCATGTTCTCTGTAAACACAGGATCATAAAAGCCTTCACCCTCAGAGCAAATACAGACAAGTGTCTGTTACCAGGAAACACCAGAGCTATTTTAAACCAGGTCTGTTTTGTTGGCAGAAGAGACGCTGCAAATGAGAGCCAAGTGGAAAGGCAACAGTGTAATAACTCATGTAAATGTCTGTTTCTGTTCCATGGTTTATCATTTTGCCCTCTTTTTGTGGCGACACTGTCTCTGCGACACCCTGGATGGTGGGTCAGCTGCTGCTTGGATACAAGAAGAGTAATATTGATCTGTGTGCAGCACAGCGATACAGCTGCATCGTCGCAAATCTGGAGAATAAATGGGAAATGTTAGTTTATTTCAGTAATTTAGTTTTTTTTAAGAAGTCAGTATACAGCTTCATTACACACAGACTGTTATATTTCAAGTGTTTGCTTCTTCTAACTTCGGTGACCGCGGCTTATGAAAAAAAAAAAAAAGATCCGTTTAGAAGATCAAAACATAAGCCTCATAAAAAATTGATTTTCCAGTCGGGCATTGAAGTAACCAGCCTGTGGCACTTCTCAGTTGTTAAAGAAGTCCAGATTATGACCTTCAGCTCGTCAGTCTCTCATCTTCTCTTGGCAGTGCTCCTTAGATCCTCAGTGGGATTAGGTTAGGCTAGTTTAGTGGCTAATCAGGCGCAGACACATCATGGTCATTAACCCTTTTATTACCAGGGCATCAGTAAAAGACAAGATTTGGGTTAACTTTGGTGTTCTTGTAGTTCTGACCTTAAATTGTTATTGGGAATTCAGAAATTCACTCAAAGTGGAACTCTTGGAAGAGGTGAAAGAAGCATGCATTTTGATCATTTTACAGACATGATATCACAATTAGCACAGGGCTGCTTTCATATAAATGTTGGTCATAAGATGTTTTCACTATGCTGTTAATTGTTTGGTGGTGCTAAAGTCCCGACTCCCACTAGAAAATGCAATTAGCATGAAAGCCTGTCAACAAAGGAAAGCATGAAGTTATTCATTATTTACATATGAAATTTACTTTAGTTTCAGTAAGGACTTATCATGGGTAACACGCTTCTTCCCCTTTGCTTGTGTCCTTCCGTCTACCCTATTTTTTCCTTCCACTCAACCTTCTATTAATATGCTTCATACGAGTTGGTCAGCGGATTTCCCATGGATTGTGTAGGTCGTGACATAATGTTCCTGTTCCCTTTTGGTCTTATGACATATTCTACATTTCTGGTCAAGTGGATGTTGGGATTTGATCAGCTGCCGTGATCATTAAAAACCACCAGAAATAACCGAATTACATCTATCATGAATTCATCCGAGATTCATTTTTGTATCCGTACATGATGAACCTGTTGGTGCTGCTGTAAAGTTGCTGCAGTGGACATGAGCGCCTGCGCACACGAGAGGATTTATCCTGTGACTGACAGGCAGTGTTAAAAGACAACGGGTCGAGCTGCTTTATTTGCTGGATGGAGTTGGAGGTAGTCCTGTTTTCGGTGGTTAAATGATCATAACCCAGTTGCTCTCAGGTTCATCTCCAGATGCAATATACCATTTTTTTTTTTTTTTTTTTTTTTTTGCGTTTCTGCGTGTACGCTCCGCCCGCCAGCAGCACATGACGCTACAAAGTTAATACCAGGGTCTGAGTTCGTGCTTGATCTGATGCAGGGCTTGAAGCTGAGTCCGCCCTCTCGGGTCTCGGTCACCGCTTGTCCTGCTCCTCCAGTGCAGCTCAAACGGATCAGACGCGGAGCGGTTCACGACAGAGCCCTGCGGAACCGAGGCGAATAGAAACACTTTTTTCTTTTCTTTTTTTTTTTTTTTTTTGTCTCTATGGTTCCTGTGATTAAACTGCGTCGCTGTGCGCCGGGGCTCGCCTCTCTGCGGGGAAGGTAAGAAGAAGAGGCCAGACCTAGAGAGCTGACGGGGAAGCCATCCGGATCTCAACAACATGCACACCGCAGACGGAGACCCGGACATGAGCGGCGGCACGGCTCGGACAGCCCCGGCCTCACCGAGCCGCCCCCCCGGTGAGGGAGCAGTCAGTGTGCTGTGGTCGTTCGGGAAATGCCTCGCTGCTCTCCTCCCGGTTTACCTGGCCGGATATTACGGCTTCAGCATAAGCCTGGTGCTGCTCGGGCTGATGGTCTACATGGGATACAAACACGGTCGGCAGGAGAAGGAGATGAGGCTCAAGTCTTCTATGTTCCTCCTGGAGAACGAGATGGAGTTCACCACTCAGAAGCTGTTCAGAGCCAGGAGGGATCTGCCTCCCTGGGTAAGGGGGAATCCTCCTCTGCAGCTTTCAACTCCGCATGAGAAGTTAATCTGCAGCTGGATCTGACCTTCACCGTTTATTACCGTTTGATGCCTTTAATTACATTCGCCATGATCACATATATAAAAAGCACATTTTTTTTACCCACGTCATTTCCCCATAGTTTAGATATTCTGAGGCAGATTATATATATATATATATATATATATATATATATATATTTTTTTTTTTTTTCTATCTCTGTGATGTGAACCAGCTTGTGATTTTATGCTCCAAAAACTGGATGAGCTAGGCAGTGATCAGGACTTCCATATCTGGCAAGATTGTGGAATGAACAGTGTAAGGGGTGTGTGTGCGCGCGCGTGCGTGTGTGTGTGTGTGTGTGTGCTGGTGTTTGTTAGGATGCTTTCAGCATAGATCTTATAAGATGATAAAATATATCTGTGGTTAGTTGGTTGAAATTTATTCATCAGTTGAATAACTTTGCGTAATTCACTCCTAACGTTAAAATCAGTCAGATAAACAGCTGCCTTTTTTCTCAGCAGTCAATGAACGAGAGGCAGGGCCCACTCTCCAATATCAAACGTTAAAATATTTAATATTTCACTACCCAAAGAGAGTACATATTTTGAAGAAAATAATTTATGTTTTTTTTCTACAAGTAATACTGTACATCATCCTGCACACATGACTCCCCCCACAATGAAACATGGTGGTGGCAGCACCATGCTGTGGGTAGGCTTTTCTACTGCATGGAAATTGATCAGAGTCGATGGACGAAGCCAAAAGCAGGACAGCACTGGAAGAAAATCTGTTAGAGTCTGCAAAAATACTTGATGCTGGGCTGGAGGTTCGTCTTCCAGCTAGACTACGACCCTAAAAATGTCACTAGCTACAATGAAATTGCATAGATCAAAGCATATTTGTGTTTTACAATGCTCTAGTTAAAGTCCAGGCCTAAATCAAGTTGGTCTAAGTGGGTGTTTGTGGTTTGCAGATGCTCTGCATCCAGTGCTTTGCCTTGATGAATTTCCAACAGTTCATTTTGTAAATGGACTAACCTTGGGGGATTCTCCCAAAGACATCTGTAAAGCTCTAAAGTACTGACTGACTCTAAAGTTGGTGAATATAAATCCACGCCGCACTTTCAGATTGTAAAGCCGTTTGATGATGTCATCATCAGATAAAATCACTCTAAAGTACATTGAAATCTTTGTCTGTAGCGTAACTAAATGTACGTAATACAACTCCCTGTATTTTACTCAGCTTCTATTGCTTTTCATCTACAGGTCAGTTTTCCAGATGTGGAAAAAGTGGAGTGGCTGAATAAGGTATGCTCCCTCTCTCCTTTGTCTGTTTCGCCCGTAGGCAGCTGTGTACTTTCCATCTGTTTAAACACAGAGCTATCTGTGTGACTTTGGGCTGCTCCGCTCCATCTGGCGTTGGAGGCAACCCCGATTCACTCGAGTAACTTCCCACAACAGCAGCATTAAGGGCTCACGTTTATTAATAAGGTAAAGTATGCACAAGTGGACTCTTAAGCGGTCTGCTGGTGCATCCCCGGTGTCCGACGAGGATTATCTGCTCATGTAATTAAGAGGAAAGCGTTTCAGATCATATTGCAACTTCCTTTGTCTCTGTCAGTGCAGTCACTTCGCATCAGCACAGGGCGAGCGTGAGTCTGAATACTAATAACGGAGAGCGGTGATCTTGAGGGGAAATTGTAATGAAGTCTGCGACAGACGACCTGCTTGTAGGACAGACAGATGATGGGACTCGTTTTTCAGCCAGCCTGCTTAACCACTCCAGGCTTCCTGATGTATCAGCCAAGAGAGATCATTTGCACTTGTAGACATGCTGCCACGTATCTATTGCGAGTTGACAGCTTATAGATAATTAGTGTGATGTCCTACTGCGAGGATTTAACGCATGCCAAGCATATACATGGAATTTTAGCATACATTAATCCCAAAAATTGATGCAGATAGGGCATGTTTGATAATGATATGGAATATTCTCTTTGCATTGTTTGGATGAGTGCTGGCGGCGTGATGAATGGCCGTATGCTCTGTTGTTGTGCAGATCCTGCAGCAGGCCTGGCCCTTTGTTGGCCAGTACCTGGAGAAGCTGCTGGTAGGAACCATCGCTCCTGCCATCCGGGCTTCAAGCATCCATCTGCAGACTCTCAACTTCACTAAGGTCAACCTGGGAGAGAAGGTGTGTTCATGGGACAGATTGTATGGGAGATTTTTATTAGTTTGCTTAGATTGTGCAGCATGTGAGATAGTCTAATAATGTAGCTTGCAAGCTTATTCCATATTTTTACAGTCGACTTTTATTGGAGCTTTTTAAAAAGTTGTTTGGAAGCAATCACTGCCATAAATGAGTCGCTAACTATGTTGTAAGTGCATTCATTAAAAGTACTTATGTGGGTAGGGCATCAGAACTGTCTGTAGCCTAGGGGTTTATTTTCTTATAAATATAATCACAGCATAAAAACTAAACAACCCACAGCAAATGAAGTTATCTAAGGTTCCATGAATGTATTAGAAGAAAGGATTTTTTTCTGCTAGTGTGCTCTATAGAATGTTTTCAGTTTGCTTTATCTGAAGGCTGTCTTTGTGTTTCACAGGCTCTGAAGCTGGTTGGTGTAAAGGCTCACACAGAGCACGATAAAAGACAAGTTATGTTGGATTTGTACCTCAGGTAACCCAGCACAACTTTCCTTATCTTGTCCTTTTAAGCACGGCTCCAGCTTTTCTGGTTCGAGACTAAAACCTCCTTGAATTACAATACCAAGAAGAAGTCTGTTTGTTTGTAACAGCAGATCTGTGTACTCGCCACAAAAATAACAGCTCTGTCATAACACCCGCAAGCTGCTTCCTCTTAGTTAAATATTTATCTTTACATTTGCCTCCTCTTTATAGCTACGCCGGTGATGTGGAAATAAATGTTGAAATCAAGAAGTATTTCTGCAAAGCCGGTGTGAAGGGAGTGCAGGTACAGTGGGAATTTTTTATTTTTTTTCTCTTGCACAAATTGAAAATTATCATTAGATTTAAAAGTCAGATTTCAGCTGTGTTTTCTCCTGTAGCTCCACGGAAAGCTGCGTGTGATCCTGGAGCCCCTGATCGGAGACGTGCCTCTGGTCGGAGCTGTTACGATGTTCTTTATTCGCAGGCCTGTGAGTGTTTTCACCGTTTGCGCCCACTTTCATATCTGAGTAAGACATTTCTTAAAACTACTGTTCTCGTTCGCCTGCTATCTGTAGAAGCTGGACATCAACTGGACTGGACTTACAAATCTGTTGGATATCCCCGGGCTCAAGTGAGTTTTTAAGACTTGTTCTTTGCTTTCTCTGTCTTTATCCATCTGAGTTGGACACTTACTCCAACAAACAGAAAAGTCAGAAATGAATTTTCTTACTATGCGTCCAGTAGAAAATTAACAAAAGAGCTTAAGTGTACAGGAACAGGTTAGCTAATGGGCTCATAAAGTCATTTAGTGTGTGCTTTTACACTGTGTCCATAAACATGTAACATAATGTGTTGGTTTGAACAGCCAAATATAAAAATATACCTAAAATATAAGAAAACTAACTGGCAAAATGCATATATCATAAATACATGTATTATTCAAATATTCATTTGGATAGTATTGGTAATATTGCCCAATTTTATTCATTTGCAGTGCCATGTCGGACACAATGATCATGGATGCAATAGCTTCCCACCTGGTTCTCCCCAACCGCCTCACTATCCCCCTAGTGGCTGACCTGCATGTGGCGCAGCTTCGCTCCCCTCTGCCAAGGGTAATTCTCTTACATTTCTCCAGATATCTGAAACCACAGTAACTATATTTGTGTCATTTTCTTTCCGTGTGCACGTTCCCATTAGGGAGTTGTTCGTATCCACCTGCTGGAAGCCGAGGACCTCACGGCCAAGGACACGGTCATCAAGGGGCTGATTGACGGGAAGTCGGACCCGTACGCCGTGCTGCGCGTGGGAACCCAGATCTTCACCTCACACCACGTGGACAGCAACCTGAACCCGCAGTGGAGGGAAATGTATGAGGTAAAGCAAATGCGACCAAAGCTCACCTTAGAAAAAAAATAAAGAAAAATCCACGACAGAAGGTCTACGGGTTTTCTTTGGTATTATGAGCCCAGCAGCACCTCCTCCTTATTTGTGTGCCAATAGCTCTGGCATACAAACAAGGTGTGTGATGGCGCACACCTTGTTGATGTCTCTGCTTTAAAGATTTAACTTAAGTCTCTTAAAGTCAGTGCAATTCTGTTGCCGCAAACAGCTCTGTGAAGATTTTAATCGTCTCTCTTTGGCAACAGGAAGCGGCTGTTTTTGAGATAAGGCGCTACTTGTGCTCAGGGACGTGTTCTGAAATCTACGTCCTGAATTATTCAGCTGTTTAGGCGCAGCAGTGAAGTGTTCTTTACCATTGTGATTCTGTTTGCATTGCTTGTGTTTTATGCCATTTGCTGCTTTATCTATATTTATGTCTTTATTGGTTTGGTGTTTGTCCTTCGGTGTGTGCGAATGTGTGTGTGTGTGTGTGTGTGTGTGTGTGTGTGTGCGCGCGCGTCAGGTTATTGTCCATGAAGTACCTGGTCAGGAGTTGGAAGTGGAAGTGTTTGACAAAGACCCAGACCAGGATGACTTCCTGGGGAGGTAGCTTACTCATTCTCACTCATCCTCACTCTGTTTCGGTGTGCTCCTCATGTCACTTCCACAACTGCTTTTCGCTATTTCAGACCATGCTTTTCTTAAAAATAAGAGCTTATACTCTTTTTTTTTTTTTTACTTTTTTAAAATATTTTTAAAGATGTATTGATTTTCTGTTTATATTATTTTTGCTTGCATCTTTCTTCTAGGGCCAAGATTGATCTGGATATTGTGAAAAAGGCCAGAATCGTTGATGACGTAAGTATTTGCGCTTTTAGAAACGAAGCAGCATCTCAGAATACAGTTATTAGCTTTGTCTTGCTCTGAAAAGAAATATCTGAGTCAGACTGCAGTAATCCCATCATCATGTGACACTGGGGACACCATGTGCCTCCTTGTGATCTCACCCCCTGCGGGCTTTTTGCAGGACGTAGAAAACACCCGAATCAGCCTCCTGAGAGAAATGTGTGTTTAATGAGCCTTCTGACTCTTTCCTGCAGTGGTTCAATCTGAGGGACGTTGGTTCTGGCAGCGTTCACCTGCGGCTGGAGTGGCTCTCTCTGCTGTCCTCTGCTGACAGACTGAGCGAGGTGAAGCCACACTGCACTGCATATATATGTATTTTTTCCATATACGGAAACTAAGTTTATAAAATATCGTAATATATATATATATATATATATATATATATATATATATATATATTTTTTTTTTTTTTTTTTTATCAGGTTATTCAGAAGAACCAGAACTTGACAGCAAAGACAGCTGATCCCCCGTCTGCGGCCATCCTGGCCATCTATCTTGACCAGGCGTACGAGCTGCCTGTGAGCCATCGCTATCACCACTTCATGCCGTGAGCAGAAACTTTGAATCTCTGAATCCGATTTGTTTAAAATGTTGCAGATGAGGAAAGGTAACAAGGATCCAAGCCCAATGGTGCAGATTTCTGTTCAGGACACAACTAAAGAAAGCAAGGTAAACCTTTAAAAGTACAGCATCTTTAAAATGGTTTTACATCAATTTATCTTTCTCACATTTTGTCACATTGCAACTTATTTCAATATATTTTATATGTGAATTTGAGTGAAAGACCAACAGAAAGTATTGCACAGTTGTGAAGTGGAAGGAAAATCTTGTACAGTCTTCAGATCGTTTGATAAAAACTGACACGTCACATAACCTTGAGGAGTCTACACCAGTTGTAAAACAAAGTGGTCATGGCAGCATCATGCTGTGGGGATGTTTTTCCACATGGACAGGAAACTTAAATATGGGGAAATCCTGGAAGAAAACCCGTTAAAAGCTTCAAAAGACTCGATGCCGAGGTGGATGTTCAGCATCCAGGTGGACGACTAAACATATGGCCGGCTCTAGAATGGAGTGAATTAAAGCAATGTCATGTTTTAGAACGGCCCGGTCAAAAACCCAGACCTCTTGATCAACCAGTGTTTCTGCAAAACATTAATTCAATGGGGCTGAATACAGAAGCACACCACCATTTTTTCTATTCTTTGATTTTTCTTAGCCTTTTCTATATGTTTTACAATTCTGCACTATCTAAAGCAAATCCTAAGTTTGTGGTGGTAATGTGACAAGATGTGTGCAAAGAATACTTTTGTGATGCATTGTAACCGTTGTTAATACACTGGACCAAATTTTGAGCTTAATGGATGTCCGCTTCACGCCACTGCAGACCTGCTACGGGACTAACAGCCCTGTTTGGGAGGATGCTTTCACTTTCTTCATTCAGGATCCTCGCAAACAAGATATTGACATTCAGGTAAGTCCTTTTTACATATAAGCAGTGCATTTTTTGCTTCCTCTGATCCATTAACTGCACTCTTTTCCTTTAAACTCTGATAAATCGTCCTCTGGTAATATGTTTCAGGTGAAGGACGATGACCGCGCGTTGTCCTTGGGCAGCTTGACAATTCCTCTGAACCGCCTCCTGGAAAGCAATGAGCTCACCTTGGACCAGTGGTTCCAACTGGAAAATTCGGGTTCAGCCAGCCGCCTCTACGCCAAAATTGTGCTGAGGGTTCGTATTTCTCCTGTTTTTTGCCTGTGCACAAAATAAAAGGCAAATGTAACAGGAAGACCAAAACCAAATTGGTTGAAAATATCAAATTAATCATCTTTTATTGGCAGAAATGAAATCCAATTTGGACAGAAATACATGATTATGCCATAGATTAAGTAGAAAAAACAAAACAGGGACTTCATTTAATTGAATATGCACTAACAAACCCACTTCAGCCTTGTCTTTTTTTTTTTATTAGATTTTTTTGCTCAACCAAGCCTCTCTCTGTTCCCTGATAGATTTTGTGGCTGAGTGATGACGCCTCTCCCACAACTCCGTCTCCACCCCCTTCAGGCTCGGGATCCGGACTGGGTCAGGGAGACGTCACATCGAACCAGAACTCTGCAGGGTCTGGCGGGTTAACTAAGCCTCAGCCATCGCGACCACAGAACACCACCCCTGACCCAGAGTTTGCAACCGAGGTAAACAGAAACCGTTTTCTCAAGATTGGGTAAGTGGAGTGCTCTCGCAGACTGGTGTAAGAGAGAAATGTTGTTGCTCTGATGCATTCAGGGAGTGTTACGAATCCATCTGGTGGAGGCCCAAAACCTGATAGCCAAGGACAACTTCATGGGGGGCATGGTGAAAGGAAAGAGTGACCCCTACGTCAAGATCCGTGTCGCTGGTATAACTTTCCGCAGCCACACCATCAAAGAGAATCTCAATCCTGTCTGGAATGAACTTTTTGAGGTATTTTTTTTATAACATTTTGCTAGAAAAATCAGTTATTTTGTTGATTTAATAAAATCGTAATGCTCTAAGTGTCATTTTTGTGTGCTTAGGTGATTTTGACCCAGCTTCCAGGTCAAGAGGTCCAGTTTGAGCTGTTTGATAAGGACATTGATCAGGATGACTTCCTTGGACGGTAAACTGTCGCTTTTATTTATGAGTTTTAGCTAAATGTATGGAAATGCAGAGTAAACTTTTGATTGAATGCTGTGCTTGCAGGTTCAAGCTTAACCTAAGAGACATCATAAGCGCCCAGTTCATTGACACGGTGTGTGAAATTAATCTGATAGATTTAACCCATATTATCATCTATATCTATAGTTTATATTAAAAAAATATAGTGTATTGAACTTTTTGACATTTTGTTTTGTGGCAGTCACAAGCTTCAGTATATTTTATGTATTTTACTTTATGTGATAGACCAACACAAGGTAGCCCACAATGGACCTTACCACAGGGGCCGCGTTTCATTGGCTAATGCCCATTCCACGTCACAGCGCAGCTACCACGTGCGTGACCGTCTCACAAACGCAAGCTACAGTATGCTAATGTACATTGTGGACTAGCAGATCAGCAGAAAGTTTTTGCGTCAGGACTCAAAAAAGAATGGTTCTCCACTGTCAGTGGGGTATCTGCACAGGCGATGTCAGGTATCCTGATCGTATTTGTGGAACTAAAATTCACAGATTTCCAAAATCTGAAACGGAAAGCCTTGCTTGGATCAAAGCTTGTGCACGACCGTATTTGCAGCTCAACCGTCGTAGGATCAATAAGAACAAAGGAGTGTGTGCTGGTGTAAGTATTATTGCTTTGCTTTCTTTGTGTTTAGTGAATGAAAAAAGAAAGTCAATAATAGACACATCCATTATGAAAACCTTTTAGCCAAGTACAGCATAATGGCAGTACCGACACAACTTCTACACCTTGAAGCCTGTCTGTTACAGCCTTACGTTAGCTGAACAGATCAATATGCAATGTGTACTGTATCTGACATAAATTAAAGATTTTATTTTACCTGAAAAGGCTTTTTACTAAACTGTAATCGTGTTAGCCACGCTAATCGTGTTAGCCTCTGAGTACCGTGTATCAGGCCTAGGCACATACGAACATTTGCCAACAGAAATCACCCTCAAAACCATGAATGCCCGACTTACCCAGCCTTGCAAGAACAATAGGCGTCAGTGATCTTGTCCACAGCTATATTTATGCAGAGGGTCTGAGGATCTGCTGTGTTCCTCATCGACCGGTAGCATTTAGCTGTGACGCGCACAATGTTGGAGGCATTGCGTGGCTCAAAAACCTTGATGTCGTCCAAAAAGATGACATGAACTTGTTGGTTCCCCTGTCCATTGTCATGGCTGATATTTTGTGAAAATCGCTAATCGACTCAGAAATACTCTGCAGAGTCAGTCGAAATGAAATTACACATAGAAACTAAGCACCGCGAGGCTTTGTTTGTGAGACATGCAGTCATGTGAGACTTCGAGGGGTGTTTCTGGGCGGAGCTTGGTAAGGTCCATTATAAAATGTTTTACATTGGTTTAAAAAAAGAAGCTTTGAAAATCTGACACAGCTCTTTTCAGTGTATCTGAGAAAGGAAAAAAAATATGGCAAGACTGTAAACCTACGTGTCTGTCCACCTAAAATGACAGGCCTTGAAAAGCAGAGCATTAATCTAAGAAGCAGCCAGACGGCCCACGGTTTTTCTGGAGGAGCGTCTGAAGGAGTGATAAGTAGTGACTCTTCGGCAAGTCAAAGGAGGCAAAAATGTAGCTATTTGGCCTGGATAGAAAACCCTATCTGTGGAGGACAGACACAAATGACCGTACAACTGGGAATTAGAAGGAATAGCGTGAATGGTTTTTATCCAGCCATCCATTGTCTATACTCGCTGATCAATGCAGGGTCATGGGGAGGCTGGTGCCGATCTTCAGCGGTTATTTCAGTAGAAGCATTCAAGCAAAGCTATATGTTCGAGTGGTCCAGTCAAAATTAAAGGCCTAAATCTACGATCTGTGGAAAGATTTAAAAATTGATCTTAACAAACACTCACCATGCAGTTTGTAGATGAGCACTGCTGTGTATCCTTCTCTTTCCTCTTTACAATTATGCACCGTTCTGCGTTGGTCCGTCACATAATATCTCCCAGAAACCTTATGAGACAAAGAAAAAGGGGGTGGCATAAATACTTTGCAACGCACTTCTGATCATACCACATTGACTTTGTTCGATTGTTTTTCTAGTGGTACACTCTTAACGATGTAAAATCAGGTCGAGTTCACCTGGTGATGGAGTGGCTGTCCAGAGTGACTGAGCTATCGAGACTGGAGCAGGTAAGATATGTACTTAACATCTCTTTTTCTCACGATGCCCAATGCCTTACGAAGTAATACTGCAGTGTCTAGATGTTGCAGCCTGATTGAGACCTATCCACACAAACTCTTCTCAAAAGGAACATCTACTAAATATTGACTTGAGGGGATAAATACATATGCAGTCACTTATTCGATGTTATATGTTTTTAAGTGGTTTTCACTTTGACATTAAATATATTTGTTGCAATTTTATTTGTCCAAAAAAAAGCCACAATTTGTTATTTATCATTGATTTGTAAAGCCAATAAAAAGTGTAAGACGCCCAAGGGGGTGAATACCGCACTGCACAAAAGCACTATATAGCACTATATTTATATTTTAGTTATCATTGCACCAGCTCTATAACAACCACAAACCGAAGAAGATTTTGGTTTCCACTGCAAAGAAAAAAAAACCCAAAACATTTAACCCACAGGAAGGAGCTCAGTTTATGGTGTGGTAGTTTCAAAAGATGTACCGGATATAAATAAAAGGAGATAGTGAACTTCTGTTTTAGGGTACTTTACATCGATTTTTGATCTCAACATCCCTCTGTTCACAGTCAGTATGCAGCAAACTTTAGCCAGTAACAGTGACATCCTTTTCCTTTCTGCAGGTATTGATGTATCAGTCCCAACAGTCATACCAAAACAAGGTTGTGCCATCTGCGGCTGTGTTGTTTGTGTACGTGGAGCGTGCCCACGGCCTGCCGGTGAGATCGTAGCCCCAGGGGGTTTTGTTCTTCGTTAAAGTGTTGAGACATCGCATAAAACTCAGAAAATCAGCTGCAGGTTACTTTTAACACTTTAAAAATGTTTGTGCGGTTTCAGTTGAAGAAGAATGGAAAAGAGCCAAAGGCTGGAGTAGAGGTCACACTTAAGAATGTTTCATACAAAACCAAGGTAGTTACGTTTAGTTTGAGCAAACTGTGTAGAGCAAACACAGCGGAAAGCTGTAAAAGTTTCCTTTGGTTCTTCTCAAAGGTCTGCGAGAGATCCACATCTCCTCGATGGGATGAGGCGTTTCACTTTTTGGTTCGTGACCCGAGAGATGAAACGCTCACAGTGAAGGTGAGAGAAAATGCTAATGAGTCATGATGGCCGTATTTGCTTCTGATCTGATGTTTCACAAAGACATATTCAAAGTTTGATGTCTTTTCACTTTTTTTTTTTTCATAGCTTTCTCACAGCTGGAGCCAGACTCTTGGGTCCCTGACTGTCCTTCTGAGGGAGGTTCTGTCAGAGTCAGGCTTGGTGCTGGACCAATGGTTCAATCTGGATGGAGCACTGCCAGAGAGTCAGATACTGCTGAGAGTCACAATCAAGGTAGCACAGAAGCGTATTTCTTAGCTGCTCTGATCTTAAAAACAACCTGTGCAACCTATTAAGGAACTAAACAGGTTGCTAGTTATATGATAGCGACTTGAGTGGATTGATTTAATTATTGAAGAATTTGGAGAACAGCCAAAGCTTTTCTGAGCTTTTCTGCTCAGAGAAACTAAGCAGGGTTAGCAGTGGTTTGTATGTGGGAAACCACAACTGAACACGATTTGCTATAAACCTTTTAGAGCTTGAGGAACTCTTGCGCTTCCTCTTCCCTTTTACTTTCCACTGTTATACCCAAAAGGATAATTCTGTTCTATTTCATAATTGCATTAAGAATATTGGCCCTATCCGGAGAATTAATTCTTGTCAGGTAATCAATATTAATCGACCTCACAGATCCGGTAACACTTTGTTTGAAGGGGGGTGAATAAGACTGACGTGACACTGTCATAAACATAAACAATAAATCATTACTGATATAAATTTGTTATAAAAGTATTACTGATTGCACTTTAAAAATTAGGTAACTTTATGTTATTAAAGGTAAAGTTTAAACAGTAATGATTTCTTGGTTAATGTCAAGTTGTCATAACAAAGACATTTTGAATAATGTCAACTTTGTATTACAAGTGTCATAATTTACTGAATGACGCTTTATGACAACAGCCATAAATATTCACGAAAGCTTATTCATGTTTAGGACAGGTGTTATGTCATGTTTATGACAGTGTCATGACAGTCTTACTCACCCCCCTTCAAATAAAGTGTTACCACAGATTCTTACGTGACAATGCAGCTAAAATACAGAGAATTATTTTGTGAAAATTACTGCACACTTTAAGAACTCTTGGTACTGGACACAGATTTGTTTTTATAGTTCATGTCAAAGTGTGACTTTTGAAAGTAGAACTGGGTTCAGCACAACACTGGACCTAAACTAGTGAAAATCTGTTGCGAATGACTTTGAATTGTGTTTTTATTCACAGTTTACACTCAGTTGCAGTTGTTTGAGTACCACGGTAAATGCTTCTTGTGTTCGCTCTCTGTGTCATGGTTAGCCCCTTCTTGACGCAGCACCAGCAGTGTATTATTTGTCTAATAACAGTCTTCCTGTAAATACCCTCAACGTAATGAATGTGATTACAGAGCTATGCGTTGGAGCCTGATTATCTATTTTTCCGCTTATAGCTAATGTCTTACAGCTAATGTCCTTTATAAATATAGCTTACTGTCAAAGGTATTGAGTCATCCCTGCAAATGACTGAAATCAAATATTTCAGTCACTTCAGGGGACACAGGGGGATAAATTCCAGCATTTATGTTGACTGCTTCTAAATATATTTATCAAGGAACGGATAGCTCTCAAATATCAGCTAAGCATTCCACTTAGTTTGTGGTGTTGCAAAGAAGGGAAGCAATTGCAAAGCAGCTCAGTTGTGAAGTGGTAGTCTATGTAAAAAGAGTGGAGTCAGACGATGCTGAGGCACACAGTGTGCAGACATCTCCAAACGTCTGCAGAGTCAGTAGCTACAGACCTCCAAGCGTCACGCAGCCTTCAGATTGGCTCAAAAACGGCGTAGCAGTTTTTCCCAACCCTGGTCCTCAAGCCACACCAACCTGCATGTTAGATGTTCCCCTGCTTCAACACACCCTATTCAGATGATTGCAATTCAGCAAAACCCTGTCAATCGGCCGTCAATTTAAATCATGAGCGCTGAAGCAGGGAAATGCCTAACTTGGAGGACAGTGTGTCTTGAGGATCAGGGTTGAAAAACGCTATAGAGCTTCGTGGAATGGGTTTCCATGGCCTGGTAGCTAGAAGCAAGACTTGTATCACCAAGTGCAACACAAAGCAACAGAAGTAATGATGCCGCCAAAGGACATAGGGCAGTGGCGACATAGTCTCACTGATTGAATCCAGTCTGGGTTTGGCAGTTGTCAGAAGAACAGCACTTGCTTGACTGCATTGTATCAAGTGAAATCAATTAGAGTGTCTCAGCATAGAAACAGGCAGCTGTGGAATAGTTGCGGGACGTCCCGGTTCCTGCTCCAACATGAATGTGCAACAGTGCACAAAGTCAGCTCATTAAAGATCAGTGAGCTTGGTGTGGAAGAACTCAGCTGGTCTTGACCCCTCAGAACATCTTACTTATTGATTAAGAGTGGGATGTCTCTCAAGAACGTATGTGTGTGGAGGCAGATGAGTGGAGACTTTTGGCAACATGGTGTAGTTTGTAAATTTATTAGGACCCGTCGCAGAATCCCTGCCATTAAGTATAGATACTAAATTTGTTTTCCTTTTCTTAGAAATTCCCCTAGTGCCCAATTCCTTTTATGTGTAGCTAGTTATAAAATCTTCAAATTTTAAATAAAGTGGAATGTATATGTGGATCTTAATCTGATTGGATTTAGGCTGAATTGTACTCCATAGGATTGGATAAAAACTGGACCTGTTTTTTTATTGTAAAGTGCATTTGGGTGACATTGGCTGTCAGTTAGTGTCTTTTTAAATAAAGTCAATTAAACAAAACTTGAAGCTTGATATTTTTCTCTTCTTATTATTTTGCAGATATTGGACACCCAATTAGCAGTGTGTCGTGGCACACCTGGAGCAGGTGGAGAAGGAGGTGTAGAGCAATTCATGCCCAGATGGGTTCCTTCCCATCTTGACCTGAAGCACAGGAGTGGATTTTCCATGTACGTCAAACGTAGTTTTTCTCTTCATATTTGTCCCAAACCTGGCTTGCAAAGGTGGTGTTTTTCATAACTTAGACAGAGCACTGTGTAACATGCACAGCATGTTTGCTTTCTTAAAAAATGCTTAGCAGAAATGTTGGATTTGTGTTTTTTTGTCCACAGCGTCGCGGATAACGGAAACTCAGCCGGCCAAGTGAAGCTCACCATCGGCTACTCTGCAGACGAAAACAGGCTTTTCATCATTGTTCACTCCTGCAGGTTTTATACCATTTTATTAACTTTTTTATCAGATTTCTCCTTCGGAAGAGCTAGTTGCAGAAAAGAATGGTACATCCATACATCTGTATATCCGCAGAACCCTGGCAGCCTGCTCTAAGGACGGTGCCGACCCGTACGTTTCTTTTGTCCTGCTGCCTGACAAGAAGGCCACAACCAAGAGACGAACTGCCACCAAGAAGAGGGACCTCAACCCAGAGTTCAATGAGAGGTGAGACAAATGGCAAAAAGAAAATAATAATGGTGGTACAACTAGAAGTGACATTTGCATTCTGTCGCTGTCACTCTGCAGGTTTGACTTTGACTTTACTCTGGAGGAGTCCATGCAGAAAAAACTGGATTTATCTGTGAAGCACAGTGGCTCCTTCATGAGCCGAGAGAAGGAGCTCATTGGCAAGGTAGTTTTGAGCAGCTCGCAATCAGAACTGCAGTTTGGTGTTATTTTAAGTTCTTTTTATTTTTACCAACATGATTATTTTTGCTTTTCCCCCTCCCCTCAGTTACAGGTGGATTTGGACCAAATTGATCTCAAGGCTGGTGTCACACAATGGTAAAAAAAGACAGATGTTTTACTAATGATTTAAACATAATAACAAATGTATTCATATAACTAATATATTATTTAAATTAACAAATGTTGCATAAAATCACTTAATCTGGGAATATAAACTTGTATTTAAATTTTTTTTTTCAGGTATGATCTAGTAGCAGAAACCACCTAGAAGAATCCAATTTCTGGTACTATTTAACATAAGCCTTGTGTTGCTTCTGTGATCTGTGATTTGTGCATTTGTAATTCAGCTTAAATGAAATATTTCACCGTCACTCCAACAAAAAAGAAAACATTTGTGCCTCACAGAAACACAAACCATCAGTACTTATTGGAAGAAAAATTACACAGAGCTCATTACTCTCAAACCATTAAATTTACAGAATCTTTTCTGCATGAGCAGATAATTTCACCTGTTGGATATTTGACAAAGATGCAACCGTGTTGCATGACAAACCTGTGGTATATGTGCTTTAGGACATGCACCCATGCTGTTTGCGTTTATTTTTTAATTTTTTTCAAATGCCTTATGCTGTGGCAAAACTGTGTCGTTGATTTACAACTTTCAACACAACGGGGAATGTTTCTTAAATGTTATATTTTACAGTCTTAACGTTATTCCGAATATTATTTTGTTTATGTATGTTTATATTATTGCCTTAAGTATTACAAAACTGCACAATTTGTCTGTGTTTATGTGTTTAAGATGAAGTTTTATATGTCCTATATGTGACTTTTCTAAAGCAGAGTATTACAAACCTTTTCGTTCTCTCCTAAAACAAAGGTGCAATGCTGTAAGCTGAGTCTAAATCACTGTGCTTTTAGAAAGACCAACCTTTAAAGAGTGCTGGTGTTACAGCAACCAATGCTTCTTTGTGTGCAAGTGTTTGGTGTATCGATGCTTTCAATGAAAATAGAATTTTTCAAGCTGCGCAAATTAAGACCATGCTAATGTTCACTGCTGTTTATAAATGACACAAAGAGGTAATTTGTGGAGCAGGAAAGAAAATTATTGTACTCTCTCTGAACTGTACAGCTGTGCTCCAGCTAGCATACTTGGAACATATCATTGTGCATTTGCTAAATTTGTTGATTAAAGTTTGCACTCATGAATCAAAGCCCTTCAGTTCTTTTTTTTCCAACTCAGAACTCTTTGCTATGCTTTATAAAACTTATAAAAAGGGAACAAATTGTTTGCATTAGTCCTAAAAATTTAATTACACACTCAGTGGGGTATGTTTATTTTCTTTTAGGTGATTAAAACAATTAGGTATACTATTTAAGGTTATCAACGTGAACTGATACATTATAAAATATTTCTGAAAACCAGGCACCGTTTTCTTTCATTTTCACAAACCTAAAAAATGTCGAAGTTGTGAGGAAATTAAAAAATATATTTGGTTTGTTTTTTTTGCCATACTCCTGCTTGGCCACAAGATGGCAGCGAAGTGCTGGTAGACCTTTAACTTCTACATCCAGCTGCACTTTCAACGGCTGGGCTTCAAGTGCCTACAGATGTGAAAACGATTGAATGACTGACGCCTCTTCAGCCAATGGGAGCAAGAGTAGTCTTTGCGAGGGCGGGGAAAACAAGAAACCCAGCCCTCTGAGTGGATGCGACGCGAACAGCTTAATCAGGATCACAACAATAATGAATGGAAACGCAGCGTAGCCAAGAAAAGTTGAGCAGCTTGAAAAACTTACTGTCGGCCAGTAAAGGACACTTTATCTACCGCTTTGAGGAAGAAGTTGCTTTTTTGGAGTGATGGATTGGCCGGTTGAATCTGATATTTCACTTTGGAAAAGAAAGCTGCTTTTTTGTGGGAAGTTTTGAATTGTTTTTTTGTTTGGTTTTTATCGCTAGCTTTATTAACGGTAAATGGCACTTATTGGGACAGTGATAGGAAACTACCGCGTTGTCAGTCGAGTTTTACTCGCGAAAAAAGTGGATTATGTGGAGATAGCCGTAAAGAAAGCTGGAGAATTTGGGGGAAATATTTAGCCTCACTGTGGATTATCACCAACAGAGAGATAAAAAAAAAAAGAAGGAAGAAAGCTGAGAAGTTTGGACGTTTCACGTTGACAGGAGGGTAAAATGGGTAACGTGGAGAGTGTTGACGGCCAGTCGGAGATGAAGCATCACATCATGCCTCTGAAGGTGCCCATGCCTGACCCCACCGAGCTGGAGGAGAAGTTTGCCATTGTTTTGGTAAGTCAGAATGAGCCCAGGCTATTTATTTTTCTATATCGCACGGTCTTCCCTAGTTATTATTTTGACCACATCTGCTGAGCCACTCCTCGCTCGCAGTGTGTGAGTGGTGCATCCTTTAGAAGTTAATCATTGCGGATTTCTTAACTAGCTTAAAGTGTGTTTGTGTTTACGCATCAGCGTCTTTATGGCCCATCATTAAATGAACAGACTTGTGCTGTCCCGCCCCTCACTTTTTGCCTGCTGCCCCCACCTTCCCCTCCTTTTCCTCTCCTGCGGTTCTTTTGTCTCCCCAAAAAAAGTCAGAAAACGGAGCCTCGTAGCTGAAACGGCAACAGCAGCCCGCTGGAAGCAGGCTGAGGGACATTTTCAACACTGCGAGCAGAGGAAGAAAAAAATAAAATACTGTAAATCCTTGATGGAGAACATCAAGGCCTTTGTTTGGTTTAGTTTTCTCGCTGAAGGCAGGCAAAGCATCTGAGAGCAACATTTTCTGAATTCCCCCAAAACTCCCACACCCGAGGAGTTTCTCCCCTCCCCTCCCCTTTTTCCTCCTTCACTCCACATCAGGCTGCTGCTGCTGCTGCTGCTGCTGCTGCTGCCTCCTCTGAGTGCTTTCTTATAATTATCACACACATACTCAGAAGCCACTTCTATGACTTTTCAACACAGTGAGGATGACAGATTGAGACAGTCACATTAGGCCAAAGAAACAACACAGTCCGGGGCTTTTACTCATCTGATCTTTATTACTCATTATAGAAGGGAGTTTTGAAAGCTTGATATCTCACAGCTTTGTGTTTCCTCATTTGTATGGTGCAATTGGCTTAGCAACTGCTATGGCTACACATTTCTGTCTGAAGTGTTCTGTGGGAATTGCACTTGCAACTTTTATATTTGGACTTATTCGGTCAGTGGGAGTTTTTTCGGGGATGTAACCCCGATGCTTTTAGCTGCAACATCCACGTTCAGCCATGATTTCTTTGCCTTTTCTGTTAGTTTCTTTTATTCTGAACTTGAGTCAGCTAATTCAGATAATGAAAGTAAAATATCTGCCTTGGTGTTAAAAGCTTATTTTTATAAATAGTATTTGCCTGCTTAATTCATTGCTTTTAGTTATTTTCTGATCTTGTGTGTGGGGGAAAAAGCAGTCTTTTTTTCCAACTCCTCTTCAAACAGGTGGGTTGAAGTCATTTATTCAAGCGTTTGTGTCACAAAAGTTGAAGCTGGCTCGCGTGACAATCGTCTTCAAGCATCATTGTCTGCCTGGAAAGCCAGTAAGCAGTCATACTGAAACCCCGAGTTCAGAATAGACCAGTTAAATCTGTCACTTTGGGTCGTATCAATAAATTGCCCCTGACTCACTGACAAAACAACAACACTTTAACTTTTTTCTTTGCTTTTTAAAGATTTTATTGGCTCTCGTGGCCTTTATTTGAGAGTGGTTCAACAGGAAAGTGGATAATGAGAGAGAGAGAAAGGGAAGACATGTGACAAGGGTCATCAGGCCAGGACTCGAACAGAGTCCTGGCCGAGTTGTGCTTTACTCCTGTGCCACCACAGAGTCTTTGCAAAAAAAAAAAAAAACAAGACAACAAAAAAAAGCCTCCAATGAGTTGATACTTTTTTTCCGTCCTTTGCTTTTGAATCTCGGAAACAGATCTTCATGTGGTCTGCTGTTGTCCAGTAGGATGTCGTTGTCAAACCACATTGTTCCCAGACCTATGATTAACCTGTATTCTAGGACTTTTTCTGTTTTTCCTTCCAGACACAAACCGTAACAATATAAGTTTACAGTTCCAGTGTCTTCCCCATGCAGAGACAACCCCCCCCACCCCCCCCCCCCGGTGTTTATTTGTCATATGTAACGTGGCAATTTTTCTTTTTCTCGACTGCTCATTTCAGGCTCCTCGTTCACTCTGGCCACGCCTCGCACTTTGCTCTCACATTTTTAAGGGTTTAATTAGAACTTCAGGCGGCGAAAAGCTTGACGCGTTTAAATCATTTAGCGTTGCTGCAGAACACTTGCAGACCCGCCACGAGTTTGGACAAAAGCCACGGTTATCGGCAGCCTCTGAATCAAACCCTCAGCAGCAAGAAGTCAGTCAGTCAGTCGCAGAGTCTCAGCAGTAAGATAATTATAGACCGCACTGTATTACACTATTACAACATCTTAGATCTTGTGCTCCACATGCTGATTACTCCTGTGAGAGGGTTGGACGTTTTACAGTGAGACAGTTTTAACGCGTCGTAGTTCAACAGTTTTTCTGCGAGGTGCATTTCCCTCGGAGAAAGCCTAGAAATGGCTTCATTGACACGCATCCTGCCTGAAGCAAGAGCAGCCATGTAGCCGCCTGGCTTCCCTGCAGCACAAAGATGATCCCTGTCATTATGTCCAGCCGTGCGGAGCGGCCGATGATTTCTGCGCGCGAGGCGGTAGACTCAACATTTCAGCTCTGAGCTGAGAGTGGGGAAACGCTTTTCAGCCTCCAGAACCCCGCCCCGCTATACCCCCGTAATAGCTCCAGATTTCCTTTACTTTGTGGGAAAGAGCAACACGGCTGTATGTTTTTAGCCCTTATCAGACAATGGTTCTCTCTCCCTGCCCTGTTCACGTACTGTGTTTGGAGATAAATGTACATCAAAAGTCATCGGATCTCATCAGGAGGACATGATGATGGGTGTTTCTTAATGTTGGTGGCAGTAGATCGTCCCACTAATGGTCCATTTAAAATGTCAAACTGGGATATATAAGTGTCTCAGAAAGGTTTGGGAGCAAAAATGCTTCAGAGTCTCTGGGTTTGGACTGGGCCATTCCATCGCCTAAATATGCTTTGTTCTAAATTGTTCCTCTTTTTTTTTTGAAGGACAGTTTTGTTTACAAAGATTTCGTAATTCATTTTACTTGTTGTTTCTGTTGTTCTATCTTTTATTTTTGATATTTTAAATGTCTTTCAGTTCCAGTGTCAAATGTTCATTAGAATTTAAAGGTTACTAATCTTTGAGAACACGTTCAGGCATTATTGTGCCATTACCGTTATAGTACTTGAAAATAGCCACGAAACTACAATATTATCATTTATCGGGGACATTTTACCGTCCGGCAGTTTATTGTGACGGGTCTACGTCTGACCCGGTCTGATGTCGAACGCAACGTCCAACTGGTTTCCCTCCAGGATCGTCCTGGACTGTTCTGCGTCTGTCTATCGATTTAGCTCTGACCGCCTTCATTCAACAATGCCCGCTTGTTGCCACCTCTCCATAAAGGCCGGTGTTGTGAAGCCTTGACCCGAGCCGCGGGTCTCCTCCAGAGTTGACCTCTTGGCCGCTTCACTCAGACATCTGTGTTTCTAAATGCCGGTGCAAACGGATGAGTCCTCTCTCTCGGGCACGGCGCCCGCCCGGCTTCACTGGACTGACAGCAGCCCCTGATGATGTCATGGCTGCAGCAGCCATTCCCCGGCGTAGTAATATCCCCGCTCTAATGACTTTAGCAGGGTCGCTCAGGAGTGGAGGAGGGGCGGGACCCCTGAGTTAGCATATATGACTACTTCATGTGGTGTGCTAATAAAATGCTTTGGTTCGCTCTAAACAGCAACATGTGCTAAAGGCATCGACTCGCTCCTTCTCCTCTCTTTTGTGCTACCTCGGCTTGTGGCTGGAAAAAGGAATTTTTCTCATTTTACAGGGGAAATTGTTTCTATCATTGTGGTTTGTTCGCTGGGCAATAAGAACCGTGCTGCTGCTGCTGCTGCTTCCTGCTAGTGTAAAGCTGATCTGCACCGAATTTTAGATGACTACCTTGACCCCGCTGACAGATTCCCTCCTTTCAACTAAATTCTGAAGTTGTAGCCTTGCCTCAGTAAGGTTTATTTCCCCAACTTCACCTTTGCTGGACTTCTACCACAATTATAACTTTTCCCATATGGTCGTGTCTTATGAAAGTGATGCGAGATGAGAGACAAACATGAATACTGCGTCTCGGTTTCAGCTGAAGGCCGGAGGAGAACTCAAGAGGGAAGATTTCCCTTCAACTGGTGCTTTTTTTTTCTTTCTTTTTTTTCCCCTTCTGTTCCCGGTCAGAATGACTTCACCAACAGCGCACATATATTTAGGAGCAGCACTGCTTATTTTATTTTGCCCCTCCATTGCACTGCAAACCAACCTAAATGATTTGTCTGACTCTGCTCCGCCTCCTGAACTCTGTCACCGAGTTGCATCATGCAGCTCTGTGGTGTTGACTGCTTTTTTTTTTTTTCTGCAGAGTTTTGATTGTGGGAAAACTACCAAAAGAAGAGGTTATGTCAGTCGTGTCAGATATGCTGACAGTGTGACTCTTGCTCTGTCTGACGACACCGATTCTTTATGGCTCAAGTCTGAGGGAAATCGAGCCGCCTCTCAAGTGGAACTAATACGTTCAAGCTGCACAAAAAACAAAACAAAAAAACCCTGCATAAATCCAAAATGATTTTTATTTGCCAAACAGTGGTTGCGGTTTGTGCCTGATACGACTTGGCCTGGGTTTTGGAGTAAAAAAATGGGAATGTTTCTCTCACGACTAAAACATATTTTCTGTGCGGCATTTCGCAAAAGTATCTTGCCCGTTTTTTTTTTTCATGACGCAACAAACTTTTGTTTGTTGGGATTTTATATCATAGACAAACAAAAAGTGCAGCATAGTTGTGAAGTGAAGAGGAATTTACATGTATAAAATGTGTTCCATGTACTTGTTCCAGCCACTCTTCGCCAGTACATTGGAACCAACTTTCTTGATTTCAAACTAAATTACATTTCCTCATTCAGCTTCGCTAAATATTTTCAATTTCAATGATTTTAAAGGTTTAATTTAATGTTTCCCAATTGGATTTAGTGCCATTCTAATCTGCTTTATCATAATTCAGTTGTTGCTGAAGCACACACAGCATGATGCAGCCACTACCGTATTGTACATTAGGGAAACAGAATCCACTGTGTTATCCATGTAGGCGGAAAAATTACATTTTAGTTTCATCTGACTTAATCATATCTGAAGAGAATTGATCAAGCTGGATTTTATTTAGGATTATCAGAGGAAATGGGGTGGACAAGAAATGCAGGACACGCTTTTAAGGTTTTTATTGGTCCAAAAAAATATTACACGACCAGTGTCTTTTGTCTTGTTGGAAGAATTCACAAGAATAAGTATGATAAAAATGAATACAATGAAGTTTGTAAGTAAAACATGGCAAAATCTGAAGAAGTTGAAGGGGTCAGAGTACTTCTGCAGAGCACATCTGTTTAATTCATAAATCCCAACGGTCTAAAACAGAGGAGATTATAGACTTCACACAGTTGATTTGGTTTTAGAGCAGCCAGGCAGGCAGAGGTATCACTGTGTCCAGCTGGTGTCCTCTTGCCTCGGGCTATACCACTCTTAGGTCTGGTATAGTTTATAAGGAGTTTTAGTGTATTACTACTTTATTTTTTTCTCTTTATGGTGTTTTTGGAAACCAAAATTTATGATCCACGACTAAGCAGGAATTGGGAAACCATGTTAGATTTCATTCACAAAGCTCTTCCTTTTTTTACTTATTGCACTTTATATTTTAGGTGATATGAGACATTCAGTGTAATGACCACATGATATCAGAATAATGAGGCGGGTGACTCGCTATAGTTGGAAATATATGTGTCGCTTTCTGTGTTTTACATTTAGAAAGCTTAAAAGTGTGACTTCACGGTTACACCAGCTGTTTACCTCATTTTCCTGCGTTTTGGCCAAGCTTACCAGCTGCCGCTTGTTGATTCACACTTGTCTGTTTTCCCTTACCACAAGTTTATCTTATCAAAAAAATTGTATGTATTCCTGCTCCGAGTTGCTGTGTTTACAAAAAAGGGAGACACTGGCAAATTGCAAGAGTCTCGCCCCCCTTTTTTTTTTTTTTGAAATGGCACATTTGCCATTTATAGGTGATCGCTTTGCCTTTGTGTGTGCAGTTGAGTGTGTCAATGGGGGTGTGGAGCATGTGGCTCTAATGCAGCTCTGCATCAGGGCTGCATGTTGGAGAAGTGGTTTCCTCTAAAGTACAATGGGGACTCTGTCAGTTTGGTGTTGTTTTTAGAAAAGGGGGCCTCATCCCCCCCCAGTGCCCTTTGTGCAGCCACACTCCATTTTAATTTTTTTTGCCCCCTTCAAGAACCGCTGCAAGCCCCTTTAAACAGCCGCTGGGCTGCAGCTGGATCACGACGCCACCTCTGGTCTAGAACGCTTTACTTTCGTTTGCCTCAAGACTTCTGCTTCTCTGATAAAATGACGCTAGAAGTGAATGAAGTCATTTTTATTAAAAAAGGGGAGTTTTTTTTATTGAGAAATGCGGTGATGTTGTTAGTTAATTTTTGCTTTATGATTGTTTTTCTTCCTCCTTACTTTGTTCCCATTTCCTCACTACAAATTCCTCTGAAGATTCTCTGAATGGCAACCATATTATCTCTCCACAGTCCTCGACCTTTTTAACCGGACAGCGTGCTAACATGCCTGACCAGCATGAGTTAATGTGGCATTCATGTACCTGCATTCCCAACATTCCCAGTGCGTATCCCCTGTTTGCCGGGGGCTTCCCTGAGGCTTGCTTGGACACTGAGAACAAGCAGGATGTACGCCTAAGAGCACTCAAAAAGCTCACTTCTGTAGGGTAAAAACTTCTAATTTGGACATTTCTGAAATCAAAATAGAAAAATTGTAGGTGAAAGATTTGCTACTTTCTCTCAAAAGAATCAGAGACTCAATACTTGCTTTGACTGTGATTGTACTTCCCTTTTAAGGAGATTTTCAAAGCTTCTAAAGTAGACTTTAGCTTAGTTCCACAGAATTTCTAAAACTTTTTTTTGTCACTTTGACTTTCCTTTCAACATATTTTCTGAAAATCCTGTTTCAAGAAATGGGGGAGGTGGGAATAATCGCACAAAGAACTGACTCAAGATCTGGAAATACACTTCTGTATTTGCTGATGGATTCAAAACTACTACTTAAATCAGATTAAACTTTTTTTTTCGCTGTAAACTGATTCCAAAAAAAAGTCAATCTGAATCAACAAGTCAGACTTAAATAAAACTCTAAAAATCAGAGTATGGAGCAGGAACACCTGATTGGTGCTTATTTATTTATAGCTTAAAGTTTTATGTGCTGGATCAGGCAGGAATTATGTGAAAGAAAAACTTCCAGTATTGAACAGTAATGTCAAATTTCTAAGCTGCTTTGTTTTACGTCACATTTGTTTTCAAGAACAGGTCAGAAGATGTAAACAAATGTTTATTTCCCGGTTGCACACTTTTGTAGCTTCTGAAAACTCTCTGGCTTCAGACGGATCCTGCAGGACCCTTTTATCTGTTACTTTTGTGGATTAGCCTTTTAGCCTTCAAACAAGCCTGTGATGATAATTGTTTTGTTTTTTTTGTTTGTTTTTCTTTTCATTTGGACCAACTTATCATTACTACTTATCGCTTCTGCATCACCGGTTTAACAAACCAAGTAGCAAATGGGCTCTGAGAAGAGGCTGTTGATTTATGAACTGGAAGTAGCATTTCACCACCTTCCTGTTGTTGTTTTTTGGTGTCCATTTGGTTCTGTTGAAAAGAAGAGATTGGAAGTTATTTTTCTTAGCAGCCTGACTCAGACGTCGGAGACGAGGAGACATGCCGTTGGTTCATAGTGGAGAGGGCTCAGGCTGCCTCTAGAGGAGGACAGAAAACCTGGCAACACAACTGTAAGCTCTTGATATAACATTGTTTTAGCAGCCTGTAATTTGAGACGGACCCAGTTTAGGGAAAGTTTGAGCCACTTTACCTTTTATTTGTCCTCCCTTTACGTAACTTTGTTTAGAAAAAATCCTTTAGGTGCTGAACATGACCTTGAGACATCTGAGGATCTTTTTTTTGTATGATTAAAATGAATATAAAGTCTTAGATGCTTTTGCATTATGCATTTTACCTTTGTAGTGAAAGGTCAGGGAGTAAATCAGAAGTTATGAAGTGGTTTTATTTTGATTCGCGCTCTGATGGTGGTTTTTTCCCCTTCTTGTGCTGTATTTTCCCAAAAACACCTACACCATTGTTTCTTAATCCTGCTTATATCTGTACAGAAGGCCCAGCGTCAGAATGAGTGATGCTCTCTGTTTCTTGTGTCTTTTGGTTTGGTACTGTGTGCTTCGCTGCTGTCCCCTCCTTCCAGCATCTCTGTGTGTGCACGCTTTGTTATCCTCGCCCGGTTTGGGTTACCTCGCCAAAGAGCGAGGAGGCCGATCGGGTGTCCGCTCTGAAGAAAGGGGGGCCGTGTTTTCTCACACTCCGCTCCGTCGCTTTCGGTTCAGCGAGACCTTACCCTGGAGTTGGACAAGCCGCTGAAATTACGCTTAAAACAAACTCGCTGCGACAGTGGAAGTGTCAGATCCGCACGTACCCCGCGGCAGAGCAAATCCAAAGTTACCCGAAGCAGCTTTTTGATTTCCTGAAGAGTTAATGGAAGTCCCTGCAGCTCTGTGACGGCAACAGCTGAGGCTCGCATCCTGTCTCCTCTCATTGTGTTTCACTGCAACGGAAAAGGAGTTATCCAAACACACAGCGCTGACAGAAACATCCATTATTATAAAACTGGATGTTAAAGTCTGTCATAAAGTCTGATTAACACCAATGATATCAAATATGGTGGTCATTCTGATCAGCCCCACCTCCTGGAGTCACGGTCTCCTGTGCAGTCGGCGTGAGACATGTGCGCTACGTAAGGCAAATATCCAAAAGCTGGTTCTATGTTTACCTCTTTCTGTCCTTCTCAGGGCTTGTTGAAGTTATTTTTTCCAGAAGGACATATTTATCTTGAACTACTTCCAGTTATTTCTGGTTTAGTGGGGACTGGGCATCACTTTCCATTCTAGGGTTGCTTATTATGCTTAAATAGTCATGCCAGCTCCACATATTCCTACTGTTTTCTTTGCCTCCTTGTTGGCTTCTTTTTTCTGGTTTTTTGCTGGGAATCCAGATCCGCGGAGCTTATATTACTCATCATGGAATGCTTCAGTATTTTTATTTCTTGACCATTTATTCATTCATGGTACTCACTGATTTAATGACTGCACTGTTATGCAGGCAAATTCCCCAATGCTGTTGTTTTTCGTTTTTTATGGAAACAGTTTTTAAATGTATTTTTTTTTTTAGCTAATCCACTGCAGAAAATTAGTTTTACAAATGTTTTCACACCTCCTGGATGTCTTCACATTTTTGGCACGTTACCAAAACAAACTTTAATGTATTTTATTTGAGTTTTGTGTGAACGACCAACAGCGCGGAAGAGAAATAAATAAAATGTCACAAGTGGAATATGCATTTATTGTTCAGCCAACCTTACTGTCGTGAGCAGAAATCCTGTTTATAAAATGAGCTCAAAGATGTAGACTGGTCAGACGAGAGCAGAACTGAACATTTTGTACTTTTCTACTGCATGTGGTGGAAGAGCAGAGCTGATCATCGTCATTCTGAACACACCAACATTCTCCCTGGTGCCACATAGCGGTGGCAGCATCATCCTGAGGATTGGCTTTAATCTCAACAGGGGCAGGGAAGCTAGTCAGATTGAATAAAGGACGGAAGGAGTTAAATACAGGCTACGGAAAACCTGACAGAGGAGATGGAGCAGGCTGAAAAATGCATGATGATTAAGCATTTCAGATCAGTTGAAATCAATAATTATTGATTCGTTTTTTTGTTTTAAATATATGAAATACTGCCAGACTGGTAGCGTTACCCAACTCTTTTATCCACAGTTTTCACTCCACACTGTTGTATTTTATTTTTAAGCAGTTATGAGGCTCGGCGGCAAAACCTGAAACTGCTGCTGTGCAAGTTACTCAACAAATAGTTTGTTTGTAACCAAAGAGCGAGTGAGTTGCTAGGTGACCAAAGAGTCGAGTGAGTTAGTTGATGCCACCAACCTTGCTTGAGTGAGAGGTTGAGCGGGTAAAGTCTTTCCTCTGCTTGTATTCCCCTGTGCAGTTCTGGATAGAACTATAGATTGAATACTGTATATTCTATCAGATGTGTTATCTGTTGGTATTAATCATATGTTTATCACGATATGGATTGATATTGATTTGATAGAGGCTGTAAAATAGACCTAAAATCCAATGAATACTTTTGCAATCACTGTAGAAATTATTCTCAGTTCACTGTTGTCTGTAGAAATCATACATCTCACAATAAACTTGTCTGATCGGATTCTTTGGTCCTTCCTCCCTGGACTCTGTCCTGATGAGCAGAGAGACTTTAGTGTCTGCCTTCTGGACTGCCAGCGGCTCTGTCCAGCACGGTGAGCTCTCCAGCCACCCACTCCTTTCCCAGTGAGCCGACGATAGCCAAGTCTAGCCTGCGAAGCCTATCAAATTAGATATAGACGCACATTGTGAGAGAGGAAGCGTTTTGGCCAGGGGTGGATAGGACGGAGCATAAAAGCTTTTGTCGTGTTTTTGCTATTGGCTCAGTGTACGTACGTACAGTATTTCTAGCAGGAAATGTTTCACTCGAGGTCAAGGAGGAAACGTTCTGTCACTCCTCTCCATTTGTATCTTTTGGGGGGGCTTCTAGCTCCAGCTGCTGGTCATAAACTCATCTCAAGGCTGATTGTAAATCAGTTCGGATTAGGCGGCTGTCCGGTCGGAGGGGGCAGATGGAGCTGCCCCGTAGAGTCGGATATCTGCGCTGGGACCCGGGGGGTCAGCGTGTGACTTAAGTGCTCCGCCGCGTCCTTGGTAGCTTTACTCGCCTCCTTAACCAGTAACATGACTCTCTGAGCTACTTAAACTGCTCACTCTTTGAAACCTTCCCTTTGTCAGGGGCTCCAATATCCCCCCTGCTTTAGAAGTTACACCCTCACCTGGTCGGCTTGTAGGCCTTTGCTTTACAACAACCATGTGTCTGGATGATGCGAGTTCTTTTTCATTCACTTTACAAGAGCTAGCTACCACAAACCAATTGTACTGAATCATCTGTTAACCCATTAGTCCGGAAAATTAAGTTGAACAGTACTCAACTTTTACCCACCCATGACTTTCATTCTGCTTAAGTGGGAGAATTGACATTAAAACCAGTCCGTCCGGTTGTGCCGTGTAATGCGTTTTACTGTATAAAAAGGACCACAGGGTATAAACTGACCCTACCCACCTGTTATTGTTAGTGACTCCACATGAAGGAGGGGGGGGGGGGGGTAGCAAAAATTAGCTCAAATGTCAAAAGGATGGGTATGGCAGAGCATCACATCAGAACAAAGCCCAACACTGGATCCTTTGTACAGTTCAGATTCAGGTCCAGCAGGAAAGGCTGCGCTGGGAGGAGAGGATACGTGGGCAACATAACAAGCACAAACATTTTTGGCATTTCTGCAATGTTTTTCTCCTAAAATGGCCTAATGGATCTTAAACTTTCTAAAGCCCTGCTGCTCGCTCTCCCACATAAAATGACCTCTTTTAGCTCCTTCTAAACACAGGAAGTGAAAGATAGCATCACTGTGGGAGAAAGTGAAATGAAATTAGCTAAATTGGGTTACTTGGCTCAAATTCCCCAAACCTTGTCGGGAAGGAAACCTCTCCTATGGCTTCTGTCCCTCCATTGTTTGCAAGAAAAACGTCTTATAGTTGGAGTTAGTAACACCTGCGGCTCCACGCTCTCACCTGTGTTTGTTTACACCACCTAAACCTCCCACAGACATTATTAAATACCTCATATATCACTCCTCATAATAACGTCTCTCTGAATTGTTGTCAGATTCTATTATGCATTAATTGCTCGTCAGTCAAATACTCCCATGTTTTTGCCTCTAATGAATAGTTCTGTACGTGAAATCATCCAGTCATACACTGAAACAATACACACGTTATGCTTCCTTTGTTCCTTTGTCTTTGCCAAATGGATGAGTATCTCTCTGTGCATCTGGTCTCCATGTTTTCCAGTAAGCCAGAATTGAATTACTACAAAAGGAGACCTTCCTCTTCACTTCCTTGCCCTACAGTTCTACTTGAGAACGCACCACTGGCCAGGAAAACAAAGGGAAGCAGTCTTCAGGGTTTGACAGATTCTAGAGTATTTTATCCAGAAGTTCTCAAAAAGCAGTAGAGTTGGATTTTTTTTTTAAAGCTAAGAAGAACAAGTTCTTAATATTTAAGCAAAATCTATATTTTTCAAAACATCCTATAGATTTTGTCAAAAAAAACACCACAAAAACATCAGCTATTAAGGGATGGATACGGATCTTGTCACTTACTACTTATCATCAGCAAGCGAGAAAAATCGACTTCGAAATAAAAGGTGACATAAATGATTTGGTCTAAGATAAAAACCAGAGCTGTATTAGAGTTATTGTAGTGGTAGTCATTTTGAAGTCTTGTAAAGGTTATAAGAATTTCTGCTTGCGCTGGTTTGTGTTGCGATCCTTTTTAAAGACATCAATAGAAGCTTGCTGAGGTCATCAAAGGTCACCCTGCCCAAGCACATGACCTAAACCCAACACAGCTGGTGTCAATCAATTGTCCTATGTTAGTTCTGGTTTGTGCTTTTTATAAATATTGTGTGGCGCGATTGTCCTTCGTTTATTTTTGTTTGATTTGGTTTAATGTTGGCCAGAGCTGACCGACCTTTGATGCCATCTGTAACCTTTAATCAACCTCTTTCAAGTAATAGTGGCACCAATGAACGTTTTTGGCAGCACCAGCACAGCCCAAACAGTGATCTGCACTCAGCTTACGCTGTGTGGTTTAGCACAACATCTGCTCCTTTTTTAAACTTGAATGAAGTTTCAATTGCAACGTTATGTTTTTTTTGTGTGTTTTTTTTTTTTTATAATCGGTGCTGCAAAAAGAGGGGGAGAAAAAAGAAACCCTTGTCTTTGTTTTCTAATAATCTCAGTACTTCACTTAAAATCATAATTTGAAGAACTTTACATTTCACCTCCATGTCCCTGTGCCCAGACTCTCCACCCTTGTCTGTCACCATCCTGCCTCGCTAAAGGTGGAGTTCCCATGTGAAGATTTAAAGGAGGCTCTCTGTTTCTGTTTCTGTCTCTGGCTGCATCCACACAGGCCCCCCATAAACAAAGCCAGACCACCAAGCATTAAATTTACATCTATCCTCCAAAGCATGGCTGCAAGAGGGCTGCCCAGTCCTGCTTTAGTTCATCGTTAGAAAGAAAGAACCGAACTAAAAGTAAAGCTCTCAATTTATGTATCAGTCTACATTAGAAAGACCGTCTAAGGGTGGTGAGATGTATAATAATATTCAATAAATTAGAATATATTTGTTGGTTTACGTCCGTGTCTCAGTTTGATGTTTTCAAGCATTGAACATCTGGTAATTGTGAAGATTTTTTATTTTTTTTTATCTGACAAATGAGGACGCTCATCAGAACTCACATTTTAATTCATTATATGACTGTAGATCCTGACCTAAAGAAGGAGATCCAAGATGGAAGCAATTAAACTTGGCTTCCTTTGTACGTTAGATGCTTTAATGTCATATTGAAGCAGTCTGGCTTTGAAACACCTTAGTGTGCCTCTGGAACGAGCTAATGAGGATCGCCGGTGAGAGGTGTGTCTGGGTCTAAGCCCCTCCTTGACCTTTCACCCTCTCCTCTCAGACTTGGATAAAGTGGTAGATGGAAACATAAAAGTTGCATGAAGAAAAGAAAAGAAAAAAAAACAGGAAAAAGAGTTGACATTTGACTGTGTGTGGCAGCAGTGCAGTTCAAAAATACCGTTCAGACGGTTTCTTTGATAAACCGTCTGAACAGGAGATGCCGCTCCTCTGCTGCGAGCGAAAACATTCTCAGACTGCCGGAGGTGTCATGTCTCCCCCAAAAAGAAGCAGAGGAAGAAAGAGCGTCAGACAAGAGAGAAAGTTTACTGCCATAAACTACCACTATAAACAGGACACATTCCTTCTGTAATTCTGAACATCTGGTATGCATGTCGCTTCTCCCCCCCCACACTTCTCTTCTGCAAGAGGCTTTAAGTCCAGTCAAAATATTCCACGCCTTGGCACGGTTTTCCACCCAGTTAAAGCCTCTCGAAGCTTTCTCATACATTTTTTTTTCTGTTGCTGTATATTTTTAGAACCTTGTGACATAAATCTATGACGTGAAAATCTGCAGTTATTAGCTCTTAAACCACAGAGTCACGCCTGGGTTACCAACTTCGCTCCTTACAAAACAAAATTACTCATGTTTTATTGATAGGATGAACAAGCGAGTGTCTCCTGGGGAAATTAACTTTACAACTGTCACAAGTGACGTTGCGCTGCTTTTCGGCGACAGTTTTGACTTTTTTTTATTATTTTTTTTTATCTTCCAGTAGAGGAAAAAAATGTCTCTGAGCATCTCATCTGGAGGGAGCAGAGTGTTGTCTGCTCTGGAGACTGAATTATAGCAGCAGGTTAAGAAGTCACGCCGACAGACAGTTTGTGACTTTGCCTGTGTCATGCAGTGGATCCTTGGGTTCATTGAGCAAAAGGAAAATGAAATTATTTCTTCTTTTTTTTTGTCTTCTAAAGAACTGCTGAAGCGGTCAGTTTCAGACACTGGCAGGATCCCTCCTATTGTTGCGCTTCCTCATTTTTAAGATTTTCCCCCGTCTATCCCTGTTTACAAGCATTTGGCTCAGAAGGAAGCAATTAGTCAAAAGCTTCTGTCATACAGTCAGCCTATATAGATGTGTGTGTGTGTGTGTGTGTGTGTGTGTGTGTGTGTGTGTGTGTGTGTGTGTGTGTGTGTGTGTGTGTGTTTTTTTCTTCCACGGTTGTCATGCGGACATAAACTGCTTAAATGGTGCGGTCTAGGAACACAAATTGAAGCAATTAAGGTTTAATTTGAGCCCAGTAAACAGGCAGCCTCTGGACATCTCCTACGGTGTTGAAGTGTTTTCTTTTTTCTTTTTCCTTTTTCACGGCTGCTTTAGATAACAGGTCTGGCAATGAGCCTGGGCTCTGATAGCGGCGTGTTGTGGTGAAAAACAAACCGAGACTCAGACTGGAGGAGATGCGGATCATCTCCTGCAACAGGATGCGGAGTCAACACAGGAAGTGAGGTCACGGTCCAAAATTCTGTCCCGTGTACCGCTACTGGCGCCACAGGCCTCTGCACAGCGCTGCTATAAATAGGCAAAATAGAGAAAACGTACATTTGTCGCCATGCGCAAAATTAATGCTCAGATTTTCTATGTTTTTTTGTCGTTTTTTTCCCCCAGAATTCCATGAATCTGCCTCCGGATAAAGCTCGGCTCCTCAGGCAGTACGACAACGAAAAGAAGTGGGATTTGATCTGCGATCAGGTGAATTCACGCTAACCCTGCCTCCTAAACCTGTGCTGACGCCGCGCGTACAGCTGCCTGTGCAACTCTGCCTGGAGTAAACTCCCATTTCGATGCCCTGTTGTGCTTTCAGGAGAGGTTTCAGGTGAAGAACCCCCCGCACACCTACATCCAGAAGCTCAGAGGATACTTAGACCCAGGAGTCACACGGAAGGTCTGAACATAAACTTTGTTGTCTGGAAGTGGAGCTGCACTGACTTTTGGCAAATCCAACAAAGCAACTAAACAAACTAAAGAACGAAATCTGCTTCTGGTCCAGTTTGTTTACAAATAGCTTGGATGACTCTGTGTGTTGCAGGAATGCCTGACCATTGTCACATTATAACCAGAATCATCAATATATTTCGTTTTTATTTTATACAATAGAAAAAGAACATTTCAAAAGTCATTAAATATAAACATCTGAAAAGTGTGGCATGTTTAACCCCCTGTGCTCTGATACCCCTAAATATAAACCACATCTCTGAATGTATACGTCAGTATAAATACAGCTGTTCTGTCAAGACAGTGCAGAAGTTGGAGAGCGATAATGAACAAAGAAGGAACGCAGCAGACGGTCCTGGTAAAGTCTAAATCAAAGTTGGGTTATAAAACGGTGTTGAACATATCACTGAACACTGTTCAGTCAATCATCCAAAAGTGAGAACAGTGTGAAACATCTGCAGACGTGTCCAAACATGGCTGTCGTCCTAAACTGGGACAGACTGGGCAAGGAGAGCAATAAACGGAGAAGCATTTCTGTTGGCTCTTTTGCTACATGTCAGCAACTCAGCCATCATGTGGACGAAGGTGATCTGGTCACATGAGACCAAAATCGACTTTCTTGAGCCTGTGCGCAAAACACTGTGTGAAGAAAAATGCACACTGCACTTCTGGATGGATGCAAACTGCATTTCGTTGCTTTGTACTTGTGACATGTGCAATGGCAATAAAGTTGAATCCTGTTCTATTCTATTCTAAAATGAGCACACCATCCCAACGTGACCTGTGGTGGAAGCACCATGCTGCGGGAAACTGATGGATGGAGATAAATGCACAGCAATCCTGGAAGAAAGGCTGCAAAAAACCTAAGACTGTAAAAGATTGAATGGCTTAGAGATTGGAAATTGGTTCTGCAGTGTATAGACTCAGTGAAGCTAAATGCAAACGCATGCCTCACATTTCAGATATTGCTTTGAAAAGATTTCAAAAGCTCTGCATTTCCTGTTTTCTTCACTTCAAAATGATACATTTCCGAGTTTTATCACATAAAATCCAAATATAAAACATTGAAAGTTGTATTTGTAATTTCACAAAATGTCAAAGGGGTGCGAATACTTCAAGGCACTGCAGACGGCAGGCAGGCTTTATCAGAGACGAATGTGTAAGAGTGTACATGGGTGGAGTATTATCTTAAAGCAATGTGTAATCTGTCACTACCCATTAAATAACAGTTTGTCATGATGATGAATCTGCGGCTAACTCTGTTTTTGTCGTGTTTATCAGAAATTTCGGCGGCGTGTGCAGGAATCCACAAAAGTCCTGAGGGAGCTGGAGATATCACTGCGGACCAACCACATTGGGTAATCAGCTCTTATCTTCTGATGAATTGCACAGCTGTATTTACTGGTGCTAAAAGCTTTTTTGTGGGGGGGGGGATGCAGGCAGCCGGGGGAACTTTACTGTTTTTCTTTTGTGAAGACTATTCCTTTGTGGGCAGCTACAGGGTCCCAGAGCTTTAGTGTCCAGATCTCCACGCATTGTTCTAACTTACCAAGCTCTGCAGCTCTGCCTCACGGAGCTGGTCCTCATAATGCCCAGATGGTAGCCATTGTGATGCCTCCACACTGTTAAGCAGGAAGCTTTGTTGTTCTCGCCAGAAGGACAGGAAGCCAGGCTGACCATGGGATAGCGGGATGCAGTGGACAGCAGCAGAAACACAAAGAGACTTTTCTATGTGGGCATTTCGTTTATTGTAGAGCAAATGCAACATTTAAACTGTATCATGCTTTTTTTTTTTTTACTGATTCTGACCCTATAAAAAGACTGTAAAAAAAAAATCCGTTTTAAAGCATAAAAAAAAAGCACAAAAGACAACCAAGAGAAATATTTTCAGAAGACTTATGTGGGCGGGACTGAGCGTAACATATGTTGGTTTATTCTGCACATCTGTGTGTGTCCGCGTGTGTGTGAGAGCGAGAGAATCTGGGGCCTTACTGTGTGTTATTGCTGGCATTGCCAAGACAATCAGAACTGGCAACTAGTTGGACAGATGTAGAGGAAAAGAGTGAGGGGGTCCCAGGCTAGAAGGGATACAGAGGTCGGGACAATAAGCTGATGATCTTTGCCTTTCTTCTTTTTTTTTTTTTCTTCTGCTCCTCTTCTCACTCCTCTTTCCTTCTCTCCTTCCTTCCCTCTGCTTCATTTGAGGGTCTTTATTGGTTTTCAGGCCGACTTATCCATCGGACGACTAGCAGCCGGTAATCATATCCAGCGTTTTGGGACTATTTTAAGAACCTTTTACCCAAATCCTGCCCCCCTGAAGTTTCCTGAAGAAAACGGGGAGGAGCTGAGCAGGGGTCTGCGGGGGAGGCAGACTAAATATTGTGGAGTGTCAGGGGCTTCGACCTGAGCCCACTTCTCTGCCATATGCCCTCCGCATTCTTTCGCTGGGTGCAATGGGAATTCCTTTGTTTAGAGTTGGTTTCTATCCCTGGAAATCTGAAGCATTTTGTTTCCGCGGACCTTTTTCCCCCAATTCTTTCTTTATGGCTGGGGAAAACGTCTCGGAAAATATCCTCAGCATTTCTCTGGTGTTACTCTAGTTGTGTTGCGATGTATGCTTTGGCGTAACGCAAGAATTGCTTTAAGAGTTTATAGAATTGGGAAGAATCGCAGTCTGACTTTTAACCTGACGGGTTGTAGACGAGCTGAAAAGTTATTGAAACAAAGCTGAAAGCACTTTAAAAAAAATCACGCCCCCACATTGCAAAGGAAACTCTGAAAATTGTCAACCTTGTTTAAAGTTGTAATCTTGTAAAGAAAGGTCAAATAAAACTCTGTGGAAGAGTCTGATCATGAACTACATAAAAGCAGCTCATTTGTAGTCCAGACTTTTCTCCTCTTGACCTTATCATATGACACATGTACATAAGAAATGGCAGGAATAGGGGTGATCATGTCTTAAAGAATTAAAACAGAAAATTAATTAAAAAAAACTTTTATGTTCTATGTAGTGACAGAATGGCATCTATAAACGTTTTTTTTTGTCTTGCCACAGACACTTGATTGGATTGTGTTGAATTTAATTGCATACATACACCGTAGCTACAGTATTTATATACATATAGCATCCATAATTCAATTCATTACTCTAGCACTGAGTCATTTTAGTGCACAGCCTTTTAAAACATCTAATTTTTATAAATTATGAAGAATTGTTTTCATCTTCTGCAGCCTTTGTTCTGCCTTAAATCTTTCACATTTCCCTTTTTCTTTCTAAAGTTTCTAGAGTTTCTGTCTCTTACTTGTTCGTTGTATTTGTGCAATTAAAATGTCAGAAGCAGATCTCAAAGTGTAGCGTGAAGGCGTGTTCCTGAGTTTGGTGACACCTCTGTGTTTTTATGCATCACAGGTGGGTCAGGGAGTTCCTCAATGACGAGAACAGAGGTCTTGATGTCCTGGTTGAGTACCTCTCCTTTGCCCAGTGTGCTGTCATGTGAGTACACCCACACCTTCACACCTCTCCGGTCTAAAACCTTTCCTGAGGAACTGGGATTGGCCTGGAATCCAGCTGCCGCGTCCTGTAGAGCTTGTGGGGACGCTGCCTGTGCATCTGAAATGTCTTCTATTTGGACTGTTTTAAAAGCTTTGTTGCAGTGCGAATGTACATCTGGACATTTGCTACATCGTTTAGCTTTGAGCTACATGTTGCCTGAAATGAATCTCTGTGCTAAGCTTCATCATGCAGCTTCCCCGTCCTTTGGTACTCCTGATAATGCCTGGCTTTCTACCAAGCTGCCTCGCTAACCTTGCCTCCCTCATCCCTCGTCTCCCTCCCCCGTGCCTCTGTTGTTGGCTTCCTCTGTCTGTCTGTGCGTGGCCCAGGTTGGATTTTGAGGGGCTGGAAAATGGGGAGGATGGCTTCTTGGACAAAGCTAAATCATGGAGCAGGTCCATAGAGGATCTGCACCATATGGGCGCCCAACCCTTCTGCAACACGCTGGTGCGCTCTGCCCGCCAGTCTGTCCTGCGGTACGTAACTTTCCCCCGCTTATAGCTCGCCCTCCTGTTGGCCCTCTGTGCTTTCCCCTTGAATGCTGTAAACATGAATTAGCATGCAAGTCTCGAGGCCGTTGTCTCTCAGGAGTCTGCTTCAAAAAGTTATGGGGTTAGGTTATCGCTTTCTCGGTCTCGTGCATAAATTCGACCAAACATAGAAGCTGAGCGTCTTTGACCTTTAGAACTTTGTGTCTCTCATTGTTAATGGCTCATCCAGCCAGATGTGCATCCTCTCCGTCTACAGATGAGAGCCAGCTGTTAGCAGCAGCATATGTCTGGCAGTTACTCCTCATCACTGCAGCATACCAAGGAGACAAAGAAAAGTTAGATGTTGGGGGTGACGAGGATGCATATTTGAGTGAAACATGAGGCTTTATAAATGTAAAATTTTAGATAAAAACTGCTTTAGTATAACCTTATGTTAAAAAGTGCATCTCAATAAATTAGAATAGGATCGAAAATATAATTACATGTCAGGAATTCAGTTAAAAAAGTGAACCCATTATATAGTTTCATTACACACAACAGTAATGTGTTTAATTCTGTAAGTGTAGAAGATCATAGCTTACGTTTACAAAAACCTAGAATTTGGTTTTTCCAAAAATTGCAGAATCGCATCAAACCATGACGGAAGACAAAATATTTTCAACACAGAAATGTTCTGCTCCAGCCGTGTTGAGGTCGGCACAATGATGGATTCTGATGATCTGTAGAGCAAAACCTGATTGTGCTAGAAGCTGCCTATTCACAGTGCTACATCCAAACATAAGATGGAGAGCTAAGTGGACAGAAAAAGTGCAGTAAAATAAAAGTTGCACAAGCAATCGGGTTAACAGAATTGAGTCAATTGTGAATAGTGATGAGTAGGGCAGTAGAGCTCCAAGGGTTTTGGGTCCAATACTAATGTATTGCATAACCACATTGTTCAGTCGGTCAACATTTTTATACTAAAACTTTTTTCAGTTTTTAGGTCTCGTGTTATATTCCATTCCTCATTGAACCCAATTTATGCTAAAATAAGCCTTTTTGTAGACATATATTTGTAATGATTTTACTATCATAAACGTGTTTCACTTTTTCAATTGAATTAATTAAATAAATTGCTTTTTGATTTGATTCTTATTCAGAGATGCACCTGTACAAATTGAGATATTAATGAACAGACCAGAAAACATTTTTTACGGAAAAGCGTGAAGTAAAAGTGTATGTACTGTACTTATGATGACTGTGCAGTACATTTGCATATCAGCTGTGTATGTGATCTCACATTTCGGTCGCCTGGCAGCAGAAAGGAAACCAAACGTTTCCCATAATGCATCTGCGACCTCAAAAAAGTGTTTGTTTTTTTCCCAGTCCCTGTTCTCTGTAATTTTCTCGCTTTCTATGAGGCACTCTCATACCAAGTCATGAGGAAGGCAGGCAACCAGCAGGAACATATATATATATATATATACACACTGCTCAAAAAAATAAAGGGAACACTTAAACAACACAATATAACTCCAAGTAAATCAAACTTCTGTGAAATCAAACTGTCCACTTAGGAAGCAACACTGATTGCTTCATGATATATAGCAATCATGAACTTGAATAAATTGCTGGAAGATTTCAACTTGTAACTTTATTCCATCTGTTGCAGCTACGGATCCGTTTCAAACAGCAAAACCATCAAGAACTCGAGGCTCGTGAGCCAAAAAGATGATGTGCATGTGTGCATCATGTGCTTGAGAGCAATCATGAACTATCAGGTATACAAGCGGCTGCACCTGCATTTCACGTTGCATGGTCCTGTGTGGTGCACAGTCTGACACAGATGGGATGATGCGTTTCCTGTGCTGTCAAGTGTTGAACACATAATTTTTTTTTTTCTTACCACATCCTGCTCACTTGTCTGTTTCTCTGTCTCTCCATGCAGTATGGCTTCAATATGGTCATGTCTCATGCACATGCTGTCAATGAAATCGCTCTCAGCCTGAACAATAAGAACCCACGGTAAGAACCTGTGGAGCCCCGGGGCCCCTCCACAACCAGGCCGGGCTGAACAATAGGTGAAACCGTGCAGCCAGCTCATCCGATATGCTTCCTCATTCTCTATGGGGCTCGGCTTCTCTCTGAAGTCGAGGATCAGAGGCACGCTTGCAGGCTGTAAAAGGAATGTTTACTAAAGAAAGATTAGTGGTGAACCACAGGATTGACCACTATATAATGAAGAGTATGAGAACAAACGTTTAAAAATCAGTACAAAAAAACCCAACTAGTTTTGTTTAACACTGGATGTGGATTATAACTTATAACTTCTTAATGTTCTTTATATAATTTTTTTTTTTAAAGATTTTTCTGAGAAGCTTCATATTCCAGTGTTGGTTTAGAATGTCTTGTATTCATGAGATTCTCTTGCACTTCCAGGACAAAGGCGTTGGTCCTCGAGCTCCTTGCTGCTGTCTGTCTTGTTCGAGGAGGTCATGAAATCATCCTTTCAGCTTTTGATAACTTCAAAGAGGTGCTTAGTGCCATTTTGAACTAATTATGAGAGACCCGCTTCTTTCTACTTGAGTATTTTTAATCTAGAATCTAGGACAGGGGGTTCAAACTACCGCCATCAACTGCTTTCTAAAAGAACAGCAGGTTACTGTTTAATAAAAGTCCATTAAAAAAAAGTTATTTATTATGGACATTTTTTATGAGCATAAAAAAATTGTTTATTTGAAATTTCCAACTTTAAATTTGATTTAAAAAAAAAAAAAAAATTAAAGAACGTTCCATAGAAGATGGAATTCCCAGTGGAAAGAAATTGATGTTTCTCAAATTGTCTGTCTTCATAATACAGTATTGCATATTGCCGTGGATATAAATTTAGGGATAGTGAAAGTATTTTATTTATTTATTTTTTTAAAAAAGCACTTTTTAATGTGAATTTATTTGTATACAGAGGTTTGTGAACATATTGCTGAAATGCTCAGTAAAAGATGTTGCTAGCATTTTAGCACTTTTTATACATTTAAAAAGTGCAACATGCAAATTATTATTATGAGCATAATACCCAACTTAAACGTAATAGACTATTTGTTATAGCTGGCATGTTGGATGTTGCAAGCATGACACAAAACATCAAAGACACAAATTTGGTCTTTTACAAACTTGTCACAGAATTCGTGTCGCTGCATCTTTTTCATTTCAGGTTTGTAAAGAGAAGCATCGCTTTGAGAGACTGATGGATTACTTTCGTAGTGAGGAGGGAAACATCGACTTCATGGTAGGAAAAGCTGTCCCTTACCCATACATGTTTCTTTTAATGTCAACATAGGTTTTGATCAAATACTCTGTTTCTAGTTGGCACTAACTTAAAATACGGTTCGTACTGGCATCTCTACACAAGTAAAAACTCATTTTAATGGCAGGTGTTAAAGCAAGACTCCACCGACTTGGTGTCATTATCCAGATACAGATCACAGTACCAGGTATAAATGGAGTCTATGTCTGTTTGGGTTTGTGGCCTAGGTTGCGTGCATGCAGTTTATTAACATCGTGGTCCACTCGGTCGAAGACATGAACTTCAGAGTCCATTTGCAGTTTGAATTCACCAAGCTGGGACTTGATGAATACCTAGAGGTAAGGAAACCATTAATTCCGAGACAAAACATTTAAAACTTCACAGAGATTGTGTATGAGGTGCCGCTGATTCCTAACCGGCCCTGTTGACGTCAGAAATCAAAGCACACGGAGAGCGACAAGCTGTCAGTGCAGATCCAGGCCTACCTGGACAACGTGTTTGACGTGGGTGGCCTCCTGGAGGATGCCGAGACGAAAAATGCGGCTCTGGAGAAGGTGGAGGAGCTGGAGGAGCACCTGTCCCATGTAAGTGCACCACCCAGTCTGGACCACCAGCGCTGCTCTCAGTGCCCGCTGTTGTGCCTACTTAACTTGGCTGTCTCCATGTGGTAATTAGAAATCTACTCTGTGTTTGCTTTTCACAACTGGTTGGAGATAATAATTGGGTGGGGGGAATGCGTGAAAATAGTGTGTGAGGAACAAAGTTATTATTGTCCTTGCCGCGCTGTGTTTAGTGTTTTTTTTTTTTTCCAAATCCCACGCCGCTGCGCTAAAGGCCTCCTTCACTTGGGAGAAGGCCGTAGGCAGTCCTGACATCATTTGAGGAATTTCATAACAAACCCTGCTCTCAGGGGTCAGGAATGGTGGGGGAAGATCAGAGTGAAGATTCTTGGTGCATTCCAGAGCAGCACGTGTAATGCCATCGAAATCAAAACTAAAAGCTGTGTCATGATCGCGCTGCATCGTTCTGCTGGCTATATCTCATTTCTTATTGATGATGCGGCGTCCAGAAGGGAGCGGAGCTGGGGAAGATGCCCTCTCATCACTCTGTTACTCTCTCCGTGTCGTTTTTTCAGGTGACTGAGAAGCTGCTGGAAGTGGAGAATGAAACGATGATGAAAGTCGCAGATTTGGAGAAGCTTTTACTCCAGAAAGATAAAGATCTGCAAGCAATACGGGTGAGCTCTAGTTGCTATGGTATAATTCCTTTTTTTTTTTTTTTGCCGTTTCGCCTAAGTGTGGCTTTGAGAGTTTCCTATTTGAGTAATTAATCTGTTTGAGATGAGCTGAAATGAAAAGGAAAAAAAAACAAAAAAAAAAACGAGGTCACAAGGAAACAGGATGTTTCTATAAAGTGCCGGAGCCCTCATAACGTGCTCTTTACCGCCCCCCGGTGGCTGCTCAGGAGACGTACGAGTCGACCAACACCCAGGTTAACACCCTGAGGAGGATGATCAAGGAGAAGGATGCTGCGTTCCAGAGGCAGGTCAACATCGAGCGGCGGCTGCTGGAGCTGGAACAGCAGGGCACCATCCGTTTGCACAAGAAGCCCGACGGCGACATCTCTATCGAGCCGCTGGGCGTCGGGGGTGGCGGGATCGGGATCACTTTGGGGAACGTTGGCCAGCTGATGTTCGGTTCCACGGCTGGGCTGACAGAACCCGGAGGACCAGACACCAGCTTGCCACCCGCGAGTGAAGCTCCACCGCCTCCTCCACCGCCTCCACCACCTCCCCCTCCTCTGCCTTCTGCTTCAGGTGATGCATGTGAAGGTTTTCTTGTTTTACTTTACGCTCTCAGAGAGCGTCTGGTTTCAGCTGTTTTATGCCAGAGCAAAGTGACGGGTCACAGCACTGTGCAGCTGACCCAGACAGGAAATGGTAACAAAAAACAAAAAAAAACAACAAACAGTTTCCTGTGTTTTCAGTTCTTTACATTATTAGACCATGTTTGATTTAGGAGCAAAATAAAATTTTTTCACTGAATAGAAAAGTTACATTAGTGGAAATATAGCTCATACTGTTCTAAAATTAGTTTCTGCATTAATCACAGCTGTTCCAGTTCCACCGCCTCCTCCTCCTCCACTTCCGCCTCCACTGCCAGATGCTTCTCCCTCCGTCATCATGACCCTGGGTCTGTCAGGTGAGATCAATGGGATGTTCTTTGTTTTGGATGGTTCTAACAATTTACAGCCTATTTTAACATCATTTGTGTGTTTAAAACACCACTCCACAGCAATCAGAATCAAGAAGCCAATCAAGACGAAGTTCCGTCTGCCCGTATTTAACTGGACGGCCCTGAAGCCCAATCAGATCAACGGCACTGTCTTCAACGAGATCGATGATGAGCGTGTGCTGGAGGTACATCCAGAAGAGACTTGTAACATGTTTTTTTTTTTTTTTAAACATTCTGGTTTAAAATGTTTTTGGAGGCGGTAAGAAAATAGAAACAGTTACAGATCAATTGATTTAAAAAAACAAACAAAAAAAAAACCCATCTTCCTTATCATCCTGCTCAATATCTCAATATCTGTGGTGGGAATGTAAATCTGGGTGAGTGGCTAAAAGGCAGGTTCCTCCAAGCTAAATCATTATTAAGCCCTTTGTAAAATAAAGTTGGGACTGCTGCGTAAAAGCTATTAGAACCTCTGATCATCTTCTGTAGCACATTTTGTCCTCTTTGTGTTTTTTACTTCTGAGAGGAAAATGGTTTAGTTACACTCAGTGTGGAGGGTTTGAAATGGGTCTTTCGTATCTGTTTAGAATCAGAATGCATGATGTATTTCTCATGCAGGAGCTGGATCTGGAGAGGTTCGAGGAGTTGTTTAAGACGAGAGCCCAGGGCCCTGTTGTGGATCTTTCTTGCACAAAGAGTAAAGTCTCTCAGAAGGCGGTAAACAAAGTCACTCTGCTTGACGCCAATCGGTCTAAAAACCTGGCCATCACGCTGCGGAAAGCCAACAAGACCACAGAGGAGATCTGCAGAGCAATTGAGAAGTACGCATCTCCAATAAGCTGAACAAAACGAAACGGTTACCCACTGGACAAGGTACAAATGAGCGTTGCTATTTTACAGGTTCGACCTCAAGGCTCTGCCTGTGGACTTTGTGGAGTGCCTGATGCGCTTCCTCCCCACCGAGGCGGAGGTGAAGGTGCTCCGTCAGTACGAGCGCGAGCGTCGTCCGCTGGACCAGCTGGCCGAGGAGGACCGCTTCATGTTGCTTTTCAGCAAGATTGAGCGGCTCACCCAGAGGATGAACATCATCACCTTTGTCGGGAACTTTGCGGACAGCATCGGCATGCTCACCCCGCAGCTCAACGCCATCATCGCTGCGTCTGGCTCGGTGAAGTCCTCGCCAAAGCTGAAGAGGATGCTCGAGGTTGGCGAGGGTTTCCGTAGCGGCTTTTGTGCGGCTTGTGTTTGTTTGTTTGGTCGGGGAACAAAAACTTATAACTCTGCTTGTCTTTTAGATCATCTTAGCTTTGGGAAACTACATGAACAGCAGTAAACGTGGCAGTGTTTATGGCTTTAAGTTACAAAGTCTTGATCTGGTGAGTTTGAAATAAGAAAAATCCAGCCAACGGCATATTGCTTTGTAGTTTTTGTTTTTTTGCTGATGATGATGTTCGTTTTTTTTTTTTTTGACTGTGCAGCTGCTGGACACAAAGTCCACGGACAGGAAAATGACTCTGCTCCACTACATCGCTCTTATTGTGAAGGAGAAGTACCCGGAACTGGCCAACTTCTACAATGAACTGCACTTTGTGGATAAAGCTGCGGCGGGTGAGTAAGCTCCAAACCTTTATGGTGTTTTTAATGGATAAGGTTTTAAAGTTGCTGACCCGTTCGAACTGCGTGCAGTGTCTCTGGAAAACGTGCTGCTTGACGTCCGAGAGCTGGGCAAAGGCATGGATCTGATCCGAAGGGAGTGCAGTCTCCATGACCATCCGGTGCTGAAAGGTTTCGTCCAGGCCAGCGATCCGCAGCTGGACAAGCTGCAGCGGGACGCCAAGACGGCAGAGGTACTGATTCTAAAGCTCACACTAAATATCCAAAGAGATGCTGGAGAGGGAAACAAAACACGCTTTCAGCTCTCTGACGTCTCGCACGTAACCACTGTTTGCTCCTGACTCGACAGTGTTTACAAACTGCGCTTCCACTCTCCTCCCCGTCGATTCTAGGAAGCCTTCAACAGTGTGGTGAGCTACTTCGGAGAGAGCGCCAAGACGACTCCGCCCTCGGTGTTCTTCCCCGTGTTTGTGCGCTTCATCAAGGCCTACAAGGTGAGCCCCGGCGACCTCCCCTCGCCTCTGTGTGCTGACACGCCGCGGTCTTCTCTGCAGGCCTTCTGGGAAGTTCCCTGGTTTGTTTTAAGCTCCGCCTCGGAGCGGAGAGGAGCGGAGTTTGGCCGCCTCTTTGTGCCACAGGACGTGGCGTGTAGTCTGAAGGCAAATAACAGGAAAGGCCAGCTGGGGCTGACTTTAGAGTTGCAGCTGTGGTGTTTAGACTGCCCCCCCCCCACCTCTGAGCTTTTACCCCGGACAGCCGCGCCCAGGCCCCGCCACACAGCACACATCCTGGGATTGTTCTCAGACTGGATTTATGGGATCTGCTTAAGGAAATGTACAAGACACAGATTTAAGGGCACAAGTGTCTGTTTGAGTTCACGTAGAGAGTTGGACAGTAAGTCCAGATTTATTGGATTTGTCCTTACTGAGGGACACACAAGGTAACCTTGACAACAATCCAGAATTTCGCTGGAATAAAGTCTCAATGCTAAACCAGAACCCTGAAAATAATGTTTAAAGTTTTAGATGAATACAAAAACACAAATTAGTGGAAATTTAATCAACCTAATTTATTTAATGCTTTATAAAAACTTTTAATTTTGTCCCACAATGTCCTCCATAAAATAATGTTTAAAAAGGACAAGCTTTTAAATAAAGTACATAGCATAAGTATTCACTCCCCTAGAACCCTACACTTTATTTTATTGGGATTTTGAATTGACCATCACGAAGTCGCACATAATTGTGAAAACATTTTACTAATTAAAATCAGGAAATGTTTGACATATATTTGTATTAAGATTCTTGGATCTCGATACAAATGGATGCCAACGGCATAATGATGCCGCCACACATTGTGGTGTTGGGTTCAGTGTGATTTGCAGTGTTGGTGTTCCTCCATGCATGAGCTGAGCTCGTTCTTCGATCTGCCTTCTGTGTCCTCTTTGTGGCTTGTGGCCAACTTTAAACGGCACGTTCGCTAGCTTTCCTGCAGTGTTTTTTTTTTTCTTTTCGTGTTACTCCCCAGTATCTGCAAATCTCTACAGCTCCTCCAGAGTCACCTCTTGGTCTCTTCTCTGGTTAATTACTCTGTTTGCACAGCCTGTTAGCTTATTTAGATGATTTACAGTTATATCAGATTATTCTGACCTTGGACTGAGGAGAGCTCTATGAATTGTTTAAAGCTCTTTATTCTTTTTAATTCATAAACTAAAGCTGCTTTAATCTTCTCCACAGCTTCACCCTGACCTCCCTGGTTTGTTCCTTTTGTTTTTATGATGCAATTTGTTCATGAATGTCCTCCAACAAACCTTTTAGGCCTCAACAGATTAATTTACGGATAGTTCACTATTTACTAATGAGATGACTCTTGAAGGCATTTTATTTTTAATAATACACACCACACTTGGATTTTTTTATCTTTATAAAAAAAAAAAAAAACCTTTATCACTTAGTTTTTACTTTAGTTATTTGAAGAAATGCTAATAGCTTTGCTGCACATTTAAAGTTTTATGACAGCTGGTTGGCATAATGCATTTTGCATACATCATGTCCTTTGAGTAATTTGCGACTGCTGAATGTTTTCGCCCACCGTTGGCTGCATGTGTGGGCCACTGATTGGTCCAAATTGCTGCTCTCTGCCCACAAACACATGGCAGGATAGATTATATTGTGTTTGTGTTCTTGTTATGCTCACAGCCAGTTTTTTCAGGTTATTAGATGCACAAAGTGGATTTTAGCTTTTCTTTTATTCATAGTTTTTTTTTTTTTTTTTTTTTTTTTTTACTTGCCATAAGTGTGTTGTATGGTAATGGGGTTGTTGAGTTAATAAGTGTAAAAATAAAAGGTGATTGCAAAAAAAACAATCATAAAAAAGGAGAAATGTTCTCATCTGCTTCCCAGAGTACAGTTTCTGCAGTTATTTAGGTTTTGTTTCACAAAGATATGTGACGCATGCCTTCCCTGTTTATGTTGGAATTCTGAACTTGTGCTAAAACGGGCCACATAAATCTGTTGACTTGGATTTATTTGAGTTGTAGTTCATTTTTTTCCCCCCTCCCCATATTTTCCCCGTCTCAACAGGATGCTGTGGAAGAAAACGAACTGAAGAAAAAACAAGAGGAAGCCATGAGAGAAAAGTTACTGGCTCAGGAGGCCAAACAGCATGACCCCAAGGTACAGTCCAATTTCAGCCGGATGAATCTTCTGCAAAGTTCTGCACATAGTTGTGAAGTTCTGCAAAGTTTATTACCCTGTGATAAAAAAAAAAAATTTTTTTAAAAAGAACCGTCAGAAAAGCCCAAATCCTCTCTGCTGACGCAGGTCCAGGCGCAAAAGAAGAGGCACCAGCAGCAGGAACTGATCGCAGAGCTGCGGAAGCGGCAAGCCAAAGACCATCGACCGGTGTACGAGGGCAAAGACGGCACCATTGAGGACATCATCACAGGTGGGCCAGAAAGAACCATTAAAGGGCCCCACGTGGGCGCCGGCAGCCGCACCGGTGTTCCCAGGCTCAGGATGACTGTGGTCATCGACTGCTCAGCTCCTTTGAAGTGCACCTTGTGCTACATACTGCAAACACCAGCACATCTGGAGCACAGCAGCGCATAGCAACAGCTACCGGCTGCGTCATAGCGAGGCGTCCGGCCAGCTGGGAAATTTACAGCACTAGAGTGTTTTTCTGTCAGATGGGCAATTTGGTGCAAAAGCCTTTAAACCCGCTCCCCCCACCCCTGCTTCTGCAGCATCGGTGTACGCTCAGTGATATTTTTGCTGTAATCCATAATCACGCTCTAAGATGTCGATAATATAAATGTTGCATCAGTATTAACTTTTACGATGTCAGTAACGGCTTTTAATCACTGGGCAGTAGGCATGGGCCGGTTACAGCTAATTGACAAGTAAAGCAGAGTTTTAAAAGTTTAAAAAGGATTTCAAAACCACTAAACTGTTGCTTTGGTTATAATCCCTTTTAATTACGTGCCAGAGAAAGTGATAGTCATCTGAGTTTTCTGCAGTTGCAAGAAAACTCGCATGCAACTGCATCCTCCTTATTGTTCCTGTGCACTGATTGTAGGTTTCAGCTACACTTTTCCTTAAAGAGCCACCAGTTGATTGGTCAGAAATTATCTACCAATTTAAGCATGATTGACCCTGATCGGTGATCGATGAGACGCATTTCCACTTTTCAATAAATTCATTTTTGTTTAATACAAATCTGATAAAAGTCAGGGACATATAATGTGACGTCTAAATAAGAATGTTTTGTAATCGCATCTTTTTTGTTGTTGGATTCAAATCCATTTCTTCTATCAAAGAATCCTGCAGCAGATTTTAAAATTTTGTTTCATAGTCCAGTTAGGGGGGAAAAAAAATATATTGGTTACACCCTAAATCAGCAGGACAAACATTTAAAACAGAAAAGCTTTGTTTTGCTTATAAAATAAAACATTTGGTTATATTTTAAGTCAAAAGAACTGAAATATTCTAAATATTTAAGTTAAAAAAAAACACATCAATAATATTTTAGCAACAGTAGAAATGATTGTTGCTTTCCAGTTGGAAATAAAAGCAGTCGCATTGCGTCATACTTTTTTGATTAAACCTTTAACTTTAATACGGCCATGCTGTGGTATTTTTTTTTTTTTTTACAAAACTTTCACACTGTGAGAATCTCTCACCAGCCCATGCCTATTGAGTCACAATAAGCACCAACCCAACTAAAATCTGAGATTTGTTTTTTTCTCATTTTACCCTCATAAAGTATAAGGCTTTTTTTTTTTTTTTAAGCAACAGATTTCCAGAATGTTGATTTCATTTTGTTGCAGGTTTACTCCTTTTCTACATAATATGAAGTCAGTTTTGTTCCCCAGGGCAAAACGCAGTGTGTCAGTGTCTCAGGTGTGACATGTTCTTCTCTTCCTCCTCCCGCCCCTCCTTCCCCCAGTACTGAAGAGCGTGCCCTTCACGGCCCGCACTGCTAAACGCGGCTCACGGTTCTTCTGTGAAGCCAACCTCTGCGACGACGCCAACTGCTAGCCCTCCCTCTCTCTAATGCCAAGGTTGTCCAGGTGTCTCCCCGTATGACTCTTAATCCCACTCTGCATGAAGCATGATCCCTGTCCCCTCACCCCACCTCCAACAACAACAACAACCTTGTTAACTAACGTGGGCCGTCTTCTTTCGGTTGCTTGAGTTTTGTTTTGTTTTGTTTTTTCTTTCAAGATGGCTTCTATCAGGCGTTTGGTGATAGGAGGCAGCCAAACCTCTTGGGTTGGAATTTAAGAAAAGCAGCTGCAAAAAAACGTCGACATGTTTTTTTTGTTGTTGTTGTTTTTCTTAGAAATGAACAAAAAAAAAAAAAAACATGTTGACACACTTATGTTGCAATCAGTAATGCAAATAAGCATTTATACAGCATGCATGGCATATATTGCTCTGTAAGGCTCTTTCATGTAATCCTGAATAGAAAGAGGTTTGGCTTAAAAACGCCAGTTTTATCCAGTGAGACTAACTTGTTTGGTGTTTTGGTTTTCTGACTAATGTATGACTTCCCCTCCCCCCCCTTTCCCCTCTTCAACCGCTGCTGTTTATTCCACCCTCCCTCCAGCTGAAAAGAAGATTAATGACAGTATTTCCCACTCCTGAATAGCGGGTAAGGAAGGTAGCCTGGCTTGAAACCTGGCCCGCTTGGCCCTCAGGCCTCCTGTGTGCTGCTACAAGTGATGTCAGCTGCTTCAGCTAGTGCCTCACACAAACAACAACAACAACAAAAAACAGCTTTGCAGCACTAAAATGTATTTTAACCACAGGGGAAAAAAAGACAGCTAATGCTGAAGCCAGGTAATAGTGCATAAACAAGACATAATATGCCCTAACTTTCAACTGACTCATAAAATCTGACTTTCCTCCTCCCCGTCAGAGGTGAAGTTTAATAAATATCGCCTGAAGATCATCCTCATCCCTCTCTAAAATGTGTTGCATGTCGTCTGGTGTTACCATGTCCGCCATGTGTGTCTTTGCTAACTGTCGTCTGCAGCGTGCTCAACAGCTGTTTGGTCAGCAGGCATGGGGAAGTAGAAATGCACATTCATTTGATAACACAGATTTGTTTTTGTGTCAAAAACGACTATTGGCCTAAACGTTGTTTTCTAAGTTAGTTGACCAACTAAAAAGCTTGCTGATCGCTGTAACGTAAGCAGTGCATTGTTAGCATTAAAGTGTTGCTCTTTCTGCATCCCCAAAGCCTTGAATTTGTCTTTTGTTGTATAGATGAAATTCAAGGTTATGGGAATATTTCATCTACTTGTTGGATCGTTTATGCTCTCATTCGGGTGTCGTGCCTCACAAAAGTATTCATACCCCTTGAAGTTTTCCACATTTTGCCATTTGACAACCACAAAGTGTGGCGTACATTTGCACTCTGCCCCCTTTCAAACAACACTAGAGAAACCAACCAGCAGTGAGTGAAGTGGTGGAGTCCACTTTCATGGACTCTATCACACGGTGTTGTGAAGGCTGGTATTGATGTTTTCAAACTCCTGGTCTTGACTATACGACAAAGGAGCATTAGGGCCAGAGGATTCTCACAATAAAAAAAATTAAAAATAAATAAAAATCCTCTTAAAGTCATATGATGATAAAATCATGATTTGTTTTTGTCAATTGCCACTATATTAATAAGCTGAATTGAATAATATGAGAATAAAATCAAAATGTTTCCAGCATCAAGTTGTAATAATGCAAGAATATAGTTGTAATTTAATGAAGCCTTGTAAGGAAAAGTAGCAGCACTGCTTTAAAATGACAAATGTTGAGCATTTTAACGCTCAACGTTTCTATTTTGGTATCGATTTTAAAAATGAGAAAATACTTCATCTTTTGTCATAAAGTCACAATTGGCAGCAGGACTTAGAAATAGATAGTTGTTTGCCAGAACTTTTTTCTCATTAAACAACTATTTTCCTGTTTTACAACTATCTTCTGCTAACATTATGTCTTTATTCTGCTAGTATTATGACTATTTTCTCATTATGTTATGACTTCATTGAAAAAAAATTGTCTCAGTCTAGCTTTCATACTCCATCGTATGCCTCGGACTTGCTGGATTGTGATTTTTTTCTAGTTGAAACATCCTTTCTTTTTTCTTTTTTTATTAAATCCTAGTGTTAACCCCCAGCCTGCAGAAAAATGCAACAAATAGTTTCATACTTTGATAATGTCAACACTATCAACTGTGCCTCTTTGCACCAAAGATGAGCTGAATGAGAAAACAAGAAGTAACATTTTGATTTACTTATTTACTTTTTCTGTTTGAGTGAAATGCCAGAAAATAGGACATGAATGAAGTCCTCTAGATTCACTTGTTATCTCCACTCACTCTGCCTGTATCTAATGCTAATGTTGATGTTCAGCTGGATGTACGTTCTCTACAGTCGTTTATGTACCGTATTTTCCGCACTATAAGGCGCACCTAAAAACCTTCAATTTCCTCAAAAGAGGACAGTGCGCCTTATAATCCGGTGCGCCTTATATATGGACCAATATTGAGACGGAGACTGCGGCAGCAGCGTGTCTGTTGGTCTGTGTTACCCAGAAAGCAGTTGGGCACAATTTCGCAACACCAAAACCGTGAGTGAAACAAAGACTGGGGACCACTTCTTTATTATTATTATTATTATTATACACCCATATTTGTAGAGAACGGAACAAATCATGTCCCGTATCGGTTCAATTCGGGACTGTAACTAGCATCTATTCCATGCGCCTATGAAAAAAGTTAAAATAGGCCATTCATTAAAGGTGCGCCTTGTAGTGCGGAAAAATATGGTGACTTAGTATATTTCCAGATTTTATTGGACAGGCGGGATGGAGTTAAGTAATTATTGGACTAAAAGCTCTTAAAATTGGCAAAAGACAGGATTAGAGCAACTGTAAAATACGGCAGCCTCATTCTGCTGGTATGTGAACACATTTTGAAAAACATCTATCATGTTTATTCCGCTTGATTTATTTTCATGTCCCAGTACATTGAAGTTTGTGGTTGAGAATGCAAAAAAAAGGGGTAAGAATGCTTTTACAAGGCACTATGTGTGTGTGCGTGTGTGTGTTTGTGTGTGTGCGCGGCGCGCGCGTGTATTTTGCTGAACTTTGATGATGTAAAGACTCAGCTGCCATTTTATTGAAAACACCTGAGCGAAATGAGCGCAGCAGCTGATGATTCTCTAATCATTAAAGTAACAGTTATTTCACCTTCATGATAATTATGAAGGACGGCTTTCTATAGGATTGCACACACACACAAAAAAAGGCTTAGCTGAACTCGACCAAATATCAGACAGCAAACAGTTCCTCAAGGTTAATTCAATAAAATGGAAACTGAGTTTGTCTTTTTGCATTTGTTGCTTGAAAACGCAGACACGAACCTTTTTTAGGGTTGACCTCCAAGTCGTCTAACGTGTGCGTCTCCTCCCTGTCTCTCACCCCTCTTTCCTCACCTACTCACAGATCTCCGAAACCAGCCCTTCCTGCGAGTCGATGCCTTGATCCGGAGCGGTTGGAAGAGACCCTAAACCACTTACCTGCCACTTATACCCCCCCTTCCCTTTATAACACTTGTCCCTGTGTCCCAGTGGTCCCTCTCAACCCCTGAGAGGTTGCAAATCACAAAAAAGGACTAAAAAGGGAGGAACGGGGCAGAGCTCTTGTTTTGGCTGAATAATTTATTTATTTATGGAGGTCCTCCTTAGCAGCCACTTTCAGCAGGCAGGTATCGTTAACCAAGCACAATGAGGATGCTTCTCCTCCAACCCTCCCTGCTGTGCCGGCGCTGAAGGTCAGACTAGTTCGGTCGGAAGGCGACTGCGGCAAAGGTGAGACTAGTCCTCCAGAACCCGTTTCCTTACTCGACTGCAGGAGTGAGACCGGGAGGCGGTCCCGAAAACGTCGCCAACCGGCTCAGTCTGCCTTAAAGACATTTGCAGAACAATCCTCCATAATCGGACTCTAGCGGACTATTTATTAGAGTTTTGCCAAGTCTTTCTCGTCGTGTTCAGTCGAGACCCGATGTCGAGGAATGTTTATGTAGGTCGTACTCGAGAGGAAAACGTTTCCTGGTTCTTCTAGGTGAAGCTAGTCCAACCAAAATGTCTCCAATCATATCTTTAAGAAGTGCCTTTTGTGTAAACAGTGTTATTGTTGTATGTCGGCCATAATTTGTTACTTCATTTGGTGAAGATTGTACTTTTTTTTTTTTTCAGCCTTGTAATACCCACAATATGTAAGCTGAAAATCAGGCTTTATGAACACCTAGAAAGTGATTTCTAATATTTACCCTTCAAGTAAAATAATCTGACATAAGTTATACTTGGGGGGGTTTGGGTGAGGTTTATCCAAGCAAATGTAAAAAAAAAAATTGAATGTTACTTCATGTATCTTGACGACACTTCCTGTCACACTTTAGGTGGCATTTTGAAAGTGACTTATTTGCCAGGAGGTCTCCAGATTTACACACACAATGTGGAAGATATTGGCCATAAGATGCATCTCAATAAATTAGAATATGATCAAAATCTAGTTTATTTTAATATGTCAACGAAAAATGTGAAACTCATAGATCGATTGCACATGGAACATTATATTTCAGGTGTTTATTTCTGTTTGGTTTGCCGATTGTGGCTCGCAGCTAAAGAAATCCAAATGTAGTTTCTTGGAAAATCAGAATGTTTGACCAACAAAAAAAAATATTTTTAATGTAGAAATGTGTACAGTATATGAACTAGTAGCACGAGATGGAGAGAATCAGCCTGTGGCTCGGCTGTGGTGTTAATGAACCGCAGTGTGCTTGAATGCCGTCCTTCAGCTCGTCTGCATGATTGGATCTGCCGTTTCGTCTTGGCCATACTCTGCGGTTCTCTCGCAGTTTAGGGCAGGAGGGTTAGCAACGTGAGGTTTTTAAGCCCGGTATCCTCTAAAATACCCTGACAGATGGCCACACGGACTTTGGACTTGGGCAGCAGACGACACAGCTCTTCGAATCACCGCCACCTGTGAAATCTTTACACCGGACCTCTCGTAACTCGGGGCTCTGGAGTCGTCTGTGTGTGGTTTCTCTTGAAGCGCCGGCCCAAACTCTACCATGAGCTTTGATTCCGAATCTTCTAGAAACCAGTGACGATCTCTGATGCCTGTGGACCTGATCTTCCGATGGTTTTCCTTCCATTCAACTTTTTGTTATTTTGCTGGGATACGGCAGTCTGTATATCGGAGACTCCTTCGGGTTAGCTGATCATCTATATCTGTAGCTATACGTTTTCATATTCTATCTATATAAAAACAATTCTGTTGATTCAGTTTAATTCTTCAGATTTTCCAAGAAACAGAATAAACACGCGCAGAAAAAAAATCTTGTGTTTTTGCTTGGATTTAAATTGAATTCCTGAAATCAATTGGCGCTTTCGTGATATTCTGATTTACTAAGATGCATCAGTACATGTGTGTTTCTAAGCTTTTGTTTAAGTCATGGCAAATGGTTTGTTCTTACACTACATACTTTGGCTTAAAATAGTATGAGACACTATTCTTTACAAGAAAGGTTTTATTAATGTAAATTAAAAAGAAAAAAAGTTGATCAAGGAATGTTCTTTGTAAAGAAGAAAAAAATATTTCTGGGATCATCAAGTGCCTGAAAGGTGACACTTTCTGTCTAATAAAAATGTTGAATAAGAACCTTCATCAGACTGCAGGGTCATGGGGAAAAAAAGTTTTTGGCTTCCTTTCTTTGACGAAACAACATTCAAACAAACAATTTCTACATCTTTGCGTTTTATTTCTTAGGATCAACTAAGATACTCTTCCTCCATTTCTCTCCAAATGACAGACGGGGCCGTTGTACATTTCTACTAGAAAAATCCATTTAATTTCTTATATCAAAAAAAAAAATAAAATTATAACAAAACAAATCAGATCCACAAACCCGTGGACTTTTTGCTACCAAAGAAATCCTCCAACCAAGACATGATTGTTCTAATTTACACGAGTCATTTTGAACAGAACGTTGAAACTTAAAAAGGTGATGAATACTGTTAACAAGTGAAGGGTAAAGCCAGACGTTCCTCAGTGTGTGTGTGTGTGTGTGTGTTGAGTTTGAGCACCACACGGTGTGATATGGCAGGTATGGCTGACGGTTTTAAAAAGCAGCACACTGAGACAAACAGAAGGTTAGCAGCAAAGCAAAACAATAAAAAAAAAAAAAAACGCTCATCAGGAACGAATCAGTCTCACTATGGAATGGATGCTCGCCGAGCATTTAGCTAAGTTACAGTTAAACCTAAAAAAATTTTTAAAAAATCGATCTCACACGTCGTACCATCAGTCGGTCTCCCTGGCCTTTCCTGAAAGTGTACAATCAAAAGACAAGGAACGGAGAAAAAAAAACCTAAAATGCAACCTCTGCTCGTTTTCAGTGAATTTAGACAATTTTGCCTTCCGCCCCCCCCCCTCTAAAACTATGGAGCAGTGTCACAGCTCCCATCACGTCCCACAGATATCTAAAAAATAAAAATAATAAAACAAACCCAAGGCCACAGACAGCCATTCCTGGATTTATTTATTTTTTATTTTTTTTTGTTAAATCCAGGAATGTGGACTTACAATCATCCTCGTTAAACGCTCAAAAAAAACTGCAATTGAATCATTCATTGTTGCTGACAAAGATTACACAAGGACTTTAAAAATAAAATGTTAAAAAAGTACAGACTGCTATTTGTTACTGTTTGTTTGTATTCCTGGGTAATATTTTCAAGACACTTTGTTAATAGATTCATATATATACTTTTATATATATGGAAATATAGATTTTTATATTTATATATATATATATAACTTTAGTCTGTGCAAGGAGGTAAAAGACAATCACTTGAATGTAGCTGCTGAGTCCTCTGTGTGCATTCCTCTGTCAGTCTCCTTCCAGCAGCAAACTAAACATGCACATCTAAAGTGGAAAGCGTCCAGGAAGCATTCGTGGTGAGCACTGACATTACTCTTCTGAGCAACTAAACACTTGGCAACTTCTTCCTCCAGGATGGAACGATACTCCCCTGCTCTCCCCCACAATCCCCCCTCCAGTACAATTCATACCAAAAAAACAAAAGCAAAAATAAAAACATGACATCTGCTCCACAGCTGTGTCTCTCTCCATCTTTTACATTTGCACAGAGGTAGTGGCTATATGTAAAGAGGAAGTGAACAAAATTAAAAAGAACCGATAAAACGTCTATAAAATGGTTTGTTTTCCCTCACCGGTTATTTTTTTGTGTTTGTTTGTTTTTCTATGTCAAGGAACAAAATATAATACTGCAATCACTTAAAAAAGTAGTCCTTCATATTTATACATTTTGTACAGAGTTCTTGCGGTTGTTTTTCTCCTTTGTTGCTTTTCTTGTCAGCTGGTAAAGGCATATGATGAGAGAGAGAGTGAGAGAAAAAGAGGGAGCTCGCTGGCTCAGCTCTGGGTCGGACGAGGCGGGGCGACGTCGGCAGAGGTCAATCCCGGCTGAGCTCTACACCAGCGGGTCATTCATGTCCTCGTCGGCCTGGGACAGAAGCTCCTTCTTTTCGTCCGTGCTGGCCAGAGAGTTGCGGCTGTTGTGGGCGCCCATGTACAGGGTGGCGTACACGGGGTTGGTGAAGTTGGTGGGCTGCCGGGGACACGAGATTACAAGGTTGTTACACGACGCATAAGGCAAGATTTAGAGAGCTCAATTCAGAACTTTTTATTTAAAAAAAATCTTTTCCAAGAAATTCTGGTGTATGGAGGTGCGCCTGTAGGTTTATCTAACTTCAATGATTTCCCCAGACGGTTTTTCCATCGTTACCTTATCTGGGTCCAAAGTGAAGTCTGAATCTAGCAGCTCCCCGGCGTCGTCGTCGGGGTCTCCTTCGTAGATCTTGTAGGCCGGGTTCCCGATCTCTACATTCATGGCTCCGTTTGTCATCCGGTGATGCTGGAATCCCTTTGCGCTGCAGAGCGAGAAACGCCGTCTTTATCAATCGTCTTTATTCAAAAGCATAAAATCTGCAGCTCTTCGGGAGAAAACATGAGTCAAATAAAGCCAAAAGGGAGACAAGTTAAATGAAATCAGGTATTGACGTAACTATCTTAACACATCTCATACAAACAAGACAATCATTTAAGGTCAAATGAGCCTTTTTATAATTTTTTTTTTTTTTTTAAAAGGCCATTTGATTAAAACGATCAGGTATACAGCAGCATGTCTTCTGCAGAGAATGCTGGACGTTGCAAATATTCAGCTCTTTGCAGCTTCTGAACAGTTTTTTTTTTTTTGTTTAATAAATTCACAGCTGAAGAGTATCCTTGCAAGCACATAAAGACCGACAATTACACACTTAAACACAACATGAAAAGTTATGGAGATGGCGAAAAAGTGTAAAACGTTCAGTTCCCCATGCTGCTGCTGATGGGGAATCCCTCACAGGGGTGGTTAGGAGGCAAACGGGGAAATGGCAAGCAAATACAAACCGACTTAAAGAATATAGAAATAAAATAGACAAAAAAAAAAGCAAAAAAAGGCAAAGCCACTCTGACTGTATATCAAAAGAAGGAGAAGCTACGGGGGAATTATTTAGCCCTATCGAGTTACCGCGAGCACTGAGAGCGAGATTTGCCCGAGGACAGAAACCTGGGAGACAGGAGACAGATGCTGTTATCAGAATGTAACGCAGAAAGAGAAGCTAGAGAGAAAAGGATGAAAAATGGAAGTCGAGTCCCCCCCAAAAATATGCTTATTCTTTTTTTTTTTTTATTCAGTACTCACCCACGCATTCTCCGCTTGTACCACAAGATGGCGCCAACAACCAGCAGCGCCAGCAGCAGCAGCAAGAGGATTGGAATCACGACGGAGGCGGAAACTGTGAGGAGCAAATGGCGTGAGCAAACCATACCAAAGGGCGTTCTTTTATTAGCACAAGGCGTTTATTGACTTACCACCACCGGCGGCATCAGAAGAATCCACAGAGGAAGACGCAACGTCACATCGGTATCCTGACCATCCAGAATGACACCTGATAACGACCAGGGAGTCAGACAAACAGAGGAGGAGGGGGTTGTCACAGGTTTGGGGGAGTGGATACGGATCTTACCTGCATGCAGGAAGCTGAGTGCGGGTGTCGAATGAACACTGGCCGTGAGCGCAGTAGTCCAAGCAACTGTAGCAGGTGGAGTGGGTCTGACCATTGGTGCAGCTACATGGACACGTGGAGAGAGAGTTCAGCTTGTTATAAAGAGCAATTTAACAACAACACAAAAAAAAAGAAACCAGTGGAATATCACAGAAAAGCTCATTTACTTAAAAAAAATATAAAAAATTAAAAACAGAAATGAAAGCTTCAAATTTGTGTGTAAAGTTAATTTATTTTTTTGTCTCTCTAGAGTTCTGTCTTCTCAGCTTCCTTACTTGCAGGCGATTTCCCCGGTGCGCTGCGTGAAACACTTGCCGTCTCCACAGAACTGACACTTGTCGAGCTCGCACTGGTGTCCCGTGTACTGGGTGGGGCACTGACACAGTTTGGTGCCGTTGGAGGTCTGCAAGCAGGTCCCACCGTTTTGACAGAAGCCTTCACATTTACCTGATGAAAGAAAGAGGGCTTGGTGAGAAGAATAAACCACACACTGCAACTTTAAAACAGTTCAGTTTATGTAAATATTGACATTCAACAGACTAGAGTCTGATTTTTTTTTTTTTTTTTTTTATAATTCCTGTGGGTTTTGCAATGTCGGCAAACTGAAATGTCTAAACTCCAGAGCACAGAAAGTGAGGAAAAGTTTTTTTCTACTCTTGTGTTTAGAAGGACGCTGCTCAGAAGAGAACTGAAAAGTAATCAGTTACCTGTCGCACTTTTGAGTGTGATTTTCAATGTCTTTTCTGCTGTGAATAAAATTTACTTACACATTTGATTAAATATGACATATTTCTCTATTTAAAAAGTAACACTAAATCCCTTGCACAAACTATCTCAACCTCGATGCCTTAAAAGAGAATTTATCTGGAGGTGCTGCCACTTACTGTACTGGCACTGGTCTCCTTGGTACTCGGGTTTGCAGCTGCAGGTCGGCTGGTTGCCCATGCTGACCAAGCAGCTGCCACCGTTCAGGCAGTAATCCTGGCAGGTGTGGAGGTTGCAGTTCGGCCCTGTGAAGCCTTTAGGACATCTGCAAGTCGGTGTGCCTGCAAAACCATTTCAGTTGTTAAACAGGAGTTTCAAGATAATCTCCCCCCCAGACATTTTGAGAAAGCAAAAGATGCACAAATTAAACGTTCCAGGAATAAAGTCATCACTACCTGCTCTACAGGCAATCGCAGCCCATACAATGATTGTTCTGCTTTAAAAAAACATGGACAAATCTCAATTAACTGTTAGCGAATTTAACTTTTTCTTTTTTTTTTTTTGCCCTGGCTGAAAATAACTTATGTCTGCACATAGACAGACATAGATATATCTATGTATATTTATGTCTGGCTGGAAATCCTCACACCAAATGAGTGTACCTGTATGGGAAGAGGTGCAGGTGCCTCCGTTCTTGCAGTAGTCCCTGCACTGGTTGACCTCGCATCGCGCCCCAACGTAGCTGGGCTGGCAGCGACACTTCTGCACCTGATAGGCATTGAAGAAGCAGCTTCCGCCGTTCAGACACTGGATACTGCAGGGCTCTGATGGAGGAGCTGCAGAGAGAGGACAGGAGGGAGGAGACATCATTTATAATACAGCATTTAAACCCCTTTTTTTTTTTTTTTAACCCATAGATGAGATGCCGCTGAATGTGAGTGATATGTATGCTTGGACTTACTGAAAGATGACGAGGTGGGGCTTGCTCTCTCCACACAAGTACCATTGTCAGCGACGTAGTTGTTGGGGCAGGTGCAAACGGGCCCGCTGGGGCTCAGAAGACACAGCCACTCGCACTTTTTCTTGTCGCACGGGTTAGGTACTGGTGCAGAAATAAATTACATGCTAAGTAAGAGACTTCAGTGTCTGTAAAAGCGCAAAGTATGGCTTAAAGATGATTCCCCACTCACTGTCTGGCTGCTTGTATCGGTGGTACAGGACTATGTCAGTGGCGTGGTTGATGCCTGTTGTGAGGTTTTCCATCGGGCCTTTGCCGAACTTGTTGACCCGGAAGACAAAGTTGTTCATGTACGTGACGCCGTAGATGTAGTCCTCAAAGATATCAATGCTGAAAGGGTGGAGCAGGTCTGAAAATGAGATGAAAACGGGAGAAAAGCATTCAGGCAATGAACTGATGTGGCAGCGTTACGTTTTCTGGGTTCTACTCAGACATGCAACTCAACGGTTTTTGATGCCAGAGACGGCGATGACGGGGTCCGAGCCGTCCAGGCGAACGCTGCCGATGACCGAGAGTTTAGCGTCGGCCCAGTAAAGACGCTCGTTGAAGTAGTCCACGGCTAATCCTGCAGCAGCAGAATGAAAATGAAAGAAATGTAAGGGGCTTTCGTTGGTTTGGAACATTTTGGACCTGAAAGAATCATTCAACGCTCAAACGGCGCTGACCTGTGGGCCACTGGATGTTTTCTTGAACGAGAGTCTGTCTAAGAGTGCCGTCCATGGCAGCCGTCTCGATTTTAGGATGGTTTCCCCAGTCTGCCCAGTACATGGTGCTAAAGAGACACAACACACAGTCACAGGGCTCAGAAATGTGGCATTGAAAAAATGAGTGTAAAAGTGTTAGTACATCTTTAAATTCTCCCACATTTGATCAGATATTGGTCAAATTATAAAACCCAAGCGCCTTGTCAGTTCTACTCCAACATTTTAGACTACTTTGTGTTTGTCTGCCAAATAAATCCTCAATACCACATCAAAGATTCCTGTTGTAACATGACAAAAAATGTTAAGAGTACCAGTACAAGTTAGTATAGATTATAAATCAAGCATCTCTCTGACCTTCTTTGTGGGTCCACTACAATAGCATACGGCTCATCTATCATGCCAGAGATGAGGGTCTTGCAGTGCTGCCCCGACATCTGAGCCACTTCGATCACATCTCGACCGGAATCTGTCCAGTACAGGTTACCTGCCACCCAGTCCACTGCTATACCACGCGGCATCTTCAGCTCCCTGATCTGGATGTGAGCAAAAAACAACTTAGCAACTTTTTTTTTTTTTTTCTTCTAAAGCGACACATCTTCAGATTGTTTACAAGCTTTACCTGCAGGTTGGTGATGCCGCCCTCGTTCTGCCGGCGGTTGCCGTGAGAGTTTGAGGAGGAGGAGGACGACGACGAGGACGAAGATGAAGACGGCTCCGGGAGCTCGTAGGAGGAGATGCGGCCAGTGTGCCAGTTGGTCCAGAAGATTCGGTTGCTTTTGACGTGCAAATCCATGGCGTCGATTCGCACGCTGGCGTCGCCCTGGAAGATCTGCTCGTAGCGCCAGTTGGGCATGCCGGGATCCAGGCTGCGGATTTCGTTGTCGTCGGCTATGTATAGGATCTGTCGACTGCTGTTCATGCCTTGGAGCAGCGGAGGAAGAAGCTGAAGCAGCGATTCTCAAAATCTTTTAGGTTTTACTTTTTTTTTTTTTTTTTTTCAAAATATTTTGGTGCATTTTTCCAATCAGAAGAACAATCTTCATAACTGTTGGCTCATCCTCCACAACATTTAGTCGTTTGTTCTGCAGAGGGTGGATACTATCTTTGCTGCATTGCCAGGAGCGTATCTCGTTGAAGACAGAAAGGAGCGTCTGGACGTGCAAGAATGATTTCCGGTGCTGCGTATGGTCCGATTCGTTTTCAAGATAAACTGCAATATCACTTACAATTGTGTACATCCTAATGCAGAGGCTGTTTCTTAAAAAGTTTGTACTTTTGTAGTTTGCTAAAACTAGTAGTTTGCGCCGTAAAATCCGAGCAATAACGTGACTTACGTGTCTGTTGTCACCCATCGCCTCACCCTTTACTCGCACGCGGAGTTCCAGACATGCGCAGTGGTTTCCTCTGAGCGGGAGAAGATGTCTGTCTAATCGTCAGTAATATAATAGCGCTGCATAAATCATAGATATGGCGACATGTAAAGTAAGCAGTGCTTCGCTTTCACAGACAGTGGGGACTTCGTCCAACTTTTAGCGTCACTTGGAAGGAAAGTTTAAAGAAAGATAAGATCTGTGGACGTGATGCTAGCAAAGCTAGCTGTACTGACTGAGACACACATGTTGCATCTGATGAAAAAAAGTTGTCACTCATGCACTGAATTATTGTGTGGAGGTGTTGACTTAGGTGTCCAAAGTGCAATATAGTGATATGATATTCAGGAACAATCCGATTCTTCTGGATGGATCTTTACTGATTCAATTTATTTCAGCTCTAAGTATTTAATATCTAGGTGTTTTATGGGAATGCGGCTCTTTCAGATCAATTTGAGAAGCAATTTTGATAGGTAAAACTTATTTTTTTGTGTCATGTAGTGCAGGGTGCTGGTCTTGACTTGGTCTTGGGTAGGTGGTCTTGACTACAACTCTGCTATTGGCTCCTTGGTTGCCTGTCCTCTCCCACCCACCTTCTTCCCATCCCCTTTCTGTTGGATTTCTTTAAAAATAAATGTCACTAGTGGCAAAAAAAAAGTGAAATTCATGCTATGTTAGGACAGGAGACACTATGTTACATAGTAAACACAATAATAACATGCTTTATCTGTGGCATTGTTCATTAAAATGGCCCATTTCTAATGTATTAAAATTAAATACGATCGGAACACTTAATGATATTAGCGATTAGGTAATCCATTCAGCAAGTACTTTTACTTTTAATACTTAAGTTTATTTTTAAAAGCCAGTACTTTTTTACTTTTACTTAAGTACAAATGTTATTGTGGTAGTTTTACTTTTACTAGAGTACATTTTTGTCTGTGTATTTGTACTTCTACTTAAGTAAATTTTTTGAGTACTTTCTCCACCACTAGTGGTGCCACCAAAACCAGATTTCTTTGCATTGGAAGAACAGAGTAAACTATCATATTGAAAACCTGACAAAGACATTCGATAGTCTTGTTTATAAACACGCCGTCAGGACTTATCATTCTGCTGATGCCGATGATGTTATTGAACTATCCGTTTTGATTAAGCGACTCGCTTCGCCGGGTAATCGATTAGGCTTGGCAGTTTGCACCAACTGTTTTGAGAAATGCACCAAAGCATTTGAAATAAAATCTAAGAAGTAAAAAAATCCAAACAACGATGGGATTATCCTTACTGTCAGCCTTGCAAGTGTCATTGATCCTGGTAAAGTACTTGTGGCAGCTGCATTTGTAGGAACCCTTGGTGTTGTTGCAGATCTGGGAGCAAACTCCAAACTCTAAACATTCGTTTTTATCTGAGAGATGAAGAGCCAAAGGAAAACGTTAATGCCGGCGAAATATTACAAACCGTTTTCGTCAGTCTTAATTGTAAAACTTGCAGATTATTTGGAAATAATCTGCAAGCGTACCTCCACAGGTGTGGTGCCCCGTCTTCTGGAAACCCTTTTTGCAGGAGCAGAAGGAGTCCGTGCCGTTGGTGATGCACTGCGCCTCGTCCACGTTGCCGCACTGGGTGCTGTTGCTGCGGCAGTCGTTCAGCCTTTTGTCTGAGATTAAACAAGCAATCTAAAGATGAGACGGGGAATTCTGAGTTTCTGTGTCTCACAGCGTGGACGCCGGGTCGGGAAGGAAGCACCTGTTTTGCACTGGATCTCATCGGAGCCAAAGTCTTCGCAGTCATTGAAGAAGTTGCAGCGCAGGTTGGAGCTGATGCATCGGCCGTTGAAGCACGAGAACTCATCCTTCTCACACGTGGGAGTCGCTTGGTGGGCCTCTGAAAAATGCAATCGCGGACACGTCGGTAATAATCCAAGCTGACGAAGCAGAGGTTCTTTTCTAATCAGACACTTCCGTGAAAAGGTTTTCACGCCCCTTAGACGTTTTTGAGAAAAAACCCCCACAAAGAATGTGAATGTGTTGCCGCTCCTCTGAACAGCTCCACTTCTCACCACAGTTGAATTCGTCCGAGCCGTCCCCACAGTTATTAACGCCGTCACACCTCCTCGACATGTGCAGACACACGCGGTCGTTCAGGCACCGGAAGACTCTGGTAGGAGGACACTGGAACCTCCCTGAGAGGAAGAACGGACGAGACACAGAAGAGAGAAGCAACAACAAAAAAGAAACAGGTCAGAACACGACAGCGAACGAGACATTTAGAAAGTGTGGGACTAAAAAGATCAACTCACTGCATTCCTCTGGATTCTCATCAGAGTTGTCACCACAGTCGTCTTCCCCATCACACTTCCAGGCGAGTGGTTTGCACAGAGTGTTGTTGCACTGGAACTCATTTTGAGGACAGTGACGTCCAGCTGAGAAATAGAAAAGCAAGGTCATTTTTTTTTATTTTTATCAGTGTTGAATAAGATCAAGTTTTTCAAATTAAGCTGACATAGGAAGTAACATAAGTTGATGCAAAATCCACTGTCCAAGCAGCAGCAAGCAATCCTTAAATATGTTTTGAATATTCCTTCAAGCTTCTTCAAGACCTTTTGCAGATTTTCTTAAAATGAAAGCAGCTTTTTCCTCTCACTCTGGTCGTGTAGTTACTGTTGCTAAATATTGCACAAAAATATGAGTTTTGATTAGTTCACATTTCTTGACTTTTCTCTATTTTTCATCCTCACCAATGTACCAATCTTAGTGATTGAAATTCTAAAACTGTCTAGCAAAAAAAACAAAAAAAAACATGGAGTCTGGTTATTGAAGTCATTTAAAGTCCATCCAACACTGAAGATGGCCTCCCACCAACTATTGCAAGTGTATCCACGTGATTGAGGCACTGCACATTTTGATAGCGTGGTGAAGACTGCGCTTTGATCTACTGTGCTGACCTATTTCAGAGGAATGTTTTTAAGCCACTTAAATCTCACTTCAAGTTATTTAGACTCAAAAAGAGCATCCGAAAATCTGAAAAAACCTTGGAGAAGAAAGATCGCAGCACTATTTGGTTTGTCTCTGAGGCAAACACCTATTGAATATAATCCAACATCCTCGCCAGAAAAGACTCACCAGTGCTGCCACAATTCTCCTCATCACTGCCGTCCATGCAGTCGGGGTCAGAGTCACATCTCCAGCGGATCGGGATGCAGTGACCACTCTTACACTGGAACTGGTCGTTGTCACACTTCAAATCACAGCCGTGCTGAAGACAACACACAACACACAGAGTCAGTTTACGACGAGAAGTTAGAATGGATTCAGAGTGACACTGCGGTGCTCCAGGATGAAACTTGGCCCACGTTTAACTCTATGTTTTCCTTTTACTATGAAGTTACACTTTATGGAGTTTGGTTTTAAAGTTAAAGAAATAGCTAAATTAAACGAAGATGCAAATCTTATCTAACAAAACAAAAATGTACATATAAATTATTGACTCATTAAAGCGAAGAAGACGTTCAATGGAGAATAATATTTTAATCTGCTGAAGAAACGTTATGCAGGTTCTCTTGCTCGGCACAAACATAAGAAGTTGTTTTTGTTGTTCATTATTGGTACAGTTTGCATTTCAGTTTGTTATTGCAAAAACATAAACACTTTTTTTTTTTTTACTGCTGGGTGACGAGGGTTAAGTTGTAAAGATCTATTTTTAATTGGTTTACTTTTAAATGGAGAAAATTATTTCCACATACAAATTAAGAAATGTGAACAAAATTGAACCACCAATAAGTTTCACTAAAAAAACTGAAAAAAAAAAAAAAAAAACTCACGCAAACAAGAGGAATAACATTTCCTTTGATGTCAAGCGAAATAAAAACTTATTCATGACGTTCCTCAACAGGAGCACATAATAAAACCTCACCATCACGCCCCTCACCTCATCAGATCCATCAGCGCAGTCATGATCTCCGTCACACTTCCACCTCCCGGCAATGCAGCGGCCGTTCGTGCAGGCAAACTCGCTCTCTGAACATTGACGAGGTTCTGCAGAAAGGGAGGCTTGCGTCACTAAAAAATGCTGACAAAAGTCAGGTGAGCAAGCTTCGAGCACAATGCACAAGAATGCAACACATGTACGGGTAGACAAGACTTCAGAGGTTTATGTGAGAGACTGCACAGAGATATCTTTTCTTTCTTTTGTGTTGCCGTCTTCTCAATTGTGGAAAAAACAACACAAACTTTGGAAGTCCGTCGATAAAGGACAACTAAAACTTTGGGAAATTGACAGATTTGCAGATCTGCTTGCAGACTCTCACGGGTCAGGCTAGGGAAGTGGAGGTGACACACGAGAGACACGGTGCTGATATGGGAGGTGGAACGACTTACCTCTGGCTCATACCAACAGGACAGTATGAAATGAAACAAATGTCAGATGAGGTGAGATGCTTCAGAAATGTCAATGCAAAGCAATGAATTTGCATTCAGGATCATCAATTTGTTAGACGTGAAAAGGCAAAAAGTTGAATTTGTTGCTGGCGGGTGATGCGCAATGGGTTACTGGCGGTGGACAGAGTGAGCAAATAGGCGTAGAGAGCGTGAAGTGCGGAGGCATTAGTTTTAGAGACACCTACGGCATTTCTCTTCATCCGAGTTGTCCCCGCAGTCGTTATCGTAGTCGCACTGCCAGCGGCCCGGCACGCAGCGGTTGTTCTTGCATCTGAACTGGTAGGGTTCACAAGTCCTCTCAGCTGCACAGTTTACAAGCATAAGTTGCAGCAAGTAAAAAAAATGTAGAAACATCTGCAACACTGGCTTCTCTTCAGTTCCTACCGCACTCTTCTTTCGGCTCGTCGGACGAGTCGCCACAGTCGTCCTCGCCGTCACACTTCCAGCGTGCGGGGATGCAGCGCCCGGAGTCTTTGCATCGGAACTCGTCCACACCGCACGTCATTTGAGCTGCGGGAGAAGACGAGCATTTGGGCACGACGGTCAGTGACATTCGCAAAAGGCACGTCGGAGTGATCTCCTCCGGTCAGTGAACTTACTGCAGTTGGCTGGTTCGTCTGATCCGTCGGCGCAGTCGTTGTCCCGGTCACACACCCAGAGGCGAGGTATGCAGCGTTTGGTCATCGCACACTGGAACTGGGTGGGAGCACACGTAACCTCAGCTGTTGGGGGGGAAAATACAATTATTGTTAGTTTTCCATTTAAATTGAGTAAACCGGTAAAACGGGTCACTTACGGCAGTCCTTCTCATCCTCGCCTTCGCCGCAGTTTTCCTGGCCATTGCATCGGAAGATCCCAGGAATGCAGCGATTCGGGTGGGAACATTTGAACTGGCTGGGCAGGCAAACATGAATATCTGGGAACAAAGATTATAAGGTTTTTTCCCCCCTTGAAGATACATAATATTGCTGGCATAATATAGCTGCTAATAATAACAAAAAAACCCCAAAGACCTACCACAGTTGGCCTCGTCTGAGAAGTCCTGGCAGTCGTTATCTCCATCGCAGATATAAGCAGGATTGGTGCAGATGCCTGTACCGCATTGGAACTGTCCCGGTCTGCATTTAAACTCCGCTGTCACAGATAAGACACGGTTCATCAGCATTCTTCTCCACATAAGTATATCTGAGAGCTCAACTCAACCACAAGCACCTTTACATTAGTTATGATACACTATCCGTCTTCTTCCTCAGATACTTACGACAGTCTGCAGGCTCGTCTGACCCGTCGCCGCAGTCGTCCTCGGTGTCGCATTTCCACCAGAAAGGAATGCACTTGTCATTCTTGCACACAAACTGGAACGGAGAGAGAAATGATCCAAACTGAGAGCAGGGCTGGAGTCGCAAGGCATCAGTGCAGATGATAGAAACTCAGGTGTTTCAATTATGCAGTCGGGACAAAATGAGTTTGGCATTTTTAAATTCTAATAGCAGAACTTAAAAAAAAACAACTAAACTTCAAACCAGAATAGTAATGCTTCCCTGGTCCATTCAACTGTTTTTCATAGATTCCTGCAAATTTTCCATTTCAAAGTCCCATACTTTCTTAGGTATTTTTCCTGCTGCTCTCCTCCCTGTGGTCTACATGTAATCAGAGTTGTTTTGTGATTGCATAGCTCCACCTTTTTTTTATTTTATTTTTTACAAATTTGTACCTATTGTGGCCTATTTGCTGTGCATACATATCTACTTGACAAATAGTTTTCTAACTGCTGCATCTGCAGCTCAAAACTGCTTGAAGTATATAAAGTTTTCTATCCCTTCCAACTATATGCTGAGCACAGAGCCTGCTTACCTGACTGGCCGTACAGTTGGACATGCATGTCCGCTGGTCGCTGGCCAGATAGAAGTTAGTGGGACAGGCACATTTGTATCCTCCTCCTGGTGAGAGGAGGCAGAGGTTGCTGCAGCCACCATTGTCTGTCTGGCACGGATGTTTGAGAACTGTGACGGAGATGAAGAGATAAAAAAAAAATGTAAAAGCGAAAGCAAAAAAAAAAAAAAAAAAAAAAAAAACCCTGAAGTGTATTAAAAGTGCGTCTTGAAAAACTGTTGTGAATTATTGTCGAAAGGCACTGAAGCTTTATCAAGCTCTTACCTGGCGGCTGGCGGTAGGGATGGTAAATGTGAATATCCATGGGCCGGTGCAAGGTGTTGATCAGGGTGGTCTTGTTGGTACCCATGGTCTTGTGCGCCCTGTTGATGGATTTTGTTTCCCAGTCGGTCCAGTAGATGTACTCCTCAAACAGCGTCATGGCAAAGATGTGAGGGATGTCGTGGTTCAGAACTGTGAGAGCAAACACAGTTTCCCGGTCAGACCCTCACAAATGGTCACAGTAAACTGACCTTTAAACTGACTTTAAAGGTCAGTTTAAAGTTGTTTCTTCCCCCGCACCACTTTCATCTTGTCACACGCATAAACAGTGTGAAAATTCACAACAGTGTCATTGTTTTCTCGCTTGATGAGACCTGGAGTATTAACTTGTGAAAACTGAAAGACAAACACAAAATAACTCAAAGGTCTTTCAGATTTTAACTTAACAGATTTAATATGAAATGATTCGACAAAATGACATGAAATTCATATACTTTAATTCTTGTTCAAATGAAACAAAGCAGATGGCAGCCTTTAAGAAACAAACCATTACACATCAGCTTATTTCCCGTTGTTATTTTTGATGGATTAAAGTGATAAGTGATAATAAAAACGTTCAAATCTCAGTTATAGATCAAATTTATCTGCACTGGCCAGCCTTTTCCTTTCAAAAACCAGTTTCAGGAAAAGAAGGTGATATCAAGGAGGTAATGAAACTGTTTTCATAATTTACATTAAACTGAAACAGCTTTTTTAAAATCCATAAAGTAGCACATATATGATTTCAAATACTTATCAAAATGTATAAAGAATAATAAGGAACACATTCTCCTTTCTTTTACCCCTAAAAAAAAATTGTTTTTGAAATTTGACAGCTGGGGGACAAACGACTTTCCCTTTCTACCAATAATGTACATTAGAAATCCATACAGTAATTTAATAAGCACATAAAGAAATCTATAGCAGCGCATTAAAACCTGTTCTTCCCATTGAGATGTTGTTACAGGAAAGAGAAACTTCCTGCTCTGTTAATGTAAAACTGAGTGATAGAGATAGAGTCTCCATTACATCCCTGTTATGCAACAGCTTCTACACCTCATTAAGTTTTACACTCTAATTGCTTGTCTTTTTTTTTTCCTTGTGGTGACATACATGCGGCGTCTCCTGCATGCTCTCTGTGTTTGAGGGTCGCTGTGTTAAATAAACACGCAGCAGCAATTCAGACATGCACATCTGGCAGAGCAAACACAAAAAGCAGGTGGCACTCCTTCAAAATGCCTACTAAATAGTGAAAAAAATAAATAAATCAGCAATGATTTTCATCAATATTCTGCTTTAATAAAACTAATCCATTAACAGCAGGTTTACAGCCTTGGATCAAGTTCAGATATTAGTCGCATTAGCCCAAAGTGCCCTTCGGTCTGTCCTTATCTGAGTCTCGTTCTTCAAACACACAAACAGCTGCAATGGTGGTTAAAAGGCATCCGATTCAGTGGAATCGTTGATGGGAAGACCACCAGGCCGCGGTGAGATTAAGCTGAACGATGTAAATAATATTTTTCATTTAACACGCACATAGTTTGTCACATCAATAACGAGTAGCTATAGGCCCATATAATTGGCAAAGGTTATTAAAAAGGCAGTTTATGAATTATAAAGACGGGGCAACAAAATTCAGTTGTGGGATACCTCATGGGTGTATTCTCGAGCCACTTTTATTTAACATCTATGTGACCTCCATGTTTAACTAGACCAGGAGTCACCAACCCTAGACCTCAAAATTCTACACTCCTGCAGGTTTTAGATGAATCCCTGCACTAACACGGCTGAACAAAATGATTGAATTACCTCTTCACAGTGCTATCACGCTTGCAAAGAGCCATTTATTTGATTCAGGTGTGCTGGAGCAGAGTTGCACTTAAAACCTTACTTGGCATAATCTTGAAACCATTGCCATAATAAAGAGTTTCCTGTCAAAACAGGACACAGGAAAAAAGTGTCTTTACTGGTCTCTGTAAAATAAAAACAAACAAAACGAACAGGCATCACCCAAAATGCAGCTGCCAGAGTCCAGACCAACAAAGGGGAAAATATGTTACATCGGATCATAAATCACTGCACTGGCTCCTTAGTTATAAAAGGATAGTCTTTACAGTTCTGCAATTGGTCCATAAAGCACTAAACAGCCTTGGGTTGAAATACATTTCTGAGTTGCTTGTTAATTATGAACCATGTGGAACCCTCGTGTCCTCAGAGACGAGCTTGCTCGGTGTTTCCAGGAACAGAACTAAACCAGAAGACGACATTTAGCTTTTCTATTTTCTGGAACATAAACCTGAAAACCAATCAGTTATGGTGGAAAAATGCTAAAGTTTTGATTTGGCAAATCAAAGATGTGAACATTATTTATCAATCTGGTTTTTTTTTCTCCATAAATTCATGTACTGTTTTTGTTTTATATTTTCTTTTACTTCGAAATAAACCAAGTTTGGCAACAAACATCTCTGTCATTTCTGATCCATTACCTGTGTGTCTGCTGGTTCCGTCCAGGCTGGCAAACTCGATGTAGTCCTCTCTGGCATCCGCCCAGTAAATCCGATCGTTGACAAAGTCCAAGGTCAGTCCGTTGGGCCAGGTGATCTTATCCTCGATGATAATTTTTCTGTCTGTGCCGTCCATCCCAATTCTCCCGATGTGAGGGTTATCACCCCAGTCGGACCAGTAAAGGTATCTAACCAGCAGAAGGCACAGATTCACTTAAATTAAAGATACTCAAATCAAGGATCTTCATCGTCGCGAGTTAAAATAACGTCGCTCACCCATAGCGGACGTCCACAGCGACAGCCCGCGGCTCCCTTAGGCCGCTATTGACCAGCACAGTCCGGTAGGCGCCATTAAGCTTTGAGACCTCGATGGTGTCACGACCTTTGTCACACCAGTACAGATTTCCACCGACCCAGTCCACTGCCAGGCCATCGGGATTACTCAGGGAGGTTCGGTGCAAAACCTAACCAGATCGGTCAAAAACAGTAGAAGAATTAAGTTTTACTTGCACTGCTAACGAAAGCTGAAAAATAGTCACAAATCAAATTTAGCAGCCACTGAAGTCCTGACCTCCATGTTGGTGCCGTTCATTTGCATCCGTCGGATCATGCTTCCCTGAGTGGTCACGTCTGTCCAGTAGATCATCTGCTCTGCATAGTGAAAGTCCAGTGCTACTGCATTGTTAAGGCCCTGATTAAAAACAATAAATTAGGATTAATAGTTATCTTTACATAACACACAAGCAACGAGAACACAAACATTTCTCCAAACAGAGAGCCAGACATCCCACCTGCTTTATAAGAGTGTAGTTGGACCCATCCAGGTTGAGCTTCCTCAGATAGTAGCGATTCGCAAAAATCAGGTAGGGTTCCACTTCTGCACACAAGTACCATCCAAAACAACATCACTCAGGACTGACTGAGCCACACATGTGCAAGTAGTGAGTTATAAATCACACTCGTAGCTGCCTTTACCCGACGTGGACTTGCAGACGGTGGGGTCGTTGGGGCTGACTTCAAAGCCGTCCACGCAGAGACAGTGGAAGCTGCCGTGCGTGTTCAGGCAGTGCTGAGAGCAGGGGTAGGTGGTCGTGCACTCGTCTATGTCCACACACGTCTTCCCATTGCGCTTCAGCTGGAAGCCGGGATGGCATCTGCACTGCAGGGACCAACAGCAGAGCACATGTGTCAAAGTGTCGCGGACGAGGTCATTCGAGCATCCCTCACGTTTACTCTGGTTGCGCGCATGACTCCCTTGTCCCGTGCAAGGAAATGACCGCTTTTATGTTTCAGTGTAATATTGACATTTATCCAGATACCAAACTCGATCAGTAAACAGAACGAAATTACGTAGGTAAGTAAAAACAGGTGCAAAGTGTTTGTTGGTTGTAGAAGCCCTGCCCTAACACACTGCACACCACAGATGTAGCGGTTCACACAGAGTTCAAGCTGTCCCAAGACGGGGCCGCCCTCCTTTCAGGAATAAGGGCCAAAACAAAATTTCATCTTGTGTAACTGTAAACTTGAAGAGACGGGCTTCAGATCTTTTTATAACCGGGTCCGCTTGAACAAACAGCAAATATTATCTCTGCTAACTCTGTGCTCGCAGTGAAGGTATGAGAAGTTTTTGTAGCCAAGCTTCTGGCAGACCAACATTAAAAAGTGAAAATCTGAAATCTCAATCAATGTACTTTAAAGTTTAAAGTTCTATTCATACTAAAAGCAGCTAAAAGTGTTGCGCAGACCGGTCATCAATAAGTGAGGTGTCTTACTTTGAAGCCAATTTTGAGGTCGTCACAGAGCTGCGAGCAGCCGCTCAGCTTGCTGTTTAGACACTCGTTGATGAAGCAGTTGCGTTCATCAGAGCCATCGCCACAGTCATCGTTCCGGTCGCACAGCAGAGTTTCGTTCAAACACTTCTTATTGTGGCACATGAAGGAAGATTCGTTACAGATCCTCTCTGAAATCACAAATGCACAAAGTCGGTGTGATAAGTAACATGTTTGTTTTTTTTTTCTCGGACCAAAACTTGGTACAATAACTAGAACCTATGTTTTTACTAGTTTGCAAATGATGAATTATCCCAAGGAGGCTAGTAAAAGAAATATACATTCTCTATAGAAGGACATATGTGTCTGATGCTCACTCAACAAGGTAGAATATGCAGCTTTACAGGCCGCCAGTAATCTGTTCTTTACCAATTACTGATCCAGCTATTTACTTTGTTGAGCATAAAGAGAGAAAAATATGAACATTTTTATTAATATACGACATAAAATGAGTTGAGCTAGGTCATGTGGAAAGTCACTCAGCTCAGCATTACGGTGTTTACATTTGGTCAGAAGCCATTTTTTCTACTGCTGCTAAGATAACAAAAATACAATGGATAACCTGACTGGTTGGCTGCTTAGCAGACATTTAATAGCTTCTCAAATGTTATTTTTTCCCCAAAAGGACAAACTACGGTGTTTGTGTTTCTGGTCAGGCTTAAAAAATAAATAAATAAAAAAAGAACTCTGGTCACTCAGGAACGTTCTCTGGCATCCCAGAACAAGGACTTTAAATCATGGTAATGTTTTTATCTTTGAAGCCAGAGTATTAGCTTTTGGATGAAAAAATAAACTTAGTGAGATCCTACCAGAGTCTACACAGTTAGGGTTTTTGGGAGCTTCGTCAGAGTGATCTGGACAGTCAAACTCGCCGTCACATTCCCACTTCTTCTGGTTGAGACAACGTCCATTGGCACAGCGAAACTCCTCTGGACCACATGGTGGGTATTCTACATGAAAACCACAAATTACAGATTTTTAACCTCAAAATAAGCAGGTATCTAAACAAAAATATAACCAATACTGGTTTTATAAAATCCCTATATAATTTTATTTTTTTTGGATACAAAGTAAAACCAACCACATTCTGGGGACTCATCTGAACCATCAGAGCAATCAATGTCATGGTCACATACAAAGTGCTTTGGAATGCACTGTCTGTTCTGGCACATGAACTCGTTCTTGGTATCGCATGTATTGTTGGTGTACACTGAAAGCAGAAACAATCGCTTTTATTAAAAGGACGTTTTAGGATTTTTTCTTTCTATTTCCTGCAATCACAACAGACTGACTTACTGCATCCAGCTTTCACGCTCTCGTCGGCTCCATCGGGACAGTCATTATCTCCGTCGCACTTCCAGCGCTGAGGCACACACACGTGGGAACCCGGGCACTGGAAGACGTCAGGGCTGCAGGACTTATGTTCTGTGAAGTCGCGGATTAGTTAGCTGAAGGTAAGACGGCTGAGCGTTTCCAGTAAATGTGCGACGGAAAGCAAGTGCAATATTAGTTACCACATATCCGGCCTTCGTCAGAGCTGTCGCCGCAGTCGTCGGAGCCGTCACACACCCAGTTCTTGGAAATGCAGCGGTGGTTCCCACATTCGAACTGAGTGGGCGAACAAAACTTGTCTGCAGGAAAAGAGAAGGTGTGTTCGGTATCTCGAAGGAACAGCAAGATGTGTTGCAAAAGAAAACAGTCTGACTCTTCTGCGAGACTTTTGTGTTTTTTAGGAAAAAATGAGCCCGACTTTGCACACAAAGACTGACCGCAGTGCGTTTCATCAGCTCCGTTCTCACAGTCGTTCTCCTTATCGCAGGTCCAGCTCATCGGGATGCAACGCCCGCTGGGGCAAGCAAAGAAGTTAACGGGACATTTCAGCTTCCTCTTATCTGCAAAAGGAAAGAAAAACAAGAAAGTGGATCTTTTGGAGCGCTGAAGGAAGTCGGAAGTGTCAGAAGAAAAATAAAGACATCCCACCTGGACAGTTTCTCTCATCGGAAAAGTCTCCGCAGTCATTGTTGCCATCACACACCCACGAGGACAGATAACACAGCGTTGTTTTCTCACAGCTCCGGAAGGAGGAGCCTTTAACTCCGAGGCGGAAGAAACGCGAACAGTCGGTAGGTTCTGAGGAAATAAAACCTTTTTAAGCTTCATATTTTTAAATTCTGAAAAATCCCACCAGGTATAGCTTTTAATTTAGCAATGGATTACGCACGGCAGTTCATTTCATCACTAGCATCCTCACAGTTGACCACCTGGTCGCAGCGGCTGTGGTTGGAGATGCAGCTCCCGTCTTTGCACTGGAACTCTCCTGCTTTGCACAAAGTCACTGCAAGGAAAGAAAGTGGGAATTTTTTTAGCAAAGAAAATCCAAGCTCCAGATTAAGTATATTTACGTCCTCTTTAAAACGTGCCGGTCAGTCACGTTGTGGTTAGCGCAGACTGGCTTTACTTACTGTTGCAGGGCACTTCGTCTGAATTGTCGCCACAGTCGTCTGTGCCATCACACCAGAACTGGTGGCCAAGACAGCGGCCATTAAGGCACCTTCTGTAGCCCTTCTTACAAATGCGATTGGCTGTAGAGAAAAAGTTTGCTTTTTTTTCATTTTCAGCTATGAATAAAATTTAAACCAACTTTTATTTGTGCTTTAATTGTTTTCTAGCCTCAAATGTATATTTTCTTACTATATATCATACATTACCTCAATATATATATATATACATATATATCTCAGCACTACAAGATTTATTATTTTCCACCTGATTGTTTTCAGTCAGAACTCACCACAATAAGACTGCTTTTCGTCCGACTTGTCCTTGCAGTGGGCCATCCCGTCACACGTGAGGCTGTAGTTGATACAGTCGCCGTTTCCGCACTCAAAGTCATCAACACTTCCGCATGACATATTCAGCGCTGGTGACAGGGGGAGGGAGGAAGCATTAATTTTCACAAACAGTCACAGTTCAAGGCCTTTTTCAGGTTTTGCTCCTTCCTTCTTACAAGAGCAGGTGTTGTCCTCGAGGAGCTGCCTATCGCCACGGCAACTGCAGTTCACCCGTCCGTCAGATGTGGGCAGACACAAATCCTGGCAGCCTCCGTTATTTGTTCGACACGGAGAGTACTCACCTGAGGACAACAGGATGGTTTGTTTATTGCAACATGCTTTCCATTGTATAACCTACAATCAGGAAACGGGTTAATAAATGATTCCCTGCTCAAAAAAATCCACATTGCATTTAAGTAAAATATTGTTTGGTATGCTCTTTCCAGCAAAACATGCAAAAGTGACGTACTCATGGAGAAAGGGATCTTTTATTGCCAGAATGTACTCATGGCCCAGAGATATAGTGTTTAGCTTCTACTCTCAAGACTTTGGTTCCATGTACCTGTGCCTCTTTCTCTGATGAAGCCATTAACATTACTATTCCTGCCATTAGGTATATGCAATGTTTGTTTTTCTTTTTCATAGAACGTATTTGTGGTTTAGTGGTTTTGTGCTTAGTTGCACGTCTTTCCTGAAAGAAGCTGTTGACTGAGCTATTACTGTGATTGCCTGTGTGTGTGTGCTCTGTTTGTATTCATCATACCAAGCTTTCCTGCTGAGTGTGTCCTTTTTATGGACATCTATAGAGCTATTGATGCAAGTAAGTATGTGTAATCTCTGTTTTTCTTTTCCATACCCCAGGCTTAGCGCTCAGGGTAGCTGAGTAAATAATTAATGAATGTGGTGACAGCTGCCCAGAAGAATTTTAAACTTCAGATGTAAAGCAGCACCAAACTATTTCCCGTTATGATAAAAGGCCTTGAATCATTGAGCATACAACTTCTTTTTTTTTGATCAAACAATGAAAATGTAAAAGCATTTTAGCATTTGCTCGAGGCATTTCAGTATGAACCAATTAACCCACTGTTAGAACATCTCTCTTCTAACTCTTTAGGAGAGACGTTAAGAAAAAAAACAAATACTTAAAACACATATTCATAAGTCATGCTGGCTAAATGGATGCAGTGAATGAAACCCACAGCTGTTGGTATCGTTCGCCACAGCAACGATGCCCATTGGCTGCTGAGGGATGTCGGCTCGCAACACTTTCATGTCTCCTCCCGTGAACTTGTCCGCTCTCAAGACAGCTCGCCTCACCCAGTCCGTCCAGAATATGTAGTCTCCGTACACGGCCAGACCGAATGGATGAACAGGCTCGTTCTTCAACAAGACCTAAAGCAGACGATTTTAAAAGCATCAATGTGTTTTGGTGCTAAAGCAGCGTCGTGTTTCTCCACAAGTGACATCGAGTTAAAGAGCCGCCTTACATAGCGGTTGCTTCCATCGTATTCGCAGCGTTCGATCTTGTCTAGAGTGGCGTCGGAGAAGTAGAGTTTCTCGGCGCGGTGATCGATGGCCAGGCCGTTAGGAGTTTTAATATCACTGCCAATGATCACCAGCACATTGGCTCCGTTCAGAGAGGCCCTCATGATGCTGGGAGACTGCTCGTTCCAGTTCGTCCAGAACATGAGACTGCGGTGGGAAATAGCAGAAGACAAGAATTGTGGTAGGCTACCAGAAAGCCCTATTACAGAATCGACGGCTCACAGAGAAAAAAAATAAACGTTCTCGACAAGAAAACGGGTGACTAAGGCAAAGATCTGACACAGCTGACTCACTCCTGGCACTCATCCAGCACAAAGGCTCTAGGGTGGTCTTCTCCAGACATCGAAACGACGGTGTTGCGGTTATAAGCCACGGAGCGGCTCTGGTCCACTGTGTGGCGAGTGATGGTGGAGGTGGTGTAACTCGTCCAGTAGAGCGTGTCCCAGCCTCGGTGGTACGCCAGACCCTCGACCGACCCGACGTCTGCGAAGCAAAGAAGGAAAAAAGTAGATATGGTGAAATAAAAATCTGTCTTGAAAATCACACTAACACAATCATTTTAGACAACTTTTGATAAGTATTTGAAAAATGTTAACATCAAGAAATAGTTTGGGAAATGCCTACTTGGACCACAAGCTAACACCAGTAGACTTCTGAGGTTTAGACTGTTGCATGTACCAATACGGCTGATAAACTGGGTGTATAATGTCAACACAAACAGCTTGTTTTTAAGAATTTATGACCACCATTTAAATCTCTAGTAAAAATTATAGCACAAACATGACACCAAGTATCAGAGATACTATAAATCTTCAGGCCAATTTAAAGACCACACATGCTTTCTCATTCAGTGGAATCGTCACCCACAGTTTAAAAACCCATTCATCAACATTCCCCTTTCTGTGAAGAAACCTCAAGTTAATACTTTAACAAAAAACAAACTTACTTCAAAGAGTAAACAATAACACATCTTATGAGCTATAAAAGTGAAAATTATGGAACAAGACGCTGTAGCATTAGCGGATCCAAACTGTCGCTTTTTTTTTTTTTTGCTTCATTAGCAACCGCATTTACGACCACTTACAGCACACAATAAAAAGGTGAAGTCATTGTTTGCTCTTGGCTAAAAGTATATAATTGCAACATTGTCGACAATTCAGAGGAAAAGCCAAAGTGCTATAATTAACATAAATGTGGGTCATTTTCCAAGGATAAAAAAAACTCTTAATTTTAAGGCCAAATCAAAAAGACAAACAAATATCTCATTTGAAGGTTTTTCAAACCCAACAACGAGACTCTCCAAACAGGACCGAACAAGAAAGAATGAATAAAAAGTTAATTCTATAATGGAAAGATGAGACCCACTGTTATATAATCACACACTCTGCTCGGCCCTCCCGTTATCTAGATCAGCTCAGCTCCTGGTTACAAAGCAAACAGCACACAGACCCTGTTGGGAAGAACACTGGCACCCAGGACAGAGCTTTTCATGCGATCCTGGGAGGAGGACGACCTGAGCATCACTTAATTACTATAAAAGCTACTACCGCTTTTTGCTCCATTTGAATTAATCATGCAATAATCCATTGAGGACTCTACATTCGATAAAGGCAACGACAACATGCCTCTTGCCGCGGTGAGCACTTTGCAATAAGTACCATTGACTATTTTTTTGTGTGTGTTTTTTTTAAAGAGTAATGTCTATTTACAGTGACAAAGAGGAAGTAGTGCTGTTCCTTGGAGCTGCAGCACTGATATCTCATTTCAGACCTAACCATCTTCTTCTGGGATAACAAAGCTGCAAAACAGAAGCTTTATACATGTACATTTTTTCCTAAGGAACACGGGGACATCTTACTATTTTTAAGAAGAAAGGACTTCACTGGATGTCATCAGGACATTGTTTTCTGAAGAAAACAAGTCGACTATATATCAGGAGCTGAAGAAGATTTAGCTGTTGAATAACTGCAAGAAATATCTTTAAACCTTCCCTCTTTGTGAACACAGTATAGATGTTAATGGAGGAGCGACCCGTGCGATTCTAACAGCTTAACTAATTGCTATCATTATCAAAGTGCTGGCTGTCTCAGTGGACTGCAATTATGTTTGTTTAAGTAGACATGAATTGGATCAAACAGATTAGTTGCCCGCATGCTGCATCCCATTCGGATACTTAACACTGACAGTATATTGGATTACGGGGCTTTTTACTGGGACTGGATGGAGACTCCTGGGCTGCAGACGAACAACAGCGGCCTTAACCAAATCAGCACAGGAGACAGAGCTTTGATTAAAACTTTGGTGCCCTTCCTGGACGGGCTGATCCTGCTGACTGGACTAATCGGTCAAACTCTGGTGATGATTATTCTTACAGGCAGAAGGAAGAAAGAAAGTCAGCCTCCTCACGGTACGGACACCCTGCTACTGGCTCTCTGTGCTGCTGACCTGTTACTGCTGCTCTGCCAGCCCTTCCATACCTACGTCATCACCCTGGGCTTCTGGCCGTTCGGCGGCTTCCTCTGCAGAGCAATCAGCTTCCTGGGAGTGGCCTGTTCGACCGCCTCTGTGTTCACCCTGGCGGCTCTGGCAGTCACACGCTACCTGGTAGTGGTGCACCCCACCTGGACCTACCGCACCAGGATGAACAGGCGAGTCAAAGTGACAGTTGCCCTGCTCTGGATCCCAGCCTCCGCCCTGGCAGCGCCACAGTTTGCCTTCCGCACAATTACGTTTTCCAACACGGTGTACTGCTTTGCCTTCCTGTCCGACTTCAACCGGCTGGTCTACAGCATCGCTCTGTTCGTCTTTGGCTTTGCGCTGCCTTTAAGCATAATTGTAGTGATGTACGGCAAGATTTACTGCTTTCTTCGGCACGCGCGGCAGACAGGCAACGCTCCGCAGCTCGAGCGCTACCAACGGCAGGTCACTCACACCTCGGCTCTCCTGGTGCTGGTCTTCACCCTGCTGTGGCTGCCCTCCTACATCCTCATGTTCTCCATCATCAGAGGAACTCTGGCCAGCTCACCCGGCTTCAACACCTTTGCCCTCCTGGCCAGACTCTTGTCTTCCTCAGTAGCTGTGGTCAACCCTCTGCTCTACGGCTTTATGTCTCAGAAGTTTAGACGAGACTTGGTGGAGCTGGGAAGAGAAAGCTGGACGAGGTGCAGAAGCTGCCTGATAGGTTGTCCGCGTTTGATGAGGAGGCACACGGTGCGGCCGTTTGAGCATCAAACTACCTCAGATACACCCCAAAACTGATTTTTTTTTTTTTTTTTTTTGCTTTTTACCTAAAAAAAAGACATTGTTGCTCAATGCAACTTAACTCTGGAAGAAATCTACAATCCACTTATAGGAGTCCATAGTAGAGATGTTTAAAAAGTCTTAAGATAAATTACTTGATATAAACGTTCTCAAGTATTGAATTTGAGAACATTTATATAGTTTGGAGCAACAAATGTTTAACAAAAATCACAGATGCCATACTTATTTGCAACCCCTTTCTTAGTTTTTTAGATCCTCCAAAGAATAAATGCACCTCATGATTTATTTTGTACTCATGTTTTCCTGTTTTTAAGTAGTTCAGGATGTTTAGAAAATTTTAATTAGTAAAGTCTAGCTAGATATATAAATATGACATGACACCAAAGCCCATTTCTGTTTCCCACTATTCAAAGTCAAGAAAAAGCAACAATTCAGTAAAGCAGATGTGTTTTGATGGTCATAATTTAGGAAAGGGTTATTAGAAAATAGCTACTTGTCTGATCTTGTCCTTATCTGCAGTTAATAAACTTAAATCAATTTGAGCTATGAAAAACATGGCTGAGCAAGGACACAGCTTTAAGATAATCAAGATAATCTTGGGGTTAACTTGTTGTAAGAAACAGAAATAGGGCTGCAAGGTAAAACTATCGATAAATAATATAGACCAGGAATAACGCTTGTGATAAATTTACATTTGCATCTAATCTGAATCAGGTAGGGGAATCCGCTGCAGTTAGACTCCATCTAACAAGCTCAACATTATATCGGCTTACAAAGTGTGAACCTGTGACACTTGGAATCGAAGAGGAAACGAGCAGACAGTAAGTCAAAACTTACTGTCCACCACTATCTTGCGATCGGAGCCGTCGTCGTTGATCTGCTGGATGTTGCCGAAGTGAATGTCGCTGAAGAAGATGCGGTTGGCTCCCTTCCCTCCGCCGCCGTGGTAGTCGAAGCTGAGGGCGATGACGTTCTTCATGTGCTCCGGGTCCTCGAACGGCTTTATCGGCGCGTTGAGGTTCGTCTCGTCCGACAGGTGTATGCTTTTCAGGATGGTGCGCTCCGAGTACAGCAGGTACCCATCGTAGTCGCGGCAGCTACGTCTGTCCTCGGCCAGCATGCCGTGGGCGCAGGCGCAGGTCCGCTCCCCGTTGCCACGGTAAAGACACAGCTGTTCACAGCCGCCGTTTTTTTCTTTGCAGACGTTTGTGCCTGCAGAAACGGGGGGTGGTGCATCCAGGTATTAAACGGAAAATGATTGTTAAGGATTCTTTGTAAACATGTGACGTTACACCGTTATTACCTTGCTGCCTTGCTCTGTTGAAAACCTTGATGTCCTTCAGTTGTACACCGATGCCTGTCCTCAGCTGCAGAGCATCTGTAGCATTGTCTTTGCTACCTCTCTTAATGGATCCATTGGCATGAGTCCTGAACAAAAAATAAATAAATAAATAAATCTGAGATAGCACCAGGATCGTGTCTGTTTATTCAAAGTGTGGAGCAGAAAACAGCTCACCTGTCACTCCAATAGATGTATCCCTCAAACACAGACACAGCAAACATGTCCATGTTGTTGCTGGCTAGGACCAGCTCTCTGTTCTCTCCTGTCTCCAGGTTTATCCGTTCAATCTTGTCTGTTCGAGCATCGCACCAATAAAGGAGACCCTCCTGCACCGCAAAAGAAGAAGAAAATGTAATCAAGCATTCAGGTGATCCCCGGAGAAATGTAAGATTTCCTTTGATTCTATGCAGCGCTGCTTGAAGATCAAAAATGATCATTTTAAATATATTAAAAATATTTCTATGAAAACATGTCAGTGAGTAATGAGGGGAAAAAATAAATAAACGAACCTCAGTGTTACCTTAATCACATCTAACATTAATGAACTAATGAACGAATAGCTTGTTGTAAAATACAATTATCGAACATAAATTGCACAGATTCTTTTGCATATTAATAAAGTGTGCAAGTTAATTTATGTTATTAAAAAACATACTTTTTTTAAAATAAAAAATTTCTGTCACGGAAACTTCAGCATTTTTTAAATTTTTTTTGCTGAATGACCCAGAGATCATAAATGTTTTAATCATCAATACAGCAGCATCACAATCTTTATTGAATATATTTTACAAAGGGTGTGATCAAACAAAAACAAACAAAAAGTGCTTTTAGGATGAAGGTAAACGCAAAGATTTCACACCTCATAGTCGATGGAGATCCCGTTTGGCCAGCTGATGCTCACGTTGACAATGACCAGCCTCTGGGAGCCGTCCAAGCGTGAGCGCTCAATACGAGGGTACTGACCCCACTCTGTCCAGAACAAATACCTGCACACACACACGCAGGAAATAAAGACGTGCCTGGTTCCTTTTTCTTAAGGTAACGCTGAGACATAAGAGTAAAGTGTGGATAAAAAGGCTGACCCTTTCACTGGGTGGACAGTTATAGCTCTGGGTTTGTCCAGCCCCTGGGAGATGACCACGTAGCGGAACGAGCCGTTCAGTCTGGCTACTTCAATCACATCAAAGCCCTGGTCGGTCCAGTAAATGTTTCCTACAGCCGCAAATTTATGCAAATCATTTTATATCTGCATTTAAAATACTTGAATACAAATAAATAAATAAATAAATAAATAAATAAATAAATAAATAAATAAATAAATAAATAAATAAGATAAGATAAATAAAATAGGATCTAAAAAGTTTAGAACCCAAACCTGCTATCCAGTCCACAGTGATCCCCTCCACTCTGCCGATGCCATTGGTCACCACATCCTCTCTCCAGGTCTGATCCCTCTTTGCTCTGCTGATGGTGCTCAGTCCCATGTCCACCCAGTAGATGGTGTCATTCTCTGCACAGGAGATAATTACAGCTTTTCAAATGTCACCCAGAAACCAGCCTACTATTTGCTTACATCTTTAAGTGCTTCTCACCAGCGTGGAAGTCGATGCCCACAGCCAGAGAAGTGCCAGACACGGGCACCAAGGCGTCAGATTTGTCTGCCGGGTCCAGGGGAATACCCCTAATTCCCTCATGAACCGAATAAAGCAGGAAAGATCCCATCCCTGTAAAGAGAGCACAATGTATGTTGTGGGAAGGCTTTGAAAGAACCAAAGCTGTGTTTGTGGATGAGTTTCCTACCCTCACAGGACTGCTGCCCAGTTTTGAGGCTGTATCCAGCCGTGCACATGCAGGACCTCGTCGTCGGGGAAGTGGGCAGGCACAGCTGCGAGCAGTCGCCATTATTGTTGCTGCACAGGTTGATTCCCGCTAAAGGAAGATCAGATAAAGCGAGAAGGAGTTACTCTTTTCATTTATTTAACCGCTTCGTATTCCAACCTTGGTCAAATATTTGTTACCTTTCTGCGCATCCTCGTCGTAGATCCTCATGTGCATCATAGGCGAAGTGTTGTTACGCAAAATCCTCCAGTTTCCGCCGTCCTTCTTGTCGCACGTTCCTATCTGGTCTGCTCCCTGGTCTGCCCACCACAGCTTGTCTCCTACAGACATCGAAATTCATACACATTGTTCTAGATTATTCGATTATCAAAGTAGAGGATTGCTAACTGTAAGAAAAAAACCCCGAATAAATAACACACTGCTTGTAATTGGTTTTTCATCTTACCCATGATAGCCAGAGCAGTCGCCTTGTTAAGTTTGCCTTTGACACCTTCCAGTATCTCCAGTTTAGATCCGTCCAGTTTGCACCGGTTAATAGTGCTGTTACCTGAGCTGATCCAGTACAGCTGCTTCGTCTCGTAGTCAATGGAAAGTCCTGGGCAAAAAGAAATAATGTATCACAATCCATGTCTATCTGTCACAATAAACAGATTGTCATGGTGCCAAAAGAAATCTTCAGTGCGGATGCCGTTACTGAAGGAATAACACTCAGTGGGGTATTAAAAATGAAGAGGAAACACATAATTGTAGAAAGAAAATATTTAAAAGAAAATGACATTTTCATATTGAGACATTTCCTTTTAATTTCATAGCAGAGTACGACCAAAAATCCAGTTTACTCAAAAGCAAACACAAAGGCAATGAACTATCCACCTAAGTAATTTAGGAAAACATAAGTCTCTGTTTTAAGAAAAACATTTCCAGTGGTTAGATCACCAATAATTTAAAGATTTTCTCCTTTTAATTCAAATTGTTTATCCCCCCAAAAAAATATAGAATCATGTTTTTTTATATAAAGATTTATTTTTTGTTTTTCTAGTCTTTTGAAGTGCTTTCTTTTTGTGATAAAACATTCATACTCGCCTGATCGAGGGAACGCACAGAGTGAGTCTGCTGTTTTAGTAACGTAATCCACATTTGCCAATATGAGATTCCAAAGAGAGTTTAATATGTCGGCTGCGTAACTGTTTTGCTTTGCACTGACATTACAAACCTTGTTTTATTAAGACAGTTCTGTCACACATGTAGGGTGACATCATGTCTGCTCCAAAAAATAAACAATGTCTGGTTACAGCAGGAAGGGTAGGATAATATACATTTTCAGTGTTCTAATATCTTTTATTTCATGATTCTTATAGAAAAATTGGAATTGGCTAAAATGGTTATCAGAAGATAAAACTTATCGGTGCATCTCTATAGCTAATCTGAGGATGAGCAATGGAGACATAAACACATATTTTTTGTTTTATTTTACAGCAGCTGTACATTTGAGAGCGAGTTAAACATCTGCTCACCAACAGGGCCTTTCTGGTTGGTAAAAATCAGGGTGTGGTTGCTTCCATCCATGTTTGCCATGCTAATGTTGTCGCCATCAGTCCAGTACAGCTTCCTGAAAGAGGGCATGAAAATGACTGCATGTGAAAATATGTATATAACTGACAACAAATTACAAGTCACAAAGTAAGAGACAGAAAAAAAAACTCATGTTTGCAATGAAGTCAGAGAAGACCTCATTAAAATTTGATTAAATAAGGAAGAACCTTTATAAAATGACTAAGAGCATCAGACTGTGTGTAATTAGAGACAGCGCTCACCCGAGTAGCGGATGAACCACCAGACAGTGAGGTTTATCCAACCCCTGGATGACGGCGTTCTTAAAAGACCCGTCCAGTCTCGCCACATTGATCTGCTTCTTATTGGCATCGTAGCTGGTCCAGAAGAGGTTCCTGGACACCCAGTCTACTGCCAGGCCGTGGGCATTGGGAAGGTCTTGAGAATTTCGACGACAACAAAAACAACAACAACAAAAAAAGTAAATTAGACTTTCAGGATGTACTCACGCTATTGATTTAACATTGTTGCAACATTTATCCCTGGGATTTCTCCTACCAGCAGACACAACCGTTTCCACTCCCGTCCCGTTGATGAAGGCTCTTTTGATGGTCTGAGTTCGCACGTCTGACCAGTAGATGCGGTGCTCCACAGCATCATAATCCACCACGGTCACGTTGTCTATGTCCGGCACGGTAAAGGAGATGATGTAGTTGTAGTAAGGGTTATCGATGTCCACGCCTCGGATCTCGATCTGTCGCGCATAAAGCAGGAACTTGCGGGACTCTGGAAACAAACGCATGCAGAGATGTCAATTTCCAGAACAACAACAAATGTTACCATTCCCTTAGAACAAAAGATAATATAGTAACAGACATCAATCTGTGTCCGTGTGTTTGTTCCCCAGCCACACATGTCAATTATAAATAATAAAAATTTATTATTTACACATAAATAAGAAATAGGTAAGTATTTCTTTTAGCATATTCGTAATTAGGAGTGGAAAATTAGTTAGCAAGGCAATATATTTGCGTTTTTTTTCTTTATTGAACATGTTTAATTTCAAATAGGTGCATTGATGTAGTCACTAACAGCTAGAAAACCACAAACAATGAGAAAAAAAACTAGAGTTTTAACTAATGTATTCCCTGGTTGTTTATGAACAACACTGATTATCTTACTTAATACTTCCTCTTCTGTTTCTTTACCACTACTATGATCACACATCTACTGCAAGATTGTCATGACATTAGGAACCGTTTTCAATCTTGCCCATTCCTGAGCAATGAACAAGTAAACGAGTGTGTAGCTCATAAAGCAGAACAATCCATCGCCTTCCTTGGTCACAGCCTGCACTGGGAAATTGGCTGTGGAAACCAGAGTGGTGCTTAATGCATGACAAAAAAACCCCACAGCGGTTTTTACAGGCCGCAGTTTCTATCCTTGCCTTTGCAGGTGCGCTTGTCGGCCTGCAGCTTCATGAGGTGGGGGCAGGCGCAGGAGAAGGTCTGGTTGAAGTTGATGAGGCACAGGTGGGAGCACGGGCCTTTCCCGTCACTTGTGGCACATGGGTTTGGAGCTGAAGGGAAAGGGGGGTCGGGGGGGAAGAAACGCACATCTTAATGTTTCACGAAACGGAACAAAAATGTCAATAGAGGGGGAAAAAAAGAATGATGGAACATGCTGGTAAAAAACAGAAGTAAATGCATCTTTATGCACTGCAGTTTCCAAAAAAGAAAAAAAAAATCCCCATGTCATAGGATATTTAAATCAATCATTGCAGATTTTCCTGGTGTTGAAATATTTTTTTTTTACCTAAACGCCCTCAAGGAGGTTGAAGGGAAACACTAATGATTCCCACGAGGAGTGGTTACAGCTCCATTAACATCTGTTTTCCTTTGTCGTCAACGCAAGGACAATGTCACACACACACACACACACACACACACACACACACACACGCACACACGCACACACACGCATACACACGCATACACACGAGGGTTCTCTAAGCTGTTTGCAACCGAATATCAAAGCGACAATTTGATGTGACAGGACTTGGTCAAACAACTGTGACAAGCCTCTCGCCGTCTCACCAAACCTGCCTGGCTTTCAGAGCGACGTGTGACATTTCTGCTGCAGGAGCCAGGTTTTGTTTTCAACCACGTATTTGGGGAAATGATGGAACAATAAGGTGTCTTTTTACCCAACAAGGCAGCAGCAGGTATCCAAAGTGATCCTATGTGAGAAAACAACATGACTCACGGCACAAAAAGGTCAGCTGTCTTTTGGGGAACAGGAGCCATGAATAACATGTTGAGCAACGGACTGTGAGTTCATCACTTTCTCCTTTAAATTAAAGCTCGACCGACGTGTTCAGCAGGGTAACATTGGGATGTAGCTTCCTTTTCTTTCTAGCCTTAAATCTAAACCACACAATGGAAGTGTTGTTATAACAACCACAAATTTGAATGTCTTTTTTTAAATGGGTCATCTATCAGCCGTTCTCTCCATAAATCCCCATCACTGTGACCTGAACGCCCTTTACTCCATGGTCAAACATGGTATTGGCAGCATCAAACTGTGGGAATTATTTGATAGCATTAAGGTGGAGCTAAATACAAGCCAGTCATGTAACAGAACGTTTTGGCGGCTAGAAAAGACTTCAGAGCTGGATAACAAGAATGAGCTACAACAGAAAAGTTAAGATGAAAGCATAGTAATTTGTTAGAACGGTCCAATCAAAGCCCAGACAAAAAAATCCAATTGAAAATCTGTCACAAGCAGCAAAACCTGCCTCTGTAAGTGACAATTTACCCCACGATGTCTTGAGTTAGGGAAAACTGAATACAACTGCACACCACACCTTCTCAGATTTTTATAAAATGCGCTCAATCCATTTTACAATTAATCGATGACGATTACATGAGTTACCCAAAAATACTTTCAAGTTTGTAGATGAAACGTGGCAAAATCCAGGATGTCAAAAATATCCATGCGCCAGCTTAAGGCGCATGAATATTTTTGCGAGGCGCCGGACGTGTTTGACGTGGAAACGTACCCAGAGGCTGTCTGGACGGGTGATAGACCTGCAGGTCAAAGGGCTGCGTGTTGGTGCGCTGGACAACAGTGACGTTGTGTCCAGTCCATTTGTTGGCTTTAGCAAGCGTGTTTGTCCGCCAGTCGGTCCAGTAGACTTCTCCTCCGTACATGGTGACAGCAAAGGGGTGGGACAGATACTCGTGACCACGCAACACCTCAATCAGTCCGGAACCGTCGTACATCGCCGAGTAAATGGCATCCGACCTGAAGGAATATTAAGAAAAGACATTTGACTAAACGATTTTGGTTCATGTGCTTTAAATCCTTAAGAGCGCCACCAAAAGCTCGGGAGCGAATGCTACCTGGCATCAATCCAGACGATGCGTCGTTCCATGTAGTCCACGGTGAGTCCGTTGGGCCAGCCACCGCTGCCCGTCTCCCTGTGGATGGTGCGTCTGCCTTCGCCGCTCATGGACGCTGCCTCTATCCTGGGCAGGTTGGCGTCCCAGTCCGTCCAAAACAAAATTCTGCCAACAGAAAATTTGTAACGTGATAGTTTCTCCAGATGTGCACACGGTTATGTAAAGATTGATAGAGGATACAGTATCCAGAATGAATTTATCTTCCTATAAATAAGTCAATTCGTTTCCAGTCATCCGTGAATGTTTTAAACTCTCCTCCGATGAGTCTGGGTTTTGGTTTTTAAAGAATGCTTATCTGGAGTTTCTGACGATAGAGTGGATAAACAGCGTGCTAAAAATTTTTTTAGTTGTAAAAATGACAGACATTCTATTTAAAAATTAAAAGTGCTCCATTCATCAGTCTTTTTAAAATATTTATGAAAACTACTGGTGGCAGAGTTGTGCTGTGGTGGCGCAGGGGCAAAGCACAACCCATATATTGAGGCCTTAGTCCTCATGCCGGTGATCGCAAGTTTGATTCCCGGCCTAGTGACATTTGCCGCATGTCTTCCCCTTCTCTCATAATCCTTTTTCCTGTAAAACTACTTTCAAATAAAGGCCACTAGAGCCAACAAAACCTTAAAAAAAACTACTGTTGGCAAACTTCAAGCTGAATCTCTGTGACACAGACAATATTTTGTTCAAGTCCTTGCATCAGAACATCAAGAAATAAGTAACTTGACTGAAGAAATAAACACATTGATATTATTTCAATTGTAATGTTGAAAGTGTTTTTTATTATTATTACATAAAAGCACACAGGTTAGGGTATGCATGTTAGTTTCTGCATTTTGTGGTCTAGTTTAACGTCTAGTTTTCGAGAGCTACCCGCAACGTTTGGATGAAGTTTTCCAAAAACACACCTGAATTCGCTCTGAATGCAGAACTCTGGGGACAAATCATTCACTCGACTCAGGTGTGTAATTCATCTCACCAAACTAATCATCTAGGACAGCAGGACTTGAGTAGCCTGCTGTAAATACACACCCGTCCCGCGGGTCCAGAGCAATGGCCCGGGGATGCTCCACCTCTCCGGCCAGCAGGGTGGTTCTCATGGTCCCGTCCAGTTTGGCCACCTCAATCTGGTCCAGATTGCTTTCCACCCAGTAAATGTTTCCCGCTATCCAGTCCACGGCTAAGCCCTCTGGAGTCGCCAGGCCATACTGGATGACCACCTCGAAACTGGTCAGGGCTGATCAGACACAGAAAAGCACAGACAAATGAAGGATGTGAAATGAGGATGGTGGTTATTTTCCTGTATAAATGCATTTAGTCAAAACAAACAAACAAACAAACAAATAAACATAAATTGCAGTGTAAGGAATGCTTATATTCATGGAACATGGGGAAGTTCTGTCTGATGTGGAAGTTTCTCTAACCACTTTCAAAATTATTCTCAAGTGTCAGCAACTACTTACTTAATGATTTTGCAGAAACAACACGGCATTGTGCAAACTAAACAAAACAACCAAAATGTCTTGTGATCCCCAGTGAAACCCTCACTGCCCTCAGAAAACCTTCCAATAGTGATTAGTGCATCACCGCTTTACAGTAACTTGGAGAAGTATCCACACCTCTTGATCTTTTTCGTAATTTCTCATTTATATGTTTTAGTGGGATTCATGTGAATGCATGACCATCCACCTAAATGTACTACTAGAGCAACAAAACAATGGCTTTAACAATGATATTAGAATATCATTTATTCTCATATATCTACACAGACATTCCCAATAAAGGACTTTTACGTTCGATTCTGTAATGTGGCAAAATTTGAAGAAGTATAGGAAATACTTGCATAAGAAACTTGATGTCGCTTTAATGAATGCTGCGCGTCGTCTCTCAGTTATTAGCACTTTTTCTGACGTGTTTGTAGACAGTGAAACAAGCAGTGCCAGTTGATCCGGTCTTCATGTTTCCTGCTCATGAAGCTCGTATTCATGGGCAACTTAAAGAGCTAGACGGAGGAACAGCAGAGTTTTGTTCCTCCTACACAACGCCAGTTTGCTTGCAACAGTCACGCACAGCGAGCGCTGAGACAAATGGGAAGAGACAAAGCCTCCGTGTCTCCCGAAGTGCAGAACTGGGAACACAAACTTGACTGGCAGGGAGACCTAAGGCTGTGGGGCAAGAAAGGCTGGCCGTGACCTGCAGGATTTATTCAGGGTCACAGACTGCCGCTGCTTAACAGGCTCCTTGAGCACATTGGTTTTAGGAGATTATTGACCGTTTTCTGAGGGTTTCTAACTATTTTATGCTTAAATGTTCATAGTTTTCTATATGGAATCTGCAAAAACCAGGAAAGCAAGGAAGCATAATTGACCAATGTAAAAAAAAACAAACAAAAAAACGATGGGTGGATGAATAATGTAACTAGCTGGCCCACCTCCGTTTTCAGACAGCTTCCCGCGATAGATCTTGTCCTCCACAACGTCGGTCCAGTACAGGGTGCTCTGGTTGAGGTGGAAGTCCAAAGCAATTGTGTTCCTGAGGCCGGGCACGAGAACACTGAACTCCCCCTTGTGAAGGTCAATCCTTCTGATCTCATGCCGATTGGAGAAGATGATGAAAGGTTTGAAGGGATCTGGAAAAAAAGTAGAGTTTGCGTTGCAGTAAAGTCAGTCTTTGAAATACCTTGAAAATACTGCAACCCTTTCTCATAGAAAGAATAGAAGAAACAGTTAGAGCACAACACATGGCTTTAAGTAAACCCAGTTTCATCACCAGACGAATTTGGATTTTTCCTCACCAGTACTTTTGCAGCTCTCCATGTCTGCCTCCAGCTCCCAGCCATCGTAGCAGGAACACTTGACTCTGGATTTCTCCTGTTCACACTTCTGGCTACATTTCAGGTGTTTGGCACAAAAGCTTTGGATCTGGCAGGTCTTGTTGTCGGCTCCCAGCTCCATACCCAGGGGACAGGAGCACATGAAGCCCTCCCCGGGAATAATGCTGCAGTTGTGACTGCAGCCACCATTATCCACAGAGCACAAGTCTGCAGGAAACGGAGACAAGAGTTACCAGGCATTCAAACATAGAAACCTGTACTCTTTTTTTTTTTTTGGTTTCATATGTGAAGCAGTAAAAATATTCAGCTTCTTGTTTACCGCAAAGCTTCTCGTCGGAGCCATCTGGACAGTCGTCGGTGCCGTCACACAGCTTCTCGGCGGGCAGGCAGATGGAGTCATTGGTGGCGCACATGTGGTGAGACAACTTGCACACCAACGCCTCACAGTTGTCCTCGTCCGAGTTGTCCTCGCAGTCGCTGTCCCCGTCACACACCCAGGCTTTGCTGATGCAGCGAGCTGATGGAGCCAGAAAACGAGATGAGTCTCAGCTTTCAACGTAGATGGCTCTCTTCAAGCCGGGGGAATGGAATAGTTTCATAATATCACACAGGAACCGTTCCCCCCCCAAAGTCTCAGATTTTAAAATTATGCGTTTGATGTGTTTTTATCTGTTATGAAAAAGTGTACTTTTTTTTTTACTGGTATTAATAAAGTATTTATTCTATAGGATCATCACAATTGCTTTCTTCTTAGCAGATCCTCACCAGAGTCTCTGCAGCTGAACTTCACCGCTGTGTCACACGTGTGATTCCAACCGTCACAATTGTTCTCATCGCTGAGGTCCATGCAGTCGGTGTCACCATCGCAGCGCCAGCGCATGGGAATGCACAGCCCGTCCATCCGACACTGGAACTCATCAGCATGGCAGCCGCCAGCAGGGCGGGGCTCTGGAGGAAGAAAATAACGAATCACATTTCATTTTCCTGTGCGTTTATGAACACAGCAGAGGTCTGCCACTGAAAATATATGCTGTCATGAACAGCACTGATACGAATCCTATACTATTTCACAATTTGTCACAGTGAAACCATAAACTTCAATGTATTTTGTTTAGATAAAAATAAGCGAAATCCGTCAAAGAATTACACCAGCCTCACCCTGCTTTAAGCTCCTCAACAAACAAACACGTGACTTTTGAAGAAAATCAGTTGCACAGGACTGCATGGACTTGTATTGTTGTAAAATGGAGTTCAGTCAAAATACATGGCCTTTTTCCTTCTACTTCAAAACAATGAACTTCCTTGTATTTTTAAAAGTTCAGTTAAATTATTTTCAGAGAAAAATCTATCACACTCCGTTATCATTTCGTCTTTCAGCTCAATACAGCCTCTCACTGAGCCAAATCAATCAGCACACCTTGCTGTTAAGTGCAAAAGCAGATAAGAAGCACAAGAGGGAAAGAAAAGGCACATTGTCCAATCACCTTTAGTGACCATCCCATATAAACTAAGAAAGAAAACTAAAACTGTGAAGAACAACAACGTACAGATGGAAGCAGCTTTATTATTGCCCTTATCATTTTCTAATAGGCACCAAAATCCCGCAGACACACGCAGAGCAGAGCACAGATTGCATATTAGAGCAGCAGGTCTTGCTGAGCCTCATTTCTGCATGCTGGGACTTGACAGCAGTGAGCCGCATCGCTGCACGGATCAAACGGTGCGCACAGCGCAGCGCACAGAAGCTCATGTTTGTGGGCGCACCAACGGCAGAGGGAAGAGAGCATCAGTGCTGCGTTGCTGCCTCACTCCGTTAAACTGAAGCTGCGCAGCCACCAAGCTGTAAACATGCAAGTCCTATCTCTGCAGTAGTCATAACATCTGTGAAGTCTGCAGGGGACCGTGAAAGAGTTTAACTGTTGTTTAACCGCGAAGGTTTATCACATCCTGAACAGAGCAACAGGACGGTTCTTTTGGTGGTTAGTAAGCAGAAGATGGCAAGCTGGGAGAAGCATGACAAACGCAGGAAAGAGCAAAAGGAGGACAAAGATCTCATCTTTGAAGCACAAAGCAATGAGTAAACAGAGCGCCGCGAGATTAGAGCTTTAATCGGCTATGGGCCAAACATCCCGTTTATCAGCAAACACTTTTAAGGAGTGGAGACGACGAAAAGATAAAGCTTTTTCAGGGCGTGCTGGTGCAACTCCTTACCCCGGATGGTGCAGTTGGCATGAGTCTCGTCACTGTAGTCTCCGCAGTCGTTGTCGCCATCACAGGTCCAGTACTCTGGGATGCAGCGGCCACTGTTGCATTTAAACTGCACACTGGAGCAAGAGTGGCTGCAGCCGGCTTCATCGCTGTTGTCCCCGCAGTCATTGTCTACAGAAAAATCAGGCACAGGGGGGTTTATTTATTTTTTATTACTCGTAGTGCCGTTTTTAAGCTTTATATGGGAGTTGAAGGACAAAGCTCGTCACCGTTATCACAGCGCCAGTTGATATTTATGCAGCGGCCGTTAGCGCAGGTAAACTGGGTGAGAGGGAAGCACGTTGGATAGGCTGTGAGGAGAGACAGAGAAGACATAAAATGCGTCTTGTGTTATTATAAAACGTTAAATGGTCGAGCAAAACAAACAAACAAACAAACAAACAAACAAAAAAGAAAAGTTGCAGCGAGAACTCACCACAGGAATCTGGCTCATCTGAGCGATCTCCACAGTCATCGTCCAGGTCACATGTCCAGGAGATGGGGATGCAGCGCGAACTGGTACAGAGGAACTGGTTTGGTGGGCAAGTGCGAGCTGGCAAGAAAAAAAATAAAAACATTTATCACAGATTCTCTTTTACTGTACTGTCAATGACAATCTTCTGGACAACTTTAATGTCTTAAATCTTCCCCACTTTTGCAATATTCCAAACATTTTTTTGTTATTAGACACAAGCCATAATCACAAAAATGAACAGAAGTGAACACTTGAAATTTATCACAATAAATCTGTAAAGAAGACACAACTTCACCTTTTGAACATTTTAATAATACTCTAAGTGAGATGTACTCACATGTACTGTATATATGTAAATCTGGCTCACCAACATGAGAAGGGTGGGATTTGCTATAATTTATGCTGATAGAATATTGTCATAAATAATATTTAAAGCAACATTTTTTATTTTTTTGCAGAAAAAGATGGGACATGTATTTTTTTAAAGGGTAAAACTTTTAATCCGGTTAAAAATTTCATACAAAATCCAAATGTTAAAAATATAAGTACCAGAGCAGGTGGTGTTGGATTCGTCTTCATCGTTGCCGCAGTCGTTGTCGCCATCGCAAAGCCACCGCAGCGGGATGCAGCGGTTGTTCTGGCATTTGAATCTGTCTGCAGGGCAGGTGTGCTGGTCTGGAGGTAGAAATACACAAAAGAAAACTTTAAATTCTCTCTGAGCAACGTAATTTATTTTCAGGCATATAGAATTAATCATTGATTATATATACTGTTTAGTCCATAAAATAATAAAAATTGCATAAATTTACAGTACAAAGACTTTATTTTAAGAGTCTGTGAAAGGAAAGAAGGGAAGAGGAAAAATTTAAAGAAAATAAAGATGCTTTGAAGGAATCACACAACGGAGGGAGAAGAGACAAGGAAGGACAGACAAAGAAGAAAAAAATATGCAGAGAAGAAAGAGATATATGACACAGGAGAGGAAACAAGAAGGAACAGAAGGAAAGGAAGGGAGGAAAAGAGCAAGAAATCAAAGTAATTAGGTATAACAAGCCAAAATGAGTAAAGGATGGAGATAAGTAACAAAGAACAAGGAAGAAAACTAGCAAATAAAGCAAACAAGGAAAGGGCAGAAAGAGATAAAAAGAGAAATGATGACAAGAAAGGACGGTATGAATGATACAAGGAAAGAAAGGCGGTGTGATGCCAGCAAGAACAAAAGCAAGAAAGAAATTACAAAAAAAAGGAAGGACAGAACATTCAGACAATGGAAAGGGAATAAAATCTGGAAATGCAATTTCCAAACCAAACCCTTTTCTTTTTCTTAACTTCTCCAGACCTGAAATCAAATCAAACATTTTTTTCCCCACACTTTCCCAGACTGAACCCTGTTCTTAAACAGATAGCAAGGAAAAGATCCAGGATGATTATGAGCTCTTTCTTGTTGGACTCAGCTAATGAGGACAAAAGTTGGCGCCTTAAAAAAAGAAAACAAAAAAAAAACACGTCACCCTGCATGGAAAGAGACAAATCCTGGAAACTTTGTTACGTGCTCTGTCAGTCTGTGTTAGCCGGAGCCATTAAACGTAATTCTGTTTATCCGTGTGTTGCTTTGTATCCATGACTATGATGCGGTGCCACGCGCTTACGGCAGAGGTCAGGGGCCTCATCGCTGTTGTCCAGACAATCGTTGTCCCCGTCACATTTCCAGCGCTCTTGGATGCAGCGGTTGTTCTTGCAGGCGAACTCTCCCGGCTGGCACTGGGGCGGGGGAACGTAGGAGGGGTTGGCTGGAGATGAGATCAGGGTGGAAGCGGGACACAGATAATTCACAAAGACATGAAGTGAGCACTAAAACGAAACAAAGACTTTTTTATCTCTGAAATTTAAGACCGGTTTTAAACATTTTGCAGATATTATCCCTTGTGTGCGTTTCTTTAAAGCCAAGTGTGCACCAACTACTTTATTGTTTTTTTTGTGTGCTGGAAAAACGATTCCTTTTACATGTTATGTAGTTAAAGTGTCGTTATCCTTAATTACATCACAAAAAAAGTGATTGATACGCATTAATTTGATCTTTGAGACACTTTGAAGAGGAAGTACATGTGTCTGACTGTGGTGAATGTGTGTAATACTTCCAGAAAAATACTTGGAAAAGTCGAACTTGCAAAACCAAAAAAAAAGGCAGCCAGGAATTCCTAACCTCAAATCCCGCTGATTAATAAATTTTCCACAGCTGCCACAAGCAAGCCAGCCCTAAGAAAAATTCATTGTGCAGGGAAGCAGCTAAGTACCTTTGCAGGTGACATTGTCGACGTCAAGGATCTGATCGTCGGCGCAGCCGCAGGACCTGCCGTGAGGAATGGCGAGGCACAGACTGCTGCAGCCGCCATTGTTTATTCTGCATTTATTGGTGCCTGCATGGAAAGAAAAACAAAACAAACAAACAAAGAAAAAACGTTACCGCGTCATTTAAACACGCTCAAATTAAAGTTTGAAAGCGCGACGTACCCTGCTGTAGGTGAGCGTCGTACACTCTGATCTCAAATATAGGAGGCCTCTCGTTGCGAAGCAAAGTGACGGTTTTGGTTTCCTGGTCCAGCTTGTAGATGCTCCCGCCGCGGTACTCGTTCCAGAACAGAAACTTTCCATGGTGGCACAGGCCGAATGCATGGTTAAGCTCCTGGCCCTCATAGACGACCTGTTAAATCAGAGAGGCAAATCACTTCTTCACATTAAGAGAAAAACGAGCACGGACCGGCAACTTTATGAAGTACGTCTGCAGTAGTGAAAGCAACTTGAATATAAGTCAAAAAATAAGTCATAAAGCAGCTGAAGTCTATCGAAGAGGCCGAAGAACAATTGCACAAGAGAAATTTAAAGGATTTCAAGAAAGCTTGCTTCTCACAAACAGAGTGTAAAGAGTGTTTCACTACATATCATCACCTTAATATTCATGTCGGCAATACCACAACCACAACAGAACGCCTGGAAGCAACATTTGTGTATTATTGATATGCAAATTTTGCATGCAAGGCAGTAAAAAGTGCAATATCCTGTTTGACCACACTGGCTGTTTACTTTGGTGCCTGAGATCCTGATGACCAGGAAGAGTGACGGGGATATTTCCATAAGTGGAAAGGAAGAAAAGAGTCTGGAACATTTGAAATACTTGTAATTGGTTGTCATCACAATACTCAGAAATAGCCCTATAGATGCTATAAGTGGTTTAAAAGTTTCCATGTTTCTAATTATTTTAGATAGCCATCATTTCTTTTTGCTGTTGATGATAACACCACGGCACGGTGAACATGGCTTATTGTGAGAACATTCCCAAACCTTTCTCTCTGTGGTGTTGAGGAAAACCATCTCGATTCTGTCATAGTAAGCATCCACCCAGTACAGGATGCCCTGGGGAATGTCCAGACTCAGGCCGTTGGGCCACAACACCGTCTTGCTGGTCAGGAAGACTTGGTGATGTGAGCCGTCCATCCAAGCTTTCTTAATTTTCCCTCTGTTGCTCTCTGTGGGATCCTCCTCCCAGTCAGTCCAGTACATCCACCTGGAGAGCAGGAAACGCATTGCAAGTGAGATCGGAAGTGCTTCTTGCACAGCTTTGATACGTCACAATCTCTGATAGAGAGCTGTACAGAGATCTGTTGAACACAGGCTGCCTGCTACACACAAACACACAGATTAGTGTCTGCATTGTGTCTCAAGATTGTGAACCACATGCTGCTCATGCACCCATAAATAACATCTGCACCTTTTATGACAACTAGGAAGCCCCTGATGGTCTTACCCATGTTGTGGGTCCACGACAATAGCCCGCGGATGGCTCATTTTTCCCTCAATGAGAGTCCGGCGAGTTTGCGAAGCCTTCTCCAACCTGGCAACACTGATACTCTTCTTAGGTCCATCATCGGTCCAGTAGAGATTTCCTCCTATCCAGTCGACTGCTATCCCCTCTACTGTGTGAATACCTGAGATAAGCAAGACAAGTGACAGAATTAATTGAGACATGCAATGACACGCCAAAGGATGGCATATCAGAAGAATTTAAAAGTCACAAAATTAGAAATAGCTTCAGAATCCTCTGAGAAGGTAAAGTCGTGGAGCGTTACCATCCTTTAGAATGGTGTCTCTCTCTGTGCCGTCAATCTTCTGTCGGCCAATGATGTAGCTGGTGGCGTCTGCAAAGTAGATGAATTCACTGGCGGCGTGGAAGTCCAGAGCTCGGGGATTCATCAGGTTCTCGATGGGAATCATGTACTCGTCAGGCACCTTGGCGTTCATGTCCATGCCCCGGATGATTCCAGGGCGACCCTTACCGTACACCAGGAACAACTCGTGTTCTGGTTCTGCAGAGGGAAAAGCAGTGATTAGGAGGAAATGAATGGAACGGAAAATGAGGAAATTGTATGCAATTTTCCAAAGAAAGATGAAAAGGATGCTCACTCTTGCAGGACTTGCCGTCACTGCCGAGGCTGAATCCAGAGCGGCAGCGGCAGGTACGTGTCTTGTGGCTGTTGCTCAGTAGACAGATGTCGGAGCAGCTTCCAGGTTTTCCAAACTGATCCAGGGCACAAGCATGGCTGCGCACTGAGCAGGAACAAGAGAAAAGCAAAGTGCCATGATAATGTGCTTCCAAAAGATTTAGCACCTCTGGTAAAACTGTGTTAAAAAGATTAAAATAGTAATTTTAAGTCGCTGACATTGAAAAAAAATGTCAGTGACATCCAATAAAGAATTTCTTTATTCTTTAATAAAGGATAAAGATCCTTTAATTTATGCATATTTAAGTTCCACTAATATTTTTTTTCTATTTTTAAGTAAAATCCTCCAGAATTTAATTTTAAACATCCTGGTAATAAAACAAAATAAAAATAAAAAATTATGATGCCAGGCACCTCAACAACAAGCAAAATATTTTAACTAAAGCACTTTGTTTCAGTTAAAGACCTGCCAGTATTTAGTTAAATTCACAAGTTTACATACAAAATCCTAGAACAGAATCTACTTTAATTGCATTACTGGTATGTGGTCAGCCTCATATTGGTAATACAAAGTCTTTCTGATCCCAAGACTTCATACACTTGGGAGAACTTTTTTTTTCTACCTTTTCATCATGTTTGCAAGATGAACCTTAATTTTCATCCTGCCTGGTTACCCGGGTATGAAAAAGAAATGGGCCTTTGTCTCTAGTCACAATTATATTAAAAAGAAACAAAGTTGTGGGTTGCTAAATAAAAGGTAGCCTTTCTTAAACTGTATTACTGAAAGTAGCAATTATTATACCTCTACTAAATTTGTTAAAAATGTTTCCAAATATGGAATTTTTTTTTCCAGACCTGATTAAATGATTAACCCTGTACTCAAATTAAGGGCTGAATTGAAAAAATAAAATCCTCAGTCTAAGACTTTGTTATGGTAATAAAAAGATGCATCAAGAAACATTTTCACCAGCAATGCCAAGACATTTTTCAGTGTCTGTGTTTTTATACGACACGACTTTTTGCGATACGCGTCGCTGTTGGCAATTTGACACGAGACTTTCTGCCACGCCGCGCACCTTGGGGTTGGCGCCTCTGGTGGTACACGTGCAGCGCTGCTCCCCGATCCAAACGGGTCACCACCTGGAAGTCGGAACTGTTGAAGCGGTTCACCCGGATCACACTCGTCTTTGGGTTGAGGTTGCCTTCTTCTGAATTTGTTGCATAGAGGTAGTTCTCAAATACAGTCAGTCCATACAGGTGCTCAATCTGTAAGGCAGTGGGACAGCAGAGTTGACGCAAGCCCTGAGTGAGGTTTGGAGGGTTTCTACATCTTTCAATTAAACTCAAGACTAACTAAAACCCTCAACTTAAATTTTAGACCTACACCAATTAGGAAAAATTAAACCTAATTTACTTAACACCTTATATTTAAATCACTTTTTATCTTAAACAAGTTAAATATAACTTTGCCAACTCAAAATGTGAGTTTTTCAGCATGAGATCTCAAGTACCAACACCAAGTTTCTAACACCTGCAGGATTTACTAATTTTTATAAACAGCTAACTACTGAAATCCCTAATGCCCTAGTCTCATTGAGAATACACTTGGCCCTTTATGCAGGAGACAACATGAAGGTTTTGATTTTGATTTCCTGAAAATGAATTAACCCAGTTTCAGGTCCAGGTTTATAGAAAACCTGCAACTTCATTTCAACAGGGCTCAGTGGTTTTTATTACATCAAACACCTGAACTCCTCTGGAAGAGGAAATGTGATGACGTTTAAAGCTGGGTCAGGTCATGTTACAACTTCCAAAGCTTTGAGCATATCAGGCAACATATTTCATTCTGTCATCCAAAATCGGAATGAATGGCACCATCTTCTTGTCTAAGCCGAAATAGAAACCCAGCAACCTGGTGTAGGAAGGCGCTCTGATCCGATGAGACCAAAACTAAACTTTGGGGCCAACATGTAAACACATTTTGTGTGAGGAAAAGCCAACACTACGCGTCACCCTGAAGATACCAGCCCCAGTCTAAAACGAGATGTTGGAAACGTCATAGGGTGGGGCTGCTTTTCTTCATCAGGCAGAAGCTGGTGAAATCTGATACAGGGCAACTGACTTGTTATTTGTAAATAGTTTGAAAAGTCCTGCAATACGACTAATGTGGGCAATAAATACTTTTTTGACATATTGGATGTTTGGGGTTTATATCACGAACCTCTATCTATGACAAAAAACAAACACAACCAATGTTCCATCACTACTATAATCATGTTTTCAATGAGATTATTGTTTCTGGGCAAGTTAGATTTAAGTGTCTCCAGAGTAAATAGCTTAGAGGGACATTAGCTGTAAAAACTGACACTCAAGGTGAAATATTAGAAAGAGAAATAAAAAGGGTTGAAAGGGCATAGATCCGCATGAGGTCACAGGAGGATAGTGTTGCTTCTAAACTTGAAATGGTCGTCAAGCAAATGTTTACTGTTTCTGATGTGAAGGATATTCTGCATGTGGTGGTTCTGAGAGCATCTGTGGCTGTGGTTCAGAATATATATTTTTTACAGTGAACAGGTCTCCACACCCTCTTCCCTATAGCCTCACCAGCAGACCCTGAATGATGGTGTGTCGGTTCTTGCCCTCATAGTCCACCACTTCGATGTAGTCCAGGTAGGCATCAGCCCAGTACACCAGCCGGTTCACCAGGTCCAGGGTGATGCCGTGGGGGAAGACAATCTTGCTGTCCACCAGCTTGGTGCGGTTCTGGCCGTCCATGTCGCAACGCTCCACCCTGGGCGTGGAGCCGTAGTCCGTGAAGAACAGTTTCCTGCATCAGAGGACCAGCAGGTTGGCAGAGGTTGGAAGAAAAAAAAAATCAAGTTCCCTGACGGGTATACAGAGAACATTTGTAGAAAAAAAAAGAAAAAAGGAACTGATGCAATCAGATGTGACTCTGTGAACTGATGTGACTCATGCAATCTGGTTAACCCCAGAAGCCTAAAGTCGGAAGCTGTGAAGTGATTCTGTCTGAAAAAAGTGCTTTGATTTCTGCCTGCCTGCTTGGTCAGCACCTTGTCTGATCATAAGACAGCATTTCCCTACCAAGCATTGCTTAAGCAGCACTTGGGATAAGAGGGCAATACAAGGTCAGGAGGACTGAGGCGTAAATATACACACCCCATGGCCGGGTCCAGGGCTATGCCCTTTGGGTTATGCAGCTCTTGGTCCAGCAGGGTCACACAAGTCTGGCCGTTCTTGTTGCACACAAACACGCGGTCATCCACGTCATCGACAAAGTAGAAGTTTCCAGTCAGCCAGTCGATTGCCATCTGCTCCACATCTGATAAGTGAAGGGAGGGAAGGAGAGAGAGGAAGAATGCGCGTCAAGATTGTCATTTAAAAAAACAGACTGTGTCATGTAAGCAGTCATAAATCTGGGAACAAATACCAGGAATGTCCTGTTGTTTATGACTCCTTACAACTTTCTAACACAAAAGAAAAGCAGCTAATTTATGTGTTTTCTCAGCATTCTTGTTTTTCCATCTCCAGGAAATGGAAAATATACAGTTACAGTTTGAGAGTGGGATGAAACTCGTGGAAGCAGGCTTGAGCCGTAACTCGGTACTCTCCAAAAGAGTCAAAACTGGGATTTATTTCACATATGGCAAGCATCACATGCTTATTTGGGAAAAGAACGCTCAGGTGAAGGTTTTTTTTTTTAATAAATGGCACACAAAAAGAATATCAAACTGCAAATGCTCCACCACCATCACTTTTGCACAGTCTTTCCAGATAGATACGCATCTCACACAGTGATCCATCAACATTAATAGGTTGACTTTACAGTCGCAACATTATCACTCATCATCGAAGCATGTTCTTAACCTCCATCAGATTTGACTCAAAACGCAAATGCATCAAAGTAAAATATGTTGGCCGATTTCTTTAAAAACAGAGGTAGTTTTTAGTTTTAATCCATTTAATAAATAGAAACATCTTTTTTCTTTTAGTATCCGACCTGCAGAGCAGAGCTGACCAAAACTGACCGATTCTGATCTCCAAAAAAATATTTAGATTATGGCAAATCATGAAAAAAGCTGAATTATTTACATTCCTATTAAAGCACATTTTTAAGCCCTTAATTATTTGAATGGCTTGTGTCGCATGCACTGGACGCCGAGACATGAATTTGGGATTACCAAAACAACGGTGAACAGAGGTAATGACAGTAAATCTTTTCAATTTGTGTGTAACGACTCTGTACAACATACGAGTTTTGACCTGTTTAAATTGAGATTTTTGCTGAATCTCACTGGCTGATTACTGAAACACAGATGAGCAAAGTATAAGTTCATCAACTGAAACTTGCCGCGAGTCAGAAACCTTTTTTTTTTCTTTTTTTTTTTTAGAAATGCCTGCGCTGGTACCGTGCAGCCTAAAGTTACGCAACAGAGCGCCGACACATCTGGGCTCAATTCTGAACCTCTCCACACCACTTACCAAACATACAAAGAGCTTCAAAATGCAAGTTCAACATGGGAGTTAAAGTATGCCTAAAGTTACAGTGTTGGGAGAGAAAACAGGAAAACCACAGAGAGTGGACTTCTGGTGCCTTCAGTGTGCCTCTCAGATGGATTTACTAGCAGGGAACAGCAACAGCAACAGCAGAAAGGAATAAATGGAAAAGCTCGTCTTAGAGGGAGGAGGGGACAGTGATACTCCGGTTATCTCCTCTTAAAACCCTGCTTCTTCACAAGGGGGCCAGCTGGACGCGCTGGTACGCGAGTCAGTAGATTCATAGTGGAGAGAAAGTTGTGCAACCCAGCAGCTAACTACGTTGTGCAACAGCTCTGCAGACCCCCTTATCCAGAGAGAGCCAGCCAGTCTAAAGCCATGCAGATTCTGGTAAGTGGAAACTTTGCCGGGAAAATAAATGAGCCACCCTTTCCCTCCAGCCACCCTACACTTACAACTCATTTTCTTATCCTGTCTGCAACACCTCCCGACTCCCTCTAATGTGAGTAAACATTTCACAGACTGAGCTGTTCTTATTGCCAACAGCGATCACGCTTTATAAGGCAGCACAGGTATTTTGCTCACATGGCCTATTTGGTTTTTCATGGTTCGGTGCTAGCACCACAGTATGTCTACTTTAATGCCGTCTCCTTCCTTTGCGTGTTACTGTTGCTGAGACCACATTGGAGCAAAGCAAGAACACAAAAGAGGCTGGTTATCGTTTGCCCCCTGCAATCCTCTCTTTGCCAAGATGATCCAGTTACTCTGTGCAAAAACTTCCTGACCTCTCAGCAGCTCTGCTTTGGAGCTCGATGAGTTATTGTTTCGCATAGTCAAGAGAGATATTTAAGAGGAAATAATCCTAAACTGGCAAATATCCTCCTGAAGAAAAAAAATGTACTGATGGATTAGAGAGGTCTGACAGCAGGAGTAGAAATAATGCTACAGGAGTAGCAGAATAAAAATCGTTCTAAAAACTTAGTTTCTAGTCTCACTATGTGAATAGACTTTATTTAACTATCTTAACTACAGGATTCTATTATAAATGGTTACCCTACACCCCAAACAAAGAATCTCACAAATTGCCGACATCCTCCCATAAGAATCTTACAAATACCGTACAAAAAATGTAATAAAATTGAGCGGAAGGAAAAACCTTTCAAAGGTCTGCTGCTGCAAGTCAGAGCTTCATGAGCATCCAGAGGTATTCAAGATAGGGGGCTGAAACAAATCCCTTGTTTCAGATGAAAGTAAGTTGGTCTATTGTGTTTTATCAAGTCTACAATCTGCGCAGCCCTCTACAAGGAAAGCAGTGAACTCCTCAGATCAAAAACCCAGAGGAGTGTCTATAAAGTGCCGTCAACACAAAGACGACAGACAACATCATGCATTTTTAGCTTGACATGCAGACAAGGAAGCCACATGTCTGTAGACAAATTTACCAACTTGATTTGTTTTGGATTTTTACTCCAAAAACGCAACGAAGGTCTGAACCTGTGTCGCCTAAAAACTCTCGGTATTCCTAAAATACGCAATGCACTGAAAGCAGAGTTCACAGCTGCGATCGCCCCCATCTGTCTCTTATCAAGTGGTGTGCGAGGGGTGGAAAGGATGGGACGGTTAGCTCCTGTTCTTTTTTATCTTCCCGGTCAGAGGATCGCATGCAGACAGAGAAAAGCTGCATCTGGATCCCTCATCTGCTTATCTGCCCTGCTGTCTCATGCTTTCAGAAACCATACAAGACAGAAAAAAGTTCCACTGCTCAAAGTCATGCTAGTAATAAAAACAAAGGGTCAAAGGTTATTGGGTTTAAATGAGTGTGTCTGAGTATTCGACTGGACACTGACAGGACACAACCTGAGATGGATTCAGGAATGTAGAGGCGGCTCAGGCTGACGTAACCCTAGAGGGGAATATAAGCGCCATCTTCATGACCCCTTATGCTCTCACACACAGCCGCCAAGCGATAGCAAATCACTACCTTCTCCCTTTCATCTTACCGGGTCTTTAACTTTGCTGAAGTCTTTCACAGCTCCTCCACTCGTCACATCAATTTTAGCAACAGTGTAGCAGCAGGCAAACGAGACCCAAATCCACTTTTTTTTTTTTTTTGCTCATACGTTTAAAAATAAATGGATGGATTGACGATTACATAGAAAACACAGTCAAATTATTATTAATATTATTTTTTTTTTTACTTAATTCATTTTTTTTTTGCTTTTCCATACTTATTCAACCCTGGAAAACACTTTGTGGATGTTTAAGAAGTTATATTCAGGTTCAGTCTCCAGACATCCAGGTTTGTTACTTTAGTGGATGGCAAGCAAAAAAAAAAACAAAAAAAAAAAAACATGTACGATAAAGAAGACAGCACTAAAAATCTTTTTGGATAACTTAATAAAGATGGTTTCTTAAATCTAGTTTCAAATCTCAAGCTTATTTCTCTTTTACTAAAACTGACTGATTACAGTTAGCGGCTGTAGCTACAGTAAGCCTTATTTGTAATTACAACAAAAGGTCCAACAAAAATGGTAATAATTAGTATTGAGAAGGTTGAGAGTTAAAACTATGAGACCAGCTTTGAAGTTTCCCGAATAGACAGTAGTTATGCAACTTCATGTTCACATGAGCCTACAAAACCTCCATCGTATTACAGAGTCTCCACTTTTATGTTTTTTCACATGTTGGCTGTTCTACGCCTGAGGCTAATTTTCAAGAGACTTCCCATGTGTTTGTTCACAGAGGAACGTGTATAAACCCACACCCTTGCTCTCCATGTTTTGACTACATTTCTGAACTCATTCTTATGTAACATCCACGCCGTAAGCCAAGAGGATAAAAAATAAAACTTGTCTGGTCTGTTATCAAACATAATTCCTGTCAGCATTATATGACTAACTCTCGAAAACATGAGCAGTCATAAGCTGTGTCTTTTGGACAGCTTGTGCGTGTGGGTGTTAGTGATTAGAGAGTGTGTGTGCGTGTGTTTGTGAACTAAAGGCCAGATGTTGCACTTGCCATCATTACACAATAAACAAACATGCATTATCTTGCCACTAAATTTGCTGGGACAAAATGTCCAGCTTGTGGAAGATTTATAAAGTAAAAATGGTTTTCCAGGGGAAAAAAAAAAATCTAACCTCACACTAGATCAAATCAGACATTGAGGACAAGGAGATGGCAAGGATGAAGAGATGGGTTATTCTGGACTAACTGAGCTAAAACTTCAAAATCAATTTTTTTCCATTTTACTTTGCAAACTCAAATGGTTTACACATACGTGTAAACGAGAGCAGTGCAAGCGGAACGGTGACGTTATGCGGAGTAAAAGTAAAGGAAGTAGAAGACTTTAGGTGTTTAGGGATGGTGGAAAGGAGATGAAGGATCGTGTGCAAGCAGGTGGAATGGGTAGAGAAAATTGTCAGGTGTGATAAAAGGGTGCCAGCAAGACTGAACACAAAGGTGTTCAGTGAGAGTGATGTACAATTTAAAGATCAGGAAAAGACGGGAGGCAGAACTGGATGTTGCAGAGCTCAGGATGTTGAGGTTCTCTTTGGGAGTGATGAAGATGGATAGGATCAGGAATAAGTACAGTGAAGGGTACAGCTCATGCTAAATGTTCTGGAGATAAAGTCAGAGAGGCAAGACTGAGATGACTTGGACAGAGGATGCTAGAGCCACAGGGCTGGAGGCCAAGAGAAAAAGCTCAAAATGGAGATCGATAGATGTTATGATTAAGAACATAAAGTTAGTTGGTGTGAGGGTGGAGAATGAAGAGAATAAGACTAGATGACCCCTGAATGGAAAAGCCAGAAGAAAAGAAGGAGATACTGGAAAAGTTATTCACATCTAATATCTTTTCCTGAAGAGGAGCTTTTAAATTTGTGCCGCAAAATGTATTAAATTTTTTTAACCTACACTCAACAACTGCTTTTTTTTTTTTAAACAAAAAAGTTGATTAAAAAAACTACTTATATTTCTTCTCTTATTTCAATTGGAACTAAACTGAGCTCTGAAACAAACTAAGCAAAATATATTTAAAATCCCTAAAAATTCAGATTCAATGTATCTGTTTTTACATTTTATCACAATACATCCACAAACTGTGATCAATTGTAGAGAAAAAAATGCAACTAAACAAAAAGAAGAGCACAAAGTTAAAGACAAATTACACATGATTTTCGAAATGTTCATAAGTTAAACTATGGCATGCATTTGTGTTCAGCATCCTTTGACTAGACATCCCTAAAAAAAAATCTAATGCAACTGTCAGGTTCAAACACTAGACATTTATCACACACTGCAAAAAACAGAGACAAAGAGTCAGTGATGAGTTTCTACTCGCGAGGAGAGTGGTCAGAGAAAGCTTCAGTTACAATCTCCGAACAACACTCTGAAGTTTCTCTGCTCGCCTCGCTCTTTTATTAGATCAGGAATGCCCTAATTACATGGAGCTAAGGGGGGGGGGGAAGTATACTCTGTTTGACACAGCAAACTCTTATCCATATTAGATAACTTGAACAGCACATTCTCCTCGAGGTCGTTGGGGTGTGTTCTTGTTCTCTGCCGCTTATCTTCTGCAACACAAGAAGTGAACGAACAACAGACAGAACAAACTTCTAAAAGTGGCATAACATTATAAGCTTCATATAAGTAAGATTAAACAAATAATAATTCTAACATTTCCCTCCTGTTTATGCCATTTTTAGCCAGAGCTAGTCCTTACTCAATAACTTCTTTCGATTTTCTATTGGTAATTCATTAAGTGGTTCAAAACAGGTACACTCAGAGGGAAAAGGACACATTTCACACCTTACATCAATAACATTGTATTTACAAGTTCAACATAGGAACATTTGAGTCAAGATACAAGTCTGGAAAGTTGAGAGACATTTCATCTTCTTCATCACTGGACTCTGCATCTGTTACATTTTTATTGTCGTCAGGAGGAAGGAGAGAATACAACAACATCCACACAAGGTCAGTATTGCTGCAAACACAGCTATGGGAATTAAGACAGAGACTATTAGTCGTTGATATTGGCCGTATATATTACCCAAACCGTCCCACATTTCTGTATCAGCTCCAGAGTGGTCTTTCATTTTTGCTGTTTAGGGCCCTCAACCCATCCGAGGCCTTTGTGAGGCTGCCATCTGCAGCGGGGTTTGTTGGGGACAAGGGCGGAGCACTGCTCCCCAAAAAGGGCGCAGACCCCACCCCTCTCAGCCAACAAACATGTCACAGCAATGCGGTTTTGGAAAGCCATCAGGGAGGTAGCTGACAGTTGCTCGTGGACGGCTGAGAAACCTTGCTCTGTTTTGTTACCTAACCTCTGGACATTGTAATGGATGTAGTTTTATTCTATCAACATTTTTATTTATAGTACACCACCACCAGATGTCACTACGGGATAATGGTTTGAAATACCGAGTAACGTTTACTATAGTCGAACAATTTCCTGAATTCTCATTCATTTAGGAGCGTTGCTGGGACCACTCTCAAAAGTGGTCGTGGACCCATACATATCACACAGTCCCCTTGTGGAACTTTTGCAGCTTGTTCTATCATTAGAAGCCAGTTATTGCTTCGGCTGGTAACTCCTGTGGTTATTCTAATTAGCTCATCTACATCAACATCATCATCTGCATTGAATATAGTCATTACAGAACTTGCGAGTTTAGTTGAGTGTGGGCCCGCCACCACTACGCCTGGGGAGGAGTTATTTGACTCTGTGATGTTCTGGCACAGGGAAAATCATTTTATAGGGGTCTTTTCCACTTTTCTCAATCCACAAAGAGAAATAGAAACAAGGAACATCACTTTTGAAAGGAATCGGATTGTTTGTGGTGTTTATGATTATTTTTAGCTCTTTATTGATTTTTTCCCAGATGCATAACTTTAGCCCAGTACTGTGCTTTGGTATTTATCTTTGGATTTGGCCTCCAGCTATCCCCTGTGTAGGCGAAAACATGTTCCCATTGTACACTGCGAACAGCGTCCCGTGACGCCATGTACCAATCATAACCTGCCCAGGCATTTCCTGGGTAGCCCCCAATATTGATCTTATTCAGGTCTAGGGAAAACACAGTTGCCAATCTGGATGCATTAACACACAGGTAGATTTCATCTACAACCTCTTCACCTGACCCTTTACAGGGATTTTCCATGTCCCTAACTTTGGACACCACGTGCAACTCTTCCCAGGTGGCATCCATACTTCTCGGTGTTATGTGTTCTTCTCTTACTTTTGTTTCATACCGAAATAACAGGAGAACTGCAATGTTTATAACTGCAGCTCCTACACCAAGGATCACCCTTTTTTTTTATTTTTATTTTTTATTAGTGGTCATCATGTTTTATGTTTTGATTCCCTTCCTAAAAACCCCTCGGCAGAGTTGTGGACTATCTTCACCGGTTTGAGACAACTGTATACTAGAAATACAGTTCCCTTTGTACCACGGGCTTCCTCTGGGGGTCTAACTGAAGGTAGGCAAAACTTTGTTCCTAAGAGAGTTATTTTAGTCATCATTTTGTATTATCAGTTTACAATGTGCTAAGTGGATCCATGTGTTTCTTTCTGCTATCTTAACTGCAGTTCCTGTGGTCAACAAGACCTGATAGGGACCTTCCCACTTTGGTGATTTTCTCATATAGTTTTTTTCATATAGTCTGCTAAGTTAGGTTCATCCTCTGCTTCCCATTCATTCTTGAATAATGGAAGTCTGTACGGTCTCCCAAATAGTGTTTCATAAGGTGTTAGCCCTGATGTACTAGTGATGTTTATATACATTTTAACTAGGTCCAAACACCGTGTCCAGGGCCTTCCTGTTTCTTCCATACACTTCTTTAATCTATTTTTATAGTACCATTCATTTTTTTTTCTACCAGTCCTGCACTTTGTGGGTGGTAGCTGCAGTGGTTTTTTTTTTTAAGTTTATGTGGAAGGCAGTTCCTATGTTTTTTACCACTTGGTTCACAAAGTGTGTACCATTATCACTATAGATTTTTTCTGGTATTCCATATCTGGGTATTATGTCTTTACATAGGGCTTTTGCCACTGTTAGGGCATCTGGTGTTTTAGTTGGGAACAGTTCTATCCATTTTGAAAATGAATCTATGATCACTAGACAGTACTTTTTCCCTTCACTTTGATTTAGTTCTATAAAGTCCATGTGTATACTCTGGAAAGGATAGTTAGGTGTTGGAAACCTCCCTCGCTTTGGACGTAGATTACCTTGAGCATTGTGCTTAGCGCATATGAGGCAAGCTCTACAAAAATTTTTTGAATATAGATTAAAACCATAGGTTGTATAATGCTGATTTACTAATCCTACCATCCCTCCTGTTGAGACATGTGTCTTCCCATGGCTCAATATTGCTGCCCATTTATATAGATTTTTTTGGTAGGATTGGTTTTCCTTCTGGTCAGATGTATAAGTCATTTTTTACAGTTGCTCCACTTTTTATCCAGGTTTTTTGTTCTAGTGTGCTTGCTTGTTTTTGCATGTCTTTCAATATTTCATTATCGATTTGTTCTTCTGTGGACCACAGTACTTCTTTTCTCCCATTGCTGCTTGCTTAGCTGTTTTATCTGCAAATGCATTTCCCAGTGAAACAGAATCAGTATTAGAGGTGTGTGCTGCACATTTGCCTATTGCTAATGTTTTTGGGAGTTTTACTGCTTTTAAAAGTTCTTTTAGCAGATCTGCATGTGTAGCAGGTTTTCCTGTAGAGGTAACCATTCCCCTATTTTGCCAATATTGTGCGAAGGTATGAGTTGTAGCAAACGCATACTGGCTGTCTGTATAAATTGTCACATCTTTTCCTTTCATTAGTTTGCAGGCTTCTGTTAATGCTATTAGTTCAGCAGCCTGAGCCGAGAAATGTTGTGGTAACGCCGCAGCTTTTAGCACTTTGCTCGATGTTACCACAGCATATCCCGTTCTAGTTTTCCCAAATTGGTCTTTCTTAGAAGAACCATCCACATATACTGTGATTCCTTTTGTTAATGGGGTGTCTGTCAGATCCTCCCTACATTTTGCTGTAGTTGTTGCCAAGGCTTCACAATCATGTGGTTCTCCATCATCTAAGGTTGGCATAAGTGTTGCAGGATTTAGAATTGTACACCGCTCTGTTGTTAGATGTGGTTGAGACAACAGGATGGACATGCAAGACAAATGCCTTGCTGGTGACAGAAATGTCATGTTTGTTTGTAATAATAATGCGGATACTGCATGTGGCACTTTAAGTATTAGCTCATGAAAAAGGACCACATCTGCACTTGCGGTCACTGCCATTGAGGCTGCAACTACAGCTCTAATGCATGGAGGCTGAGCACAGGTTACTGCGTCCATTTTAGCAGAATAAAAAGCTATGGGTTTCATCTTATCTCCGTGTTTTTGGGACAAAACCGAGGTCATAAATTTATCTCTGCTATCAACCATTTGGACAAACGGCTTCTTGTAATCTGGAAGAGCTAGTGTTCCACTTCCCACTAATTCTTGTTTTATTTTACAGAATGCTTCTTCACTTTCTGTGGTCCAACTCAGTTTATCTGTCATTTTCATTTCTGTAGTATAGATTAGTGCACTCAGAGGCGCAACTATCTCAGCATAATTTGGCACCCAACTTCTACAATAGTTTGTCAGCCCTAAGAATGACATCATTTGTTTTTTTGTCTGTGGCTTTGGAGCCTGTAGTATTGCTGCTTTTCTATCCTGTATTACTGTACGGCCCCCAGATGCTAGTTGGTGACCTAGATACTTTACTGCTGGCTGTACTAATTGGAGTTTATTTTTGTTGACCTTGTGTCCTTGTAGTAATAAGTGTTTCAATAGTGCCAGAGAGTCTATCAAACAATCTTCTTTGGTTTTTTGATGCTAGTAGAATGTCACCTACATACAACAGGATTTGGCTCCCTTTTGGGGGTTCAAAGGTGGAGAGGCTGGCTGACATTGCTTGTGAGTAGATTCCCTTTTATCATCAAAGTCACCTCTGGCCTGTATCTCTCCTCGAAAAATAAGTACTCTTAAATTCAAAATTTCCTCTTCCCCTGTTTCAAGATCCTTTTCTTTCTCAACATCATCTAGTCATGCTGATTGTTGGTGTTGGGAACTTCTACAGTCCTTTATTAGATGGCCCTCTTTTCCACACTTCCAACAAGCTCGAGTTTCTGGGTGTGGACCAAATCCTCGCCCCCTGCTCCGTCCTCTCCCACGTCCTCTGCTTCTACCTCTGTCCCTTCCTCCCTGGTAGAAACCTCTGTTTCCTCCCCTTGGAAAAAGGTAGAAACCGGTGTGGATTTCTGTTTTCCTTTGGTCACTTTTTCTGCATGTAAGGCATGGTTAATGTAGTCTCCGAGTGTACTATTACCCATCCCTATGAAGTGTTTCAAAATCCATCCATTTATTTCTGGTCTAGATCCTGCATGTAATACATTTTTTAACTGCTGTCTGTAAACACCCTGCTCATTATTGTCCTCCTGTAGTCCACTATGGGTTTTAAACACCTTTTCCATTCTCACTCTAAAATCATCAAATGATTCCTCAGGCTTCTGTTTGCATCTACCGATTTCTGTATAGTTAGCCTGTCTATGGTACCTAGCTCTGATCCTGGTGAGCAACTCTCCCACTTTAGTATTCAGGTTTTCACTCCCCTGTTCCTCTGTTACTGGAGGGTCGCGTTGTCTATTTAAAGGATCATAATTTCCCTTTACATGATGCCAGTCGGGCCCTATAACCTGCATCCAGACCTGTTGTGTTTCGGCACCGTTTAGATAGTAGGTTTTTCTAAGATTCTCCATGTCCTCCAAACATTGTTCTAAATCTTCTCTAGGATGTGGAATGCCACCTACTGCTCTCCTTATATATATACCTGTGGTACTTAAACTGCCATTAAAATCGTACTGCTTTACCCAGTAACAAAGCGGTTTTACTGCATCCTCATTTATTTTTTCAACTCTTTTCCAATCCTTACTAGACAGGTCTTCTAAGACCTTCTGTTTATGTTTGCTTCCCCCTTTACCCATTTTGAACTAAATTTAGTCCAGTGTGGTCTCAACACCTGCTGTGTTCTAAACACTGGAAAATTTCAACAGGATGGTGATAAATAGATTGTGGTAAAACTCACTTCAACTCAGAGAGCGGAGTTTTCTTGTCTACAAACATCCACAAAATCTCACCATTTGTTCCCCGTTGTTTTGGTATAAAACTGTTTATCTAGTGATATTCAGTTTTCATTCACTCACACACACTTTCACACTTTTAAGTAGGACGCTCCTGTCCTTCGCGGAATTTAACTACCTAGTAGAGGACTCCCGCCGTCCTTTAGCAGGGGACGCCGCCGTCCCATACAGCATTTAACTAACTCAGAGAATTTAACTAACTTTTTCGACGTTTTAATGATGTAATGTTTATTATTATTATTATTATTTTTTATTTCTCTCTTTCTCACTGATTTTTTCTGTTTTTATTTTAATTATGTAAAGCACTTTGAAATGCCTTGCTGCCGAAATGTGCCATACAAATAAAATTTGATTGATTTATTGATTGATAGAGTTAGGGGAGTCTGCCCTCCCGCGGACTTTAACTGCTTTTATTTTACCTGATAGTGCCTAGGATTCTCAGGGTTTTAATTTCTTACCAGAGGACGCCGCCGTCCCACACAGATTTTAACTTATAGTTAGAGGAGTCTGGCCTCCCGCGGACTTTAACTGGTTTTATTCCAATTTTTTACCGTTCCCCATACATACTGGTTTTAAACTGAAACTACTCACTGTGTCTCCAGTCTCTGAGGAAAACCGTCAACCGTCGGACTCCAGCTCGTGAGAAAAAAGGACCAGTCCCGGAAAGGGTCTTAAATGCTGTGCACAGACTTCCTGGTTTTTTTACTCACTCGCTGGAATCGTCTGGTGTATCGGAATCCGGCTCGAAGGACCAATTAAATGTCAGGTTCAAACACTAGACATTTATCACACACTGCAAAAAACAGAGACAAAGAGTCAGTGATGAGTTTCTACTCGCGAGGAGAGTGGTCAGAGAAAGCTTCAGTTACAATCTCCGAACAACACTCTGAAGTTTCTCTGCTCGCCTCGCTCTTTTATTAGATCAGGAATGCCCTAATTACATGGAGCTAAGGGGGGGGGGAAGTATACTCTGTTTGACACAGCAAACTCTTATCCATATAAGATAACTTGAACAGCACATTCTCCTCGAGGTCGTTGGGGTGTGTTCTTGTTCTCTGCCGCTTATCTTCTGCAACACAAGAAGTGAACGAACAACAGACAGAACAAACTTCTAAAAGTGGCATAACATTATAAGCTTCATATAAGTAAGATTAAACAAATAATAATTCTAACATTCATAGTGGAGAGAAAGTTGTGCAACCCAGCAGCTAACTACGTTGTGCAACAGCTCTGCAGACCCCCTTATCCAGAGAGAGCCAGCCAGTCTAAAGCCATGCAGATTCTGGTAAGTGGAAACTTTGCCGGGAAAATAAATGAGCCACCCTTTCCCTCCAGCCACCCTACACTTACAACTCATTTTCTTATCCTGTCTGCAACACCTCCCGACTCCCTCTAATGTGAGTAAACATTTCACAGACTGAGCTGTTCTTATTGCCAACAGCGATCACGCTTTATAAGGCAGCACAGGTATTTTGCTCACATGGCCTATTTGGTTTTTCATGGTTCGGTGCTAGCACCACAGTATGTCTACTTTAATGCCGTCTCCTTCCTTTGCGTGTTACTGTTGCTGAGACCACATTGGAGCAAAGCAAGAACACAAAAGAGGCTGGTTATCGTTTGCCCCCTGCAATCCTCTCTTTGCCAAGATGATCCAGTTACTCTGTGCAAAAACTTCCTGACCTCTCAGCAGCTCTGCTTTGGAGCTCGATGAGTTATTGTTTCGCATAGTCAAGAGAGATATTTAAGAGGAAATAATCCTAAACTGGCAAATATCCTCCTGAAGAAAAAAATGTACTGATGGATTAGAGAGGTCTGACAGCAGGAGTAGAAATAATGCTACAGGAGTAGCAGAATAAAAATCGTTCTAAAAACTTAGTTTCTAGTCTCACTATGTGAATAGACTTTATTTAACTATCTTAACTACAGGATTCTATTATAAATGGTTACCCTACACCCCAAACAAAGAATCTCACAAATTGCCGACATCCTCCCATAAGAATCTTACAAATACCGTACAAAAAATGTAATAAAATTGAGCGGAAGGAAAAACCTTCAAAGGTCTGCTGCTGCAAGTCAGAGCTTCATGAGCATCCAGAGGTATTCAAGATAGGGGGCTGAAACAAATCCCTTGTTTCAGATGAAAGTAAGTTGGTCTATTGTGTTTTATCAAGTCTACAATCTGCGCAGCCCTCTACAAGGAAAGCAGTGAACTCCTCAGATCAAAAACCCAGAGGAGTGTCTATAAAGTGCCGTCAACACAAAGACGACAGACAACATCATGCATTTTTAGCTTGACATGCAGACAAGGAAGCCACATGTCTGTAGACAAATTTACCAACTTGATTTGTTTTGGATTTTTACTCCAAAAACGCAACGAAGGTCTGAACCTGTGTCGCCTAAAACTCTCGGTATTCCTAAATACGCAATGCACTGAAAGCAGAGTTCACAGCTGCGATCGCCCCCATCTGTCTCTTATCAAGTGGTGTGCGAGGGGTGGAAAGGATGGGACGGTTAGCTCCTGTTCTTTTTTATCTTCCCGGTCAGAGGATCGCATGCAGACAGAGAAAAGCTGCATCTGGATCCCTCATCTGCTTATCTGCCCTGCTGTCTCATGCTTTCAGAAACCATACAAGACAGAAAAAAGTTCCACTGCTCAAAGTCATGCTAGTAATAAAAACAAAGGGTCAAAGGTTATTGGGTTTAAATGAGTGTGTCTGAGTATTCGACTGGACACTGACAGGACACAACCTGAGATGGATTCAGGAATGTAGAGGCGGCTCAGGCTGACGTAACCCTAGAGGGGAATATAAGCGCCATCTTCATGACCCCTTATGCTCTCACACACAGCCGCCAAGCGATAGCAAATCACTACCTTCTCCCTTTCATCTTACCGGGTCTTTAACTTTGCTGAAGTCTTTCACAGCTCCTCCACTCGTCACATCAATTTTAGCACAGTGTAGCAGCAGGCAAACGAGACCCAAATCCACTTTTTTTTTTTTTTTGCTCATACGTTTAAAAATAAATGGATGGATTGACGATTACATAGAAAACACAGTCAAATTATTATTAATATTATTTTTTTTTTTACTTAATTCATTTTTTTTTTTCTTTTCCATACTTATTCAACCCTGGAAAACACTTTTTGGATTTTTAAGAAGTTATATTCAGGTTCAGTCTCCAGACATCCAGGTTTGTTACTTTAGTGGATGGCAAGCAAAAAAAAAAACAAAAAAAAAAAAACATGTACGATAAAGAAGACAGCACTAAAAATCTTTTTGGATAACTTAATAAAGATGGTTTCTTAAATCTAGTTTCAAATCTCAAGCTTATTTCTCTTTTACTAAAACTGACTGATTACAGTTAGCGGCTGTAGCTACAGTAAGCCTTATTTGTAATTACAACAAAAGGTCCAACAAAAATGGTAATAATTAGTATTGAGAAGGTTGAGAGTTAAAACTATGAGACCAGCTTTGAAGTTTCCCGAATAGACAGTAGTTATGCAACTTCATGTTCACATGAGCCTACAAAACCTCCATCGTATTACAGAGTCTCCACTTTTATGTTTTTTCACATGTTGGCTGTTCTACGCCTGAGGCTAATTTTCAAGAGACTTCCCATGTGTTTGTTCACAGAGGAACGTGTATAAACCCACACCCTTGCTCTCCATGTTTTGACTACATTTCTGAACTCATTCTTATGTAACATCCACGCCGTAAGCCAAGAGGATAAAAAATAAAACTTGTCTGGTCTGTTATCAAACATAATTCCTGTCAGCATTATATGACTAACTCTCGAAAACATGAGCAGTCATAAGCTGTGTCTTTTGGACAGCTTGTGCGTGTGGGTGTTAGTGATTAGAGAGTGTGTGTGCGTGTGTTTGTGAACTAAAGGCCAGATGTTGCACTTGCCATCATTACACAATAAACAAACATGCATTATCTTGCCACTAAATTTGCTGGGACAAAATGTCCAGCTTGTGGAAGATTTATAAAGTAAAAATGGTTTTCCAGGGGAAAAAAAAAAATCTAACCTCACACTAGATCAAATCAGACATTGAGGACAAGGAGATGGCAAGGATGAAGAGATGGGTTATTCTGGACTAACTGAGCTAAAACTTCAAATCAATTTTTTCCATTTTACTTTGCAAACTCAAATGGTTTACACATACGTGTAAACGAGAGCAGTGCAAGCGGAACGGTGACGTTATGCGGAGTAAAAGTAAAGGAAGTAGAAGACTTTAGGTGTTTAGGGATGGTGGAAAGGAGATGAAGGATCGTGTGCAAGCAGGTGGAATGGGTAGAGAAAATTGTCAGGTGTGATAAAAGGGTGCCAGCAAGACTGAACACAAAGGTGTTCAGTGAGAGTGATGTACAATTTAAAGATCAGGAAAAGACGGGAGGCAGAACTGGATGTTGCAGAGCTCAGGATGTTGAGGTTCTCTTGGGAGTGATGAAGATGGATAGGATCAGGAATAAGTACAGTGAAGGGTACAGCTCATGCTAAATGTTCTGGAGATAAAGTCAGAGAGGCAAGACTGAGATGACTTGGACAGAGGATGCTAGAGCCACAGGGCTGGAGGCCAAGAGAAAAAGCTCAAAATGGAGATCGATAGATGTTATGATTAAGAACATAAAGTTAGTTGGTGTGAGGGTGGAGAATGAAGAGAATAAGACTAGATGACCCCTGAATGGAAAAGCCAGAAGAAAAGAAGGAGATACTGGAAAAGTTATTCACATCTAATATCTTTTCCTGAAGAGGAGCTTTTAAATTTGTGCCGCAAAATGTATTAAATTTTTTTAACCTACACTCAACAACTGCTTTTTTTTTTTTAAACAAAAAAGTTGATTAAAAAAACTACTTATATTTCTTCTCTTATTTCAATTGGAACTAAACTGAGCTCTGAAACAAACTAAGCAAAATATATTTAAAATCCCTAAAAATTCAGATTCAATGTATCTGTTTTTACATTTTATCACAATACATCCACAAACTGTGATCAATTGTAGAGAAAAAAATGCAACTAAACAAAAAGAAGAGCACAAAGTTAAAGACAAATTACACATGATTTTCGAAATGTTCATAAGTTAAACTATGGCATGCATTTGTGTTCAGCATCCTTTGACTAGACATCCCTAAAAAAAAATCTAATGCAACCAATTCCATCTGTGTATAATTAAATCTCAGCATAAATACAGCTGTTCTGTGAAAGCCTTAGCGGGTTGTCTGAGAGCATTTAGGGAAGAAACAGAATCATGAAATCCAAGAAACACAGCAGGCAGATCAGGATAATATAATGGATAAGCTTAAAGCATAGTGAGTTTATATAAAACATTACAAGCTGTTTGCACAACTGCAGAAGTAACCAGGCATGTCCACCTAAACTGTCAGATTGGGAAGAGAAAACAATCCAAGAAACACAAACCAAGAGGTCCATGGAGCTTGATACTCCCAACTCAGATGGAGCATTCAGCAGAACAATAACTAATTGTACACTGTATGAATCTGGTCTACATGGAAGAGTGCTGAGAAGAAAACCCATAAGAAATCCTCTTTAGACTAGATCTATGCCTCACAAACGTCACTCCAACATCAGTCTGTGCAATACTGAGGAAAAAAAACACTTACGATGCAAGCTGAGGGTGATGTTGACGGGTCGGATGCTTGTGCTGTTCGCCTTCAGGTCTTGAATACTGGTACACTTCAGCTGAGTGGCGGCGGGGGAATCACCCACATCTATCCAGCAAACCGTCTCCTCAGCATATATAAAGTCCATCGCCATTGTCTGATTGGTGTGTGGGACAGACAGTCGGGACGCCGAGCCACTCAGAGATGTGCATCGGATACCGTGGAGATTGGCGATCAACAGAACAGGCAGACGATCCACCGGCTCTGAGCAAAGATTTTGCAAAGCATACGGGAGAAAAACATTAAGAGTTGCCACGTAGATGTGACAGATGTTAATGAGTCATTCCCACAGCAGACAGAAAACCCTCTCTAATCCCAGTAGAAACTGTAAATACTGGTGTATGTTGCCTCTTTTTGTTTTTATTTTTACTCACCATTTTTGGCTTTGCAAGAGCGGTTATCTGGCTGCAGCAGATAGCCTTCAACACAGCTACAGGTGTAGCTTCCTTCTGTGTTCGTGCACGTTTGACTGCATGTCCCATACACGCTGCACTCATTGAAATCTACCAGGCAAAGAACACAGGAAAACGGGTATTACAGAATATGTTGTTTCATAAAACCTTGAACACATTTATCTTTTTCCTAAAATAATCAGACAAAAACAATCAGTTTTTTTTTGTTTTCCGTTTGTTTAGTTTTTTTTTGGGGCAGAAAATGGAATCAGATGATTGCTTTTAGACTTAGGTAGGCTGCACTTGAATCCATCTGCTAAATTACCACCTACCTTTGCACTTCTTTCCATCTGCAGCGACCTCGTAACCCGTTCTGCAGTAGCACCGCGGCCCGTCATGAGTCACTCCGCAGTGAAACTCGCACCCAAAGGAGGTACATTCTGGTGCTTTTTCTACACAGAAAGAAAACAGAAATCCAGAGTTAGAGTTAAACACTATTGAATAAAAATGAAATGTCAACGTAAGTAGTTAGGATTCCTATGAATTTTTCCACACAGACGTGCTATCTACACATATAACCGGTGTCACAAAGATTATGGATTACTTCTTTCACAACCCTCAGAGAGAGCTGGAGGATGTATCTTTTGGCAGGAAATGAGGGAGAGGAATCCAAACATCCTTTCATCGTGGCCTCTGCAGGGTGTGGGTGTGCATGCAGATGTATGTCTAGGCTTTAAGATAAGTAGGGTCAGCTTCCTATTATAGGTTGTTGTTTTGAAAGCCCTCAAAAGCCTGAGATGCCCTGGACTTTGTGCTGTTTCCTTTGTAAGACATCTGGTAAATGAGACTGGGTGAAAACAAATCATGTCTACAGCAGTGGTTCTTAAAGCGCTGGTATTTTGCATTTTCCAGGCACAATTCAAGTAACTATTTTACCTGCTGCATATATCAAACATTACTTATACACCACTCAACACCTTTAAATTGGGCTTCCGTCTCTTTAAGAAGCTCCTACTTTTTCCGACACTGTGCCTTCAGCACGTGATCACAACAGTGCTTCTCATTATTCGTCTAACGACCGCTCTTAGGAGCATTGGACTGGGAAGTTATGCATTTGAAGTTATTTTTTGCAAAACATTAGTTATATTAATGTCAAAACTGCCAAGGTAAAACAACAAAGCTGTTCAATAAACATGATTGAGCATATTTCTGGATGCTATTTTTCAAAAATAAATGTCAAAATTTAAAAACACTTTTTACACAAGTAGAAATAAAGACGACCAAGTAAATATGACTATTTACCGCAATAACCAACAAATATATGGCAGCTGGTCATGCAAAGAGTAACTGGTGGAAGCCTAGCTGTGAAGAGTGAAGAGTAGACCAGTGAAGGGCCCTTGTTACATAAAGCCTGTGGCACTCTGGGTCATAATGAGTCTTTTGTTGTGGCGTATCTGAAAGAAAGAGTCCCCCAGCTCACACTGTGGCCCACATCAAATCCATTCACCGAGCCTCACACTGGGAGAGACCACAGGCAACTCGAGAGCTAAAATACTCACACTGTGTACCTCTGTCCAGGGTCATTGTGTTCCACTTTGTACTCTAGTGTCTAGCTATGGGTGGGCAATATGAACAAATACCATAGTTTAATATTACAAACCCAAACTATTCATAATATGTTTGGTAATCTGAAAACAAAATCCTTGGTACAAAATATTTTACTTGATAGTAGGAGTGGGCAATATAAACTTAAAGATTTATCCTGACATCCTGTGGTACTATTGTGACAACGATAAAAATAGTGATAAGAACGAGTTATTCTTTCATTTTTAGATAACTGCATGACTATTGACAGGACTCATAGCTCCACAAACTTAAATACTGCTCTTGACAAGCATTCCCTTTTGTAATCCATCATACGTGAGAAACCTTGATCAATATTTTATCTTAACCTTAGGACTTCTTCAGCGAAAATGAAATCAGATTAAGAGACAAGAACCTGGGAATGCCCATGTCTAACCGGGTAGTTCAAAAGCTGCAGAAAAAAACAAAAGCTTGAGGCAAGAGCGGCAAAGGACAACTAGCAAACTAGAAAAAAGGCAGACACAGAAGACGTTACAAGGACGAGGAAAGAAAAATTATACACAGTTAGACAACCTCAAGCCAATGGAAAGATTTTGGATGTTTGCTAAAGGGTCAATGGATAAAGTAAAGAAATTAAAGCCACTCATCCTGTCACTGCATAGATGAAAACATTTATGCGTTTTGATGTAGGTAACAGAATCAGTTTGCTGACCTTTCTTAGGGCAAATGGCATCATATTGATTTAAGGCAAGATGCTGAAATACCTGAACCACTATCCATACATATGCTGTGTATCTTTGCTTATCCTTGGAGAGGGCAACAGGTGGGCGACATCCTGTCCAAGCCGCCAGTCCATCTCAGGGCAACATGGAGACAAGCTGACAGTACTTGAGGCCAATTTAAAGAAGTGAGTCAACATGCAAAAACTAAATCTGACAGAACAAATAATGCATTTTAAAACAACGTTGGGCAGCTGCAACTCATATGCCTCTATAATATCACAGAGAGGGTTGGGACATCATCCAAGGAGAGCCAGACCTGGATGGAGAGTATATTCCAACAAGGATCACACTTCTTTACTGACCTGTCAAAATTTACTCTAGGTCATTGGAAAAGAGGGGCTTCAATTGATCGCCATACTTAACCAACTTAACTCATTTTAGTTCCTCAACGTATTTAGCATTTCTTTCCTTTGCTGTCAGTAACTGAAGGCAAAAAACTGAACAAAATCCCAAATGTAACAACAGATTATTCAATCATGTTAAAGTCTGCATGGCATTCCTTGCTTTCTCCTCTGTTTAGAAGCTAGTGCAGACATGCCTTTTCCGTTTTCAGGCTTCCTGAAGGGAGCTTACACATTTCATGGAGTGTTTTATCACATTACCTCATTTCTACTTCAAGCATGAATCAAAAGGCAAATCTCTATTTGGCTGCCACTCAGACTAGATTATAAGGCGAGTCATCAGTTCATCTGGGGGTGAGAAGTTTTTCTGGTTTTTGTTGTCTTGGGGGCAGGCGAGGGAGAGAAAAATAAATTAGCGACAGATGGATGTTCTCTAAACAAGTTGAAAATAATATCTAAAGGCTCGCGCTGATATTTTGCTAAATGTCTCAACAAGTAGACATTTGGAAACAACATGCTTTTAGCAGCCGTCAACAAGGCACTGGCATGTTTGAGGTTGTATATGTTGGCACCCTTCTTCTTAGAAACAGTATCGGTGAAATTAATTTTTTTAGCTTCCTGTAATGTAATTAGAAGTTTCGTCAGAATGATCATCAAGATGACAAAATTGGTTTTGGAACGGATGAAGTTGACTAACATTAAGCTTTTGAAATGGCCGCGCATTTTCAGCTTTATTGAAAATGTGTAGACTTTGCTTAAAAGACAAATAAGTCGCAGGAAAACGACTGATTTAAATTTACTTCAGCATTTTTGAAAGAAAAAGGGGTCATAGCTACGTGAAAACTATGCCTGGGTGTTATTAAAGGCAATGTAAGGTGTGTGGTTCATCTGCAACTTGCTGAAGGACAGTTATGTTATTTTTAACTTCTGCATTACAGAACATTTTCACTAAATTCAATCTTGTGTGAAATTGTTTGAGGTTGTATATGTTGGCACCCTAAGTTAAAGAAGATGCCAGACATCTGCTTTAACTTAGAAGATGTCTGGCATCTTCTAAGTTAAAGAAAAGAGTGTGGCTATAAAATGTTTCAAGTATCTTGAGTTGTAGACAGGAAAGCACACCAACAGTGTGCGTACTTACTGGGAACCGTTTAAAGGCTTCGTAATCAAAAAGGGGTCAAAGTAACCATTTGTAAACATGCAGGGCGGCAGCTTGAGTAATGAGCAAACAGTGACCACATTCAGTCCCAAACAGTGAAAGCACCAATAACAAAAAACTAAACAAATAAAGTTTGGACTTTCCCAAACAAATGGTAGCTTAAATTATGGACCAAATGTAATGCTCAAGTTTTTTCCCCGTTAAGAAGTACACAATTACTCGTAAACTGTAGTATCTCTTCCCTTCGTGATGCCTAATGACTGGCAATAAAATATGTCTTATCAAGCAAGACAGCTCTGCTAACAGCACCCAATAAACTAATTCAGGTCGAGACCTACTTGTGAATAAAGTTGATAATATCTGTCTGTGCACAGGTAGCTTCAAAATCCTTAAGTCATAGTTGGTGAGAGTGCACACACAAGCCTGCATGAGGCCTCTGCAATAATCAAAGATCTACTGAAAAGACAGACGGAGAAAATCATCAATGCAAAATAAAACGCTTAAGAGTGCCACCATGACCTGATTTTTCAGTTTCTGGTGTGTCAGTAACAGCTCACAAGAAAGATACTATCTATAAGGAACCCAGAAAGAAAAAAAACCCACACTGCTGTCAGTTAAAACCACATAAACTGAAACAGACCTTGGAAATACAAGCACTGTATTAACCACATTAATGTTTTCACTATAAGATTTTCAAAGATATAAAGTCAAAGAGGACAATTTAGTGTTTCACTGGATCGAGTGGTTTACCTTAAATGATTTGAATGACAGTGGTTCTCCACTAATTTTATTACAGCGACCAGAATAGTCCTTTATTTAAGCTCTGGCTGCCAACAGAACACAGAATACAAATTTGACTTTGTGGATAAATGAAAATGATGAAAATAGTAAAATAACGTCAGAATGTGACGTTCCAAGGAAAACCACCTGGGTTTTTATATTTAATTTGAACAACAAAAATAAAGAAAAATATCATCTTGAATGCGATATTTGAAAGATTTTTAAAGTCTTGGCTTAGATCTGGACCAAGACTCAATCTACACCTTGTCTTTAGGCCACACTAAGTTTGAGCTCAACTAACCAGGACAGAAAAAACCTTAACGCAGGACAACACACAGCAATTCCACCAGTCCATAATAATAATTTTGATTATTTTTAATCAAAAGTAAAATAAACAGACAAAAAGATGTACCGGTAACCATAATGAGATATTTCCTCATAACGCTAGTCAGTGGCTTTCTGAATCTTCCAACTTAATCAAATGGACCTCTGAACATAAGGTCTGAGAAGCTCGGCTGCATCTAAACCTCGGTACCAACACCAACCACAAAGCCCGATTTATTTTAGCCGTAATTTTAACCAGCCTTGTCAACAACATTGGCAGAATTACTTCAGAATAACAACAAAGTGCGCTTTCAGAAATCAGCGGCCAGGTATACTTGCACAGCCCAACAGTTTGTACAAGCCAACACTACGGTGCCTGTAAAAGAGTTTCCCCAAAATAAGGCAGGCTCACAAACAGCCGCCCGGCTGACACACATTGCCTGTGTGTGAGCAAGGACATCACAGCGTGACTGTTGCTCTGTGCGCACATGACTGTGCATGCAGGCACCGACAAGCATACGAACATTTAAAGGGTTAACCATTGTCCTTTGCTGGAAACCAGCTGGACTCATCGCCTCGGGGACAAGCAGTGCAAGCTGGGACTTGATGACTTCATCGCTGCTGTGCAAAACGCTTTGACAGCGATGACCACTGTGCGACAACACATGCACCTACTCTTTACGGTCTTATCAGCCAAACGGTGCTCAGCTTCTGCTATTCAGGCCTAAACTAATAACACTTCGATGTTCTGATTAATTGGCTCTAAAGGCTCCACTCTGTGTTCATGATTAACTCAGTCATTATTTAAGCAAGGTGGTCCCATGGGAGATTTTTTTTTTCTTCATGGGCGTGCTGAGGACAGAAGGAACAAGGAAGGGACAATAAAGTATAAAAATAAAAACATTAAGAAGCACATGTGAAGATGAAAAAGTCAATTGATAACCCCATTAAATCAAAAGCTTCTAAATAACAGCAAACAAAAAATACTCAACTCTGTAATAATTAGCAACAGGTGACAGAAGCGAGGATTAATGCGTCAGACTTACTAGAACAGATGACCTGATTCAGGGTCGGAGTTGTTATTTAAGGACTTGTAGAAGTGTCCTTGGTTTGTTTTCTAATTATTTATTTTTTCCTAGAAGAGAACAAGTTTGTATGTCTGAAATCTAAAACGTTCTCTGTCAGTAATTCCCACAAGACCACCTTGCTGAAAACAAAGGAATCCTCTAACGACATTAAACATTTGTGACTCAATCAGCTGAAACAAAATAATACTGCATGGATTATTTCATTCTTTTTGTGTTTCTAAATAATAATACAACATCTTATGGGAGTGCTTCTTCAGCTGTGTCTGGGTGTTTGCATCCGGCAGGATCAAGGATGCCAGCAGCATGGCTGAGCTGCTTTATGAAGTTATTTTTTCCCCACACAAAAAAATTAAAAAATAAAAATAAAAATCACCTGTGATATCAAAAATCAGAAAACTTTATTTAACTGAGATTAAGATTGAGAGGAGTTTAAATGTAGATCCACATCCACCAGTACTTGTTTTATTCCTGTGCTGAAACAGTCCCCTGCACAACTATTCACATCTCGACAAATTACTTAGGAGGGCTAAATACAAATGCCTGTGACACTTTTTAGATTAACTTTATGCATTTTTTTAAAACCAATGCCATAATCGAGGATCTCTGGTTGCTAAGGAGGGTAATGTGAGAGTGTTTTTTACCTCTGCAGTGAGGTCCCTCATCCCAGCCATCCGAACAATCAGAAACTCCATCACACAGTTTGCTCATATGGATGCAGACATCCAGGTCCAAGCAGCTGTGTTCATTGACTGGACACTGGTTCGGCCTGTTGTGTGAGCCTGGAAGACAAGCAAAACATCTGAATATTAGGACAGGAGTTTTTTTTTTTTTTTTTTTTTTTTTTTTTAAATCGCTCTTCTATAGTTTTCGTTTCGATTATTTGCAAATCTCAGAAATGAAATAGCACGAGAAAAGAGGAGTGGTGAAAATGAATAACCTCAGCCAGTCAAAGAACATCTTCACAAAGCCGGTTTTTCTAGCGCCTTCGCTTTTCTGAGGCAGGTTTTATGGCCTTAACAACAAAAGACAGTAGCCATCAATGAACAGCGGATGCAACAGCTTCTTTATTGTCCCAGAACCCAGAACAGGGCTGTTCTACCTGACACTGAAAGATCAAATCGTCACAGAATAATGAAGATCTGTGGGTTGTTGTTTTGTTTTTTTCTAACCGTCTGACTGATGAAGAACTGAATGTTCCCAGCATGTTTCAGACACAGAGCGAGATCATGCAGCCACTGTGTATACCGCTTTTAACGCAACGCAAATAATCAGCGTGAGCAATCCTGAACATGTGATCGTTTGCATGAAAAAAATGCAACATCAAAAACAGGTTTTTCTCGTCAAACACATGAAACATCTGAATATAAAGAAGATGCAGTCTCCTTTGCTCTCTCACCCTCCCACTCTTCTCTCTCTCTCTCTCACTCTCTCTCTATTCAGCCCACACTGCAAACAGTTTGCTTTTGCTGTTTTCTTCTTTCTCCTCCTCCTCCTCCTCCTCAATTTTCCCCCCCTTTATAACATCTGCTGACCCATTTTAGAGAAACACTTGGAGGAAAGAAAATAAAGTTCAACTCCTTCTACAGGAAATGATATGCAGAGTTCTAAGATGCATACGTCTCAAGCTGTACAGATTTACATGTCCCCCATCGCTAAACTCTCTGATCTTGAACTTATTCAGCTATCACAGTGAAAATGTGGCTCCCTCTAACCCTCATTTCTGGTTACACGAGAATTAAGTTTATAATAAACCAAAATATGTGTTCCTACAGTAACGAACCAAACAGATTTATTTTATTGTTTTTTTTTGCCATTTTGACACATCTACAAGCTTCACATCAGAAAAAGATATTCTAATATTAGATAAAGATAACCTGAGTAAATAAAATATCAATGTTTTAAATGACTGGCAATTAGTTTTTCACATCACTATGTAGATGTTTGGACAACTCTTCAATGCAGTATTGACTTAATTCAGTCACATTTGAGGGTTTTGTCACCATGAATGTCTTGATCAAGGTCAAATCACAGCATATCAGTTGGATTTATGTTTAGATTCTTATATACTTTTGAGCCTTTCAAAGGTGCTCTCTGCTTCAGACCACCAACCTGCTGCTTAGTCCAAGTGTGCTTGAGCTTAAGATCATAAGCTGATGTCCAGACATTCTCCTTCTGGATTTTGTGACAGAATTTAAGATCTCAGTCGTACAGACAGTTTGGCAGCACAGCATCCCCAGACTATCGCATTACCGCAGAAGATCTTTTTCTGAAATGCAGCTGTAGCAAAAAACACACTTCAAAGAAGTTTAACTTTTGTCTCATCAGTCTATTGAATTTTAATCCAAAACGTCTTGAGGACAATCTCCATGCTGTATTTGGGCAGCTGTGAGTTTCGCCATTGACTTTCGCTGGATGAGTTGTTGATGTATGCAGCGTAATTCTGGTAGGCCCAGTAACTCCAAACATTAATATTATTACAAGAAATGAGAAAGAATGAGAAATTGTGTTTTCAGGCCGACACTATCCTCTGTATTCATAGTTACCTCACAGACCACAAATGCTAACTGTTACAATGATTGTTTTTAACTTCATTGTTAAAAATGAAGTTTTTAACATCATCCTGTGATGATTGCATCACAGGAATCTGTGAAAAATGCATCATACTGGAAGAGAGAATGAACTTCTAATACATCTGGATTATGGAAGAAATGGGATGTTAGCATATTAGCAGCCCTCCTACAGCCTGTGCCTCTAAGCCAACCTTATTTACATTCAATAAAGTGCCAACACGGGGATTTTTACATAAACGGCAAATGCTAAGAAAAAACTAAATCCTGCCAAGGGTTTAGCATCTGTCAACAGTTTTGAGGGAAGTATATTAAGATAAATGAGACTGAAAGTCATCCAAGAGACATTAGCTGAAAGAATTAGTGTCTCTCCCAGCTTTAAAATGTGTAAGCTTATTTCACAAACTGGGATGTGTTGAGCACTGAATGTTCTAACAGCTCATTCTTTTACACCGAATCAGGGATTAAGGTTCCTCCTACGTGGAGACGCTGAAAAATAACTTAATATCGATGCCACAACAAGAGCTGCTCATTAACAGACTCCTGTGTTTCTATAGGGCATCTGAGAAGAAGGACAACAAAATTTCTCAGCTCAGCATGTTTACATTTTGTACCATGCTGTATCTCCAAAGAGCTTTTACTTTTAAAAGTCTTTATTCTAATCGTCCTCCAGATCATGAGGAGCATTCAAAGAACGATATGTTGCAAAAAAGGGATAAACATTATGTCATGAAATGACTTGACTAAACTATAAAGTAAGCACTTCAACTTCTCCAGCTGCAATGCTGAGCTTTTCTGATAAGTAAATACAACCAACTTAAGCTACAGCAGGTCACATCAATCGCAATAGTTTGTTGTGAATACGGTTATCAATTTAAGACCAACTAAATTTGGTAGAAATGAGGTGTTTAAAAATGAAGTCAAAGGAAGTACAAGGAGATTAAGGAGAAAACTGTCTCAAGCAAATCTATTGTTCATTCTGGCTGCAAGAGAGCAAAACATGAAGCGGATAACAGGAAGGCTGAACATAATATAGCAAATTTGCTATAACCCCTGTCTCTACCACTCCAGTCCCAGGTAGCCTCTCACGAGCCGCCTCTGGCTGACAGTCGTCTCTGGGCTGGAGGTTTTAAATTTTCTCTAGTTTTGTACACAAACCCACCAGTAGATGGGAAAGTTTGAAATATCAGAACTTATTCAGCAAATGTGTTTCCATCACACCGTTTTTGCATTAACGCTTTTTTTTTTTACCATCACTCAAATTTTATTATGTGGACATGAGGCAAAGTGGAAGCAGTTTTTCTTTAAATGTTTTCTTTCAACACCTCCAGCTTTGTATCCGACCATCCCCCGCCCTTCAGGACTCATATACTTATGCAATGGCCTTAAATTTAGAGCCCCTGTCGATCCTTTGTCTGGACTTTAAAAAGCCTGTGTTTCCTTCTGCTCTAGGGTTCCATGGCAGCCCCTGACTGACTCCAATACAGTCTGCTGTCAGCTCCGATTATTATGTTATTCATTCTGACAGCCGGGCCCGTCCACTGACCAACTCTCAGCACTCTGGAATCACATTATACAACAGACTCCACAACAAGCCCAATGGCTGTGCCAAAAAACAGAAAAAGGAAGCAGTGGTACACAGCCAACTAGATGGTGCAATACACTCTGCTACAATATAAAACATATCAATTATTATGTTGCAAGAATTATAAATAACTTTACTTGCAAATAGTGGTATGTAATCTGAGACAAATCCATTACAATAGCCATTTACACATTTAAAGCTGTATTGCAAATAGATATCTGAGGCTAACAGTATGTTCAGTGAATAGATGCAACAATGAAAGTGGCCACCAAGCTGAATTGGCTTTCATGTGTGAGGTGGGGCACATCCCATGCAGCATGCCACTTTGACCAAAGACAGAGCTGTTTGCACACACTGAAGTGGAAGGGAAGCACAACTGAGCACGCAAATGTTACTGACAGTGAATCCGATAAATCCGATAGCTTTGAAAATGGCAGCAAAAACTTTTTAAGATTTCCCACAGAAGATGGTTATTTCAGGGTCATCCATGCAACGTCACACACATATGAATGAATATTCTGCTCATTCTTATTTGCATTACAGTTTTACGTCAGTCAGATTAGATGGACACCGCTTTGGCTCTAAGTCCACCACACGGTTTGCAGGACACATCGGATGTGGGTTCCTGGAGCTTTCTTTCAACAATGGCTTCTTCTTGCCACTATTCCATAAAGGCTAGATTTGTGCAGTGCATCAGTTATAGCTGCCCGATTGACATGTCGTTCCTCATGAGTTATAGTTCTTCAGCTCCCTCAGAGCTACTACCAATCTCTTGGCTGTTTCTTAGATAGATGATCTCCTTGCACGGCCTGTCAGTTTAGGTGGATGGCCATATTTTGCAAGGTTTGCAGTTTTGCCATCATCCCTTTCAACTTTTGGATGATAGGTTTTGTGATGAATGGATTTTACTTGGAGGTACAAGACAAAGGAAGCAAAATACAGATGCACATGACATATTTTAGATTTTCTGTTCCACTTTTTGGGCGAGTCCATAACATAAAATCCAAAGAAGAATATGTTACAACCACATTCTTTAACCTGACAAAAAGTGATCAAGTTCACAGGATAGTATGAACAGTTTCAGGAACGGTGATAAAAGTTACCAAGTAAAAGACAGTTAGGAAAACATCATCCCTGCCGATAAGAGGATGAGATATGAGGAAGATGGACACGAGGTCAGTTTTTCATGTGTGGTTTAGGGAAGGAACACAAAGGGAAACTGGAGGGAAGAAAAGATGGAAAGAAAGAGACAGGGTGTGGAGGAGACAGCAGAGGAGGAGAAGTGGTGCCTGCATGGCGTGAGAAAGTCCTGTGTTTGTGGTGTGTTATAGGCTGGTGAAGCTGAGGAAGGCTCAGGGCCACAGACCGGAGGGATTTACGGGGCTTTGCTTCTTCCTCTGTGGAGGCAGCAGCTGATGCACTGCCTCTCCAGCCCCTCGTGCCTCCGCATGGTTTCCCCTGCAACTGCATCACTGATTCAAGTCATGAAAAGACCCCGATACAACCACCACCCGTCCTGTAAAATACCTTCTTTACAGAAGGAGGATCTAAGTCTAACAAAGCCAATTCCATTTTCTTCTCAGCCCAAATGCTAACCTGCTCATTTTTCTGTTTTTCCTCCTTTCCCCATCACTCCACGTCTCCACAACAATCTAAAACCCAGCAGTCGCTTCGACTCCATCGTCCAGGAGCTGTGGCTCAGGCATGCCAGTCACAGGGAGTGGGACCCGACTGCGGAGGGACATCAAGGGCATGTGATGGACAGATAATCTAGTTGAGAGGCCCCCAGCCTCCTGCAGAGACCTCTTTAGCAGTTCAGTCCCAGGACACAGCATGTCCCGAGTGTGTGTGGGCCAATTGTACCAGCTACATGTCTGGGAGTGTTTTTCAGGAAACGATTCTGCTAAAGCAATGACGTAGATAAACTCCTGAAATTAGATTTTAAAATGTACATTTAGAAGTCAGTGTCTGGTTCCAACAAATCAACACGCATTTGAAATATATGTGCTACAGATTAAGCTGCTGTTGCACTAAATGACCTTAGTCTCACTGGCCTGGGGTAACGCAGTTTCGTTATGAAGCTGCATTCCAAGAAATATCCACTCAAAATTACTTTCCAGCACAAGTAAGAACAGATTTATGTGTGTGTGCGTGTGCACATGGGTGTGTGTGTGTGTGTGTGTGTATGTGTGCGTGTGTGTGTGCGTGTGTGTGGGTGTATGCGTGTGCGTGTGTGTGTGTGTTTATGTATAAGAAGAAGAATCAGCTGTTTACGAGTTTGAGAAGACAAGACTTCAGTTCCACCTTGCTCACAGCAAAGTCATTTTAAATACAAATATATAAGGGAAATAGAAATAAGAGCATATTTGATAGTAGATGTATACATACATACAGGTGTTTGTTTTGCTTTTTATGAGAGATATGGTTGCATTACTGCCAGAATGCATGGGAGAGAGACAACATGGGGAAATTAAATGTTTGTGTGGTAGCTGTTGTTTTACTGTTGGCAAATAGTGCTCTGTAGCTCCAACCTAAAACATAAAAGTGTAAACAGTTTGTGTCCAGGATGTGTAGGGTCTGCAGAAGGGTCTGCTGAACTTTTTCTGACCTTAGACCCATTCAAGTTGTGGATATAGAAGGAGTATCATCCCTAAAGCTCCTCTCTGCAGACATAATTATTTGTTGCAGTCTCTGCTGGGCCTTTTTCCAAACAGTTGGAGGACTGTCTCACGCATGATTCTATCAGCCTCTTTATTGTACAAGTATTTATACATAAATAAATGGAGACAAACAGCTGTAAAAAATCCCACATACAATTTAATTGCATATTATTTGCTGCAACGCTTGTATTACACCCCATTTTGATTCATTTAAGGTCTGATCTCCAGCTTGGGCCAACTAACTTGAAAAAAATTATGAATTGATCTGATCTGATCTAGTAAAATAACTCTAAACAAGCTCTTGCTTCTTGGAGTCAGAACTCAAAACTCTCCTGCTTAAGATAAGAAGACAATTTAATTACATTACTCATTTTAATTATGCATGTTGCTATTTTTTTGTTGACAAAAAACACATGGATACTTGAAATGTTAAGTTTTCAGAATGGGTACAGAGCTTCCCTCTAGCGGTTACAAAATGACACATAGTTGGTAGGAAATGTCCTGCAGCAGACATCTCATTTCTGTGTTAGGAAAAAGTCAGAGGTGAAACAACCAGAACCTGTTACTAATGTTAAAACGCAAAGGGATAAATTGCTCTGCACCTGATGGCTCCTCATAAGTACTGTTATTTACAGCTGGTATCTACCATCAGTTACAGCATTTTCTCTGCAAATGGACAGAGATTACACTGCAAGCAGAAAGAAGGGAAGTGTATTTGCATGACTGAGATCCATTTCCACCACTGCTTTGTAGTCCCTTTTAAATGCTAAATCAGGGCTAAAAAAAAAAGAAGAAAAGTCCAATAAGGAATTAGGCCCAGACAATTGTTGCGTAAGGTGTTTTTGATGTTGAAAGAGATTCCTCAGTGGCAAGCAGTCCTCAAGATGGAGAAAGTGCTTACATGCAAAGGCTGATTCAAACATCTGCTCCTATTCTCTGGCTCGACCACAATGAATGTGGTTTATGCAAGAATCATAATTGCACACAGACTCACTCGACATAAAAACAGAAGGAGTTTGTCTATTTTTATAGGGACTGCTCTGGGGAGAAATATGAGCAGAAATCTCAGTTTTGACACGACATTCTTGAACCGGATGGCTAAGACGGCTTAAAATTGAAGCTATTGCCTTCAACATTTTCAAATTACTTCCGTCGATATTTTTTGAAAGAAATGCTGCCTCGGTTATTTTACATATTAACAAAGGAATGAAGAAGCTAAATACTGAAAATATTGGAAACACCCCAATCTTTTAGAGTCCTAATATTAAAAAAAGTATGGTTTGAGCTTTGTCTACTTAAAGCCATGCATGCAGTGCTAAAGGATTTTATACTAAACTCTGAATGTTTTTACCAGTCAGTGTTATGCTTGTAAAAAGAGTAAGGTGATCGCTATTGGCGCTTAAGTGAGAACCCTGACTGCTGGGCTCTGGTAGAGAAGAAAGAGTTTAGCACAACCAGCCTGATTGGATTGCAATAGTTTCGAAAAGCATGCATTTGTTTTCTCTGATGTGGCTGACTCCTTAGACACTAGACAAGAGAAGCTGGAGACGAATTCAAAATAAACAAACTGCTAATCTGTTAAATGACTTTCCAACAAAAATAGCAATCAGTCTAATTATGTGGCACAACCTCAGAGAACTTAAGCTTCCAGACACGGAGATGACTCTTTGAAGTCTAAGCTGAGATTCACCGCTGGAAAGAGAAAGGAGATCAAGGTGACTTTAAACATGGCTAGCTGTTGGTGCCAGATGTGCTGCTGGTTTATGCATTTCAGAAACTGCTGGTCAACTGGGATTTTCATGCACCAGCATATCTCAAGTTTGCAAAGAATGGTCAGAAAATGAGCAAATATCTAGCGAATAGTAAGTAAATGAATGAAATGCACAATTCAGAGGTCAGGAGAATGACTCAACTGGCTCAAGAAGAAAGAAAGCCATCAGCAGCTGAAAGAACCACTCAAGAATGTGGAATACCATCTCACAACAGGTTGAGCCTTGCAGCATATGGGCCAAAGCAGATGAGGTTGTTGCTGGGAACCTTTCCTGAAAGCTAAAAACAAGGAACTAAGGCAGAAATGTACATATTCACCAACATTGGACAATAAGAGGCTGGAAACAAAAGTTTCTTAGTTTGATGAATCTTGATCTCAGCTGCAACATAAGATGGTACAGTCCCACTAAAGAGTAAGAAAGCGCAAGAAAACACTGAACAAAGTTTTGCAAGTAAAAAAAAAGACTCGTTGTTCAACAATGAACAAAATGTCGGCTGACTAATTCTTTGTGGGAGCAATTAAATTACAATCAACACTTAAACCTGTACTAACCTGCAAAAGACAATAAGAAAAGCAATGCTTTTAGTTCTGTAAGGCAATAAGGAAGACAAGCTGATTTAGAGAGCGGAGACGTTCCAGAGAGTTGCAGCTGAAAAAGCAAGATTATCTTAGAATAAGAGAAAGCGACTGCATTCATGTTTCTCTTCTAGTCCTCCCAATCATCAAAAGCACTTTTCACATTATTAAGTCGCACTCACCTATTCAGATTTGACATTCACTCATGACTTCTTAGACTACACACCTCCACCTGCTAAAATGCACTCCTCTCTATCTGTCACACTGAAGCTGACATGCCGGTGAAAGCAGGAGAGGAAGACAGGGTTCAGTTACCTTTTCAGACAGTTTGACACATAAAATGAACCACAGACGTTTGGACTGACAGACGCCGTTCTTTCTTCTGAACTACTACTGCTCCGAGACTGAAAGGTTTTCTTAGGTTTAAATAATGGAAAAGGACCGACGGGGATGGTCATGAGAAGAAAAGAAAAGAGAAAAGAAAATCACTAATCACGTTACCAGACTTAGCAGGCCGACCTGCTAAAATGTCCCTCCCTCATGCCTCTCCAAAAAGAAGAGGATATAAATGTCATAGTCGGCAGCAACCATGTCCATTAATTTTCTGACCTGATGATTGAAATTAGTTAATGGCCTCCTTAGCATGTTATGCTCAGAAGAGGCTGGTTAAACAGTCATCAATTTAAACTGACTGTTTTCTAAAGGACCACAAATGAAAAGACACTAATCAGGTCTGCTAAAACAGAAAGAAAAACAGAAGCAGTGATCCCCAACTCTGATTGTCAGGGGTCAATTTCAGCTGTTTTCCAGTTTTATCAGGCCTGAAGAAAATGAATGGGACATCAACAGGCCTCTGCAAAAAATAATAAAAAAAAGGATGGAAGCCGACGAGTCGGGCGGCTCTTTATAAACATATAATTGTGATGTTATTGCTAACTTACAATATCAGTTATGATTCACCCACATTTACCACTATCTATCTTTACCATTATTGCAATGTCCACATCACTTTCCACTTTTTACTTTAAGCTGGGTCATCTCACCATGTACTTGGAAGTTCACAACACCTCACTGACGGAAAATTTGTGACTTAATTGGCATATTAATAAAATCAACAAGTATTAAAGGGCATATACTTAGAAGAAAAGGAATGCTCACAAAATGCACAACTTCACTCATTAAGTCCAAAAAACATACACAAATGTCAATGAACCCTGGGATGAAAGTTCTCTGGAGAAACGTACCACTAGAAATAACATTGCTCCCATCTGATAATGTTGAGCAATCATTAAACTGAAACATTTTCATTTTTATTTCATCGTCAGCAGTTAGTGGTTTGATTACAAGAATATAATTGACAGAGGTATCAAAATACATTTTACTGCTGTAGCAGAAAACATAGTTGTAGTAACAGTTTTCTTTGTCCAACTGGGGGTAAAAAAAAACAGTTCTGCACTCATTATTTTGTTTTTGGCATTCAGCTTCAAGAAAATTTCCATCCTTTAGGTTTTTGTTCCAACATGTACCAAACCACAGTTTAATTCCGTGTGTTAATGTTGTCAGAGAACCAAGTGGTGCCTACTACTATAATTATGACATTATCTCCAATTCAAGTTAATTGCTATATACGGCCAAAAACAGTTTTCTGATACATAAAGACACAAAAGAAAAAGGATTTCATTTTCTTTCCTCCTTTTATTCTGTTTTATTTGCGGAGTCCTCCCGTCTTCTCCCTGCTTGGCTGAGCTCCTGTCCCAGTGAGGGATTGCCTGCCTCCCCCCGGTCTGTCCTGGCTGTTAATGAAAGACTGACTCTGCAGGTGGTGCACGATGCCTACATGAACACTTGTTTATGCTTCAGAATGTTTGAAAAGTATGCTTGAGAAAAGTGCAATTAACAATCTGCTTGTAATATTCCCTTCTCTCTCAGACTGGAGGGTTATTATGAAAACTTCATAGCTTCCCCTAATTTGGCTTAATTATCATCTTTGATTATTTATTTTTAATTTTTTTGTTTCTGCCACCTGTTTTGTTCATAATGTTTATAAGTTTGGATGTCGTCAGCGTATGGGTACTGCAAATGCATATCCCCGTCTCATGTGGGTCCTTGGTCTGCTCTTCTAGTAGCTATTGCGGGAAGTAAGTATCCTTCTCAGCACCATACTGTCTGAGGATCTAATTGCCAGTCATTTCCAAGCTGTTCATCTAAGCTGTAATTATGCTGAGGAGCTAAAGACAGACTTCTGCTTCTGTAGTGGAGTTCTGGCACTGCGTCCCATGAGCAGCTGACATGTTGGTGGCGTATGTCAGCATCTTTAGACTGTGGGCTCGTTAATATGTTGGATACTGAGTAAGGCTGACGGTGAGCCAGACTGCTGGACAGATTCTCATACATTTTTCTGTCAGTAAATGTGACTCATGCAGGTGTTAACCCCGTCATCAAATTCCATCCCAACCATGTTTCATCTTCCTGCGTGATGTGGCTAAATTATACCTTAACATCTCAATAAATGTGAATATATAATTGAAAAGTGAACTTATTTCAGCAATTCAATAAAAAAAAAAATAGAACTCATACAGAGTCAGTACACAAATTGACATATTTCAGTTATGTTTCTGTAAATTTTGATGAATGTGGCTTACAGCTAATTAAAACCCAATGCAGGATTGTGGGTGTTGAACTGAATGAGAGAAACAATTTCAGGGATGGTGGTTGTTTTTTCATGGTGTTGAAAGGGAAGGGAGATGTATCCAATATTGGCATATATCAGTTACTGGTCATAGGAGCAATATTAGTACTGGATATCAATTTCTCCTCAAAATATTGACATCAGTGCATTCCTAATAGATGTTTTGGCAACGGACTTACTTTATTGACAATGCAAGACACCTGCAGAACAAGGTGCAAAAATGCAACATTTAAAATCATTTTCAAATAAGTTTTCACAATAATCAAATATCCCAAATAATAAATATTAAATAAAATGTTGGGATATTTTCTGCACTTTGAATGGCTCAAATTCAGAGTTTTCCATTCATTTTTGCCCATTTTGGAGCATAAGTACAAATGCTCACCAGGAATTCATGACTGTTGTTTCTAAAGGGGCCTGTCTTTAAATATTAAAAATGCAAAGGAAATGGATGGATACACAGAATGAATGATGGATGAATGATGGATGAATGCAACACTAAGAAGTTGCCACTATTTACTAATGTTGTGATGCAAAAATCACCAGTCTTATTCTTATTAACACACACCTTATCAGAGGAGGTTAAATCTATCTGTGTGTACTTCATCTGTTATGATATTGTCACCAGTTTTTACTTTTTATACCTCTTTATAAACAAAAGTGAATGTTGTACAGAAGGTCTTTAAAGGCATGTGTTTTAGCATCTTTAAATCGTAATTAATTTAAAGATCATCCCATTTATGCATCAAAGACATCTCAAAATAATCCAAAGAATATTTCTTTAATATGCTTAACAACAATGTAAAAAAAATAAAATAAATAAAAACAGCTACAACATGAAAAAGAGTAAAACTAAGAGATGACAGTTTAGGCCTGAAAAGTAGGAACATTTCTGCTTGTACTAATCACTGCAACAGCTTAGTAGATATCAGCTTACAGCAACGTTTGGTCAGATTTTCTCATAAGACGTTTTCTTTTCAAATATATACTTAGAACATTTTTACAAAAAAAACACTCCACCAGAAGGGAACATAAAAAGATTTCTTGAACTACATGAGCATGAAGAACAAACTCCAGAGCCAAAGCAGTTCTCCAAACTTTCTAACTCTCTTTTTTATGCCTCTTCAGGCTCATTCACTCTAGCTTTAGCTGCAGCAGCTCGCCATTCCAAACACTCCCTAGATTTAATAAATAGATCAAGTCAATAATTGTGGATACAAATCCAAATGTGGTTGCACTTTAACCTACCAGGCACCTTACCTTTGTCTATTTTTGCAAATAAACTGTAAGCCATACGAGGTGAGGTGCTTTAAAGACTCAAAAACCAACAGTGATGGAGAGGAACATCAAGCTAAAAGTAAAACAGCAGGTAGAGCAGTGCACCAGTGGGGAAAGTGTAATTGAGCAGAACATATCTTGATGTTCTGGTGAAACACTGCTTTCCTCTTCTCCCTGCAGAGGATGAATCACACCATTGTCTGAGTCACTAAATTACATAAGTGCTGTGGAAAACTCACTCAGTTCATCTGCTTAACATAAAAGGGCACTAACTGGATGAATGTGGTTTGACTGAATGAATGAGGTGTTGCACACATAGATGAAATCGCCTAAGATTGCTGCTATTTACATAACCAAACTGATTATTTCCTTCTCAAAATTTTGTTAAAAGGCCTCCACTTTGGGAAGTTTTTGTGACCAAGATTAGTTGTTAGCAATAATCAGAGCAGATCCATCAAGGAGTGAAATTTGATCTATCTGAGAGTATGTTCTGCCCTGTTTTCTTTTAGTTTCGTGTGGGATTTAGTAAATGAACGCCTTTTTTTGTCGAGTGCAACAATGCATGCGGCTCATGAGATGAGACGAGATATCGTGTTGGGTTCGTGAGAAATAGAGAAGAGTGCAGCATTATTTTTGTTGAAAGTCCGGATTCAAAACTTCTTTGCAATATACTTTGCAGTTGTAAGTGTAGAAATGTGATCTGCGCTCTGTACAAAATGTAAAAAAACACAAATGAAAACTGAAATAGACTTTTTTCTTTAACCCCAGGAAGGAGATCGGAAGCAGATGACAATTATAATATTCTTGTAAACTGTCATCTTGTCAGGTAAATAACAGTTTGTAACAGTGCCATCATGCCACTGCCAAGTGAAAGACAAGGCACTCCACTGAAAGTCAGGTTTAGTTCCTACAAATGCATACAGAGCCATCTTCTGAAATCAACAAATAAATGTAAAGCCCACCAAATAAATTTATGTAAATTACCTGAATTGTAAAAAAGCAGTTTAGAGCCAACAGAGAGCGCTGAACCCAATGCCAACTTCAGAGTCTTTAAAGACGATTTGTTAAACAATCGCAGAATATGGTGCTTATTCAGCTTATTAGTGTCTTGTCTGTCTTTCAGTCTCACTGTTATTTTAACTGAGCCCTTTAGATTTTAGCATTGATAGGAAAACTCCCAAGGAGATTCTAGGTTCAGCGTTGTTGGCACACAGTGGTTAAGCAGTCATTGAATTCTCAGTGGTTACAAACTGATTGATAATTTCAATTTGAAACAGCTTAAAAGCGGTGAAGGTTTCTTCAGTATCTTCAATAGCACAGAAAAAAAATTACTTTTCTTTCGGGGATAAAAGAAGTTGTTAGAGGAATCTGTAAAGACGCTAAATACAACGACTTGGCAATAGTGACATAGTAGGGTAACTGAAGAGCTACTTCCCTTCTTACTTCAAATTAAGAGTCTCAGGCAAAGATGCACAATGGGGTCAAGCTTAAAGCACTTCCTCTCTCCACCAGACAGAATTACATGCTGGCGGTAATTGGACCCAATTTTGGCGTAAAATATGTTTTATTATGTTGCAAGATCTCATTACAACCCTCCCAGTTAGATGCCGCGTAAAACATCATGTTGCAGTGAACCATATAAAACAGTTGGTGCCACTGTGTTAATGCTTTGTTGTGTTCCTATCCATGACCCATGTTTTAATGTTTGTCATCAGTTGCTTGTCTTTGCATGCCAGACTATGGCAAGAATCCTTGTGGTGAGAGTGCTTGTGGCATGACAGATGCAAGGTGTGGCACCGACCAGATGGTAAAAATCACCATTAGTGCCTGCATTTAAACAAAAGGAATGCTTTTACCCACGACGGTTTATGGGCACACGGACCGAGAGATTGTAAGTGGAAATGGCCAGAACCTAGACTTCTCAGAGACTGCAAGGAGCCTAGACGAGAGCAGACAGACCCGAGAGGTTCAGACTAAACAAGACTGCATAATTAGAGCTATAATTCAGCAAAGCGGTGTCCTTTGCAGAAAGGGCAAAAACGGCATCGTTATTCAGGCACAAGCGAAACTGTCTCTGTGTGGCACTTTTGTCTCTGTACAGCCATTTGCAGTTGATAATTTATACTGTCGTGTGTAGAAAAAAAGATGTGTCTTTTGGGAGGAAGAAGAAAGAAAAGACTATTGTGGAAAAAAAAAACAGAATCATTGACCAAGCAAAAATTAAAAATGTCCAATGGCCTGGACAGAACACAACCCTGCAGAGAGTTGTTACCATTTATCAGGGAGTACTCACAGATATCTGGCGATTCATCAGAGCCGTCTGGACAGTCCTTCTCCCCATCACAGCGCCAACCTTTGGAGATACAGGTTACATGGTCCTTACAGGCAAACTGCTTAGGGTTGCAAGTCTTGGGAGGATCATCTGATTTGGGACCTAAAAAAAAAAAAACCCAAAAAAACATAGGTGTTATCAGTTGTAAATTTGTCATAGCTGTGTTAAAGCTCATGATAAATGTCTGCATTATTTTGTTTTAAATGTGCAGTTTTCTACAAGTGTAATCTATGTAGAAAATATTCAGCTTCGAGTTATACAGATTTTATCTCAGCCGTGTAAAGCAACACATTAAGGTTAATCTAAGTTTACAAAGACATTTTTGTATCAAAACTACTCAAGGGCACACTAAATTTAAAAAAAGGAAGGTTTTCATCTTGGCAACCAACAGTGGTGCCTTTTATTTGAGGGTTTGTTGGTTGTTTCTCCTTCCTTTTGCAAACATCTAATTTCTTTCAGCTTTTTTTTTATTTTTTATTACCCTTAAGGTGTTTTTCAATTCTAGCCACAAAGGCTCTTTCATGTGTCACAGCGAAGATATAACTGGGCACTCAGTCACCATCTGACCCATGGGAAACTGCTGCAGTGCACAGTAGTTCTGGGCAGCTAGTCAGCACAGATTGTTGAGGTGTACCACAGGCTAGCAATGCCACAGCAACACTCCTGACCCTCCAAAAGCCTGACCCCGCTCCCACGATTCTCTTCTTTTTCTTTTTTCTTCCCAAAAGCAAAAGGAAAAGAAGCTCCTCAAACTAAACTTTAACACATCGCTCTGTCAATACTCAGTACCCGTGTCGTACATTAAAGTTTTTAACGTGATCTCACTTGAACTGAATATGTAAACTATATAAAATATGCTTCTTTTCAACCATGAAGTTTACAAATTATACCCACTAGATTTCACTTTTCAACATACCTGGTTAGAGGCACTTTAGTCTACAAGATGCATGCCTTTGTCTATGCTTGCCAATGGATCTTGCACCACATAAGAGAAGGTGCTTAATAGTATAGTTAATATGACTAATTACAGAAATTTATAATTATAGAGAGGAAGCCCATAAACTAAGAGTAAAACAGCAGTTTAAGAAGTGGACCAGTTGGAAAAGTTCAATTGAGCAGAAGGCCACATCAGGTGATGCTCTGTTAGCTGAAAACAGAAAACTGTAGCAACAATTCACATTGGCTCAGTTAAAAGTGGAGAGTAAAAGATGGTCGTGAGAAATAATGGAACCATGTTGCTTTAGATCAACAATTTAGACTGGTGGTGGTGCTCTATTTTATGGTCCTGTGTATTCAGGAGAGCATTTCCGCTTCCAGTTCGATTCTCACCAGGCAGGCGGGGGTTTAACCCAAACGGCTAACATTCTGTCACATTGGGTGACAAAAAGCGTCTTGTGTCTTGTCAAAACCAGTGATGTTTTTCTGTCTCCTAAATGACTGGACTGTGTTGTCCCACAAGTGAAGGGCGCCCAGGAGTGCTGCGGTACATGTTAGCTGTATAGGTCGTTTTTGCGAAGGAAACAAGTAAAGCAGCGAACGAAACTGACCCGCCATAGTACCAGCTGAGCGTTATAAAATAAACTACATGACTTATTGCTGATCAAAACGTCTCAGGAGTGTTTCTGACACCTTTTCTAATTAATCCCAACTAAGACAGATATGAAAGTAAAAAGAGTCCAAACAGGTACTACAAAGATTTATCTAAAACTGTGGCTAACGACTGCATATTTGTTAAAGAGAAACTACGATCTGTTACAATCAGCATCAGGAGGTGTGATTTGTACAATTGGAAATTGCCACACAGCTGTGATAAGGGTATGTCTATTTCTAGAAGGAAAAATATGTGGTAGAAGATGTTTTTTGCCAAGCTGTCAGTCATCTTTGTCACACCCAACAGAAAATAGGGTTAGGGTTACAGAGAGAGAGAGAAAGTGAACCCAAACTATATAAATAGGATGACTTCAAAAGTCGTCAACCTATTTAGGTAATTGTCAATGTTAACACTCATGGCAGCATTGCAAAGTTATTAAATCTTGTACTCAGTAAGACTTTAGGGGGTGATTTTGGTTTGGTTGGCTCCCCAAAATCATTGCAAAGAGCTCATCTAAATGAATACCTGAGGACTATATTTTAAACAACCTCGAGTCATGTTAGCACCTCGAGCACAAAACAGATAATTCTGTTGATTTAAGTAGGATCACACATCAGATTTCCAAAACCACTTTTTAAACTGTTGTCAAAAATAAATATCTAAGGTTTATACCCAGTCTTGAAAAGAATAGAAAAGTAATGATTTAGTTGTTTTCAATCCCCGAGTATCAAAAATACTAAATATTGCGTAGAAAAGTGTTTGATTAACCCGGCTTGTTTTTGCCCTTTCATTTTCATTTTCTTTGAGGTCTAGTAATAATTCATAAATTCAGTGTTTTCTACAATGATTTATGACCACTTGACATTCTCCCTGTTTAATTTGCTACATGTCACACTGGTTTTAACATTTTACCTTTTGTTTTTGAATGTATGAATACTCATCCAAGAATCTAAATTTCACTAACTGTTGAAAAGAGTCCCTGCTTCTTAAAACATAAATCGAAGGACCAACACCGCTTCTTTTTTATTTCGCAAACAAAATAAAAATGTTACTAAAATTTACAATCTGTATTTGGAATAATATATCCCTCACTTAGATCTGATCTAACAAAGTCCAAATGCCATAAAAGCAGCCAAATGACTCTATTCGACACTCTGAAAATCAGAAGTCAATTTTAGCATTGTACTGCTTTAATGTTTTTGAGATGTACTATTAGTAAGACCCAGCTAATATTCAAACAGCTTCAGAGGGGAAAAAAAAGATTATATACAAATGTTCAGAATGTTATAAAAATAAAAAAAGAAAAAGAAATCAATACATTCAAGTCTATTAAAGTCTGAAATAATACAATACAATATCTAGCAACCCCTCTACAAGAGGGAAAGCTTTGTTTTATGTGTACATGGGGGAAAAAAATCTCTTGCAAAGTGGGACAAAAGCAACCCATGGTGGCCATCTGAGTGGGGGGGAGGCTGTTGATGCTTTACAGTCCGAGGAAGGACAGCGTCGAAGGACTCATTGTGATTCCCTGCAGGGACTCGGCCCTCACTCAAGCCCTCAAGCCCTGGATGACTTGCTTTCCTATGTACTTGGCAGGCGGGGAGGTGTTTGAGGTGGGTGGCGGAGGGGTGGAGGTGCACAGCAAGAGGGCTGCGATGTGACTGAAATCACAAGAGAGCAATGGAGCTCAGCGTTTCATTGCAATCACGTCCTTTAGGGCGGTTGAGCCAAGGTGGTTAGACTCCGCTCCTTTTTCATGTGGCAGCGCAGGGTGCGTGAGTCAAACAATAGGACTGTCACGTTCTTTGTCCACACAATTAGAGGCTGAAGGGCTGAGCAGATCCCCTTCCAGCACACGCATTATTTGAACAAAATCTTGACACTCAAAGAGATTAAGCGGCGGAGTTGGATTTCAACGTTTAGAACAATGGCATAGCCCTGGTCTTTATTCGCAAAATGTCGAGCACACGGTTTACATGACACACTTTACGGGATGCTACAAAATAGGATTTTGACATTTTCTAGATGTTTTAGCTCAGAAATGACAAGTGTGTCTCAATAAATTAGAACATCACTTAAAAGTTAATTAACTTCAATTCTAAAACAAATATATTCTGATAATATGCTGACGATTATGGAACATAAAACACTGAGTTCAACTACTCAGAAAATTAACATTACATGAGTTCAAAACGACTTATAATGCAAATGTTAAAGTGTACAAAATCAAACAAGAAACTGCTGTTCAACACGTAGTCATGGACACCCTTCAAAAGGACAACATGAGATTAATGGAAAGTTGAGTGGAAGGAAAAGCAGTCGCAAAAGGTTAAAATAACTGAAACTTTCAAGAGATTGTGGAGCAAAGCCCGATCAAGAATGTGAATGAAATGATTCTTGAGGTGTGGACTGCAGATGCACATGCAGATGTTTTCAGGACATTGCTTCCCTTAGCTCTAAGCCACATTCATCAACATTAGAGTTTGAAAAACATCACTCTGAGATAAATTAATCAAGTTAAGACTTTTTGAACTTACTTACTAAAACAAAGTACGTTTTTGACTATATGATGTGTAAAGCTTGTGGGGGAAAAAAAAAAAGTAATAAAACAAAACACACGACAACACCAAAAAGGTCCAAACTGGTTTGGCTTCACGTCAGCTTACAGAATAGGAAATACAGCTGATTAAGCCTTTTTTATTTGTTGTCAGTCATTCTGCCTAGACAACCAATATCCCGGCACTGCATTAAATTTGTCATATGTAGGCAATGCCCTAAAGTCCCTGGTTGCTGTGAGGAGCAGCTGTGCTGAGCCACTTGTTCCTTATGAGCCAACATAAAACTGGAAATAAAACATTGTGGGTTCTAATTATATCGTCGTTTTACACACCAGCATAAGATGACCGCAGAGAGGAGGACTTCTGAGTCTGATTGGGAGCTTGTGGCTAATGAGGGGTTAAACCCCAGGGGTGGAGGTTCGAAGGGGATTTACAGCCGTCCCCTTCAGCAGTTTTCTTTCAAAATCCATCTGTCATATCTTTAACAGAGATGTGAATTACTAATCCAGCCCGACAGGATTTTTTTTCTTTTATTTAAAGTGACTGTTAAAATGCTGACAACTTCAAAGGCAGTTACAATTCATACTGGAACGTTAAACTCATACATTTTTACTGACGAAAGCAGACAGGGAACGCATTACGAACTCAACAGAGACGGATCCAGCGGCGAACAGTAAAATGTACACATTTTCTCACTTGAATCCATCCAAACCTGATGTGTGTTGTCATTACAACACACAAGTACATCCTGACAAAAGCTAATCACCCTGCTGTGCCTACATGAAACAACTAGACCAAGGTTTTCTCATCAAAAAAACACAACCTAATTTGAAAGTACAGGACCTGGGAAAAAAAAACAACTCAGAAATAAACTGAGTTATTTAGGACTAAGGAAACTATATTACAGAGTAATTCTATAAAATTAATTGTAATTCCCTTTCACTGCAGCTTGGACTGTATTTACAAAATGGTTTTCCAGCCAGTCCTTTCCTATGTTCTAACAGGATTTCTTCCACAATTACCCGGTATTTAGCCTTTTCTAATCAACGCTAACGATATCCTTCCTTCTGAAGAAATGAATCCCCGTAGCATGCTGCTGCCACTGCCATGCTTCACAGTGAGAATGGCAAGTAAAGGGAGACGTGTCACAGTTTTGCACAGAGGTCAAAGATGTCAAATGTGGTCTCATCTGACCAAAGCACCTTGAGGAAAACCTGCTACTCTTCCAGAAACGCTAAATTTGTGGAGCGCATCACTAATCACAGCTCTTGCCAGGGCGGTCAGCATGGTTGGATGGTCATTTCTTTGTGGCTCTGCACCATCTTCTCCCTGAGCCATCCTGCTGTGTTCTTTGGTCTTTTTGAGGTTGTTTGTTCACCTAGACGTGTCGGAGTTAAAACGCATGTTTATGTATGTCACATTTTTAAGGTTTTTATTTGTAAAATATCTTAAAAACCTTGCATCCTTTCCTTTACACTACAAAACCATCAGCTACTTTGTGTTGGATTATCATATAAAATCCCAATAACCTGAAGTTTCTAGAGGTTCCGTAAAACAAAAAATAAAATGAGAGTGCGACTGCTTACTAACCTTTTTTCCAATCGCTATCTTTACAAAGAGTCCAAAAAAACATGTTTTTATTTTAGCTTATTAAGTTGTGAAATGCACTGCATATTGAGGAAGCACCATAAGTAACAACATCTTTTGCTAAGCTAAACTGGCTCACAGGCTCATCCGTAATTTTGTCACTGAGAGATTTACTGAACAAATGTTTAAATCTTGAGCTATAATACACATAATGCTGTAAATCCCTAAGTTACTTCCTGGAATGTGGATTCACCGGCTCTAGTAGGGTGACTGGATTTAACTTTTGAGCACACTGCCAAGCCTTATTTACCGCAAGCTGCCCTTCCTTCTGCATTATATTCTGAACAGCATACAATGGATTCCTTCCCCCGCTGCCCCCCACCCCACCCCGAGCACGATGCATAGCAAAAACCATTACATCCGAGCAAATGCATAAATGTACACTTCTAAAGAACCGTCTGTCCCAAGAGACAGATAAAGTACTCTCAAGGCCATCTGTTCCTTCACACAAGGCAATTTAAGTGTCTCCCTGTTTTTTATGTAATCCAAAAAAAAAAAAAACCCAATCTCAAACGCTGAGAGGAAGTCTCAGGGATGAAATAGGATGCAGTGGTGAGTAAATGGTGTTGTGGCACCAATTCATCAGCCAAAGTGATGAAGGCCTCCAGACACCATCACCAGCTGGGATGAAACACTGACCCCCACCCCTCCAAACCCCAAGCCAAACCCAGACCAGTTCCCTCTTCCTAAATAAGGCCATCCTCCTCCACAGATCAACTCCAGAACCATGCAGCACATTCCAGCACCTTCTAATTGGTTTCATGTGTGGAGCTTTGACTAAGAAAAAAAAAAGGAAGAATAGCTTTGCTTTCGAATTCAAGGAAATCTTCTGAAGTGTGACGATTTGGAAAGGAGTCCCTGGCTCTGCTACACTCATTGTGAGTTTTGATTTACTAAATGCAGGCACATCAGGGAGTCAGGTAACAACATACAAGGCATGTAGGGTTTCCTTTTGATTCCAATGGGGAATGCTTCTCAAAATTACTGGATCCAAGTATTAAATGGAGACATTTATAAGATTGATCAGTGCAGCATGTATTCTGTTAAATGCTGTGAAAAGATCACAATGAAACGGCGACAAAAAAAAGAGCCTAAAGGGTTAAATACAGCAGATAAACGAACTCTGTCTTTATAGCCTTGCTGGGGTGCAATGAGTACAATATGAGGAAGGCCTGGTTCTCATCAACCATCAGCTCTACCCCTTGTGTTCCTTCAATGTGAGATCACAACTTCTAGAGAGACAGGAAAGTAACATGACTGCACTTTATTATTTGATACTGAGGTCAGTTTGGTAGAGTTAAAAAGAACATAAGGAAAGTAGTAGAAAGATAAGCATTTAGTGAGTACTTTAGTAAGTCAGCAACCATAAAGAAACATTTTCCCACTACCTACAGAATGCTTCACATTTAAAAAAGCACATATATTCATACATAAAACCAGAAAACTGTGAAATATTGAAAGCATAAATAAATCACAATATACTTTTCCATTGGTTTTCAAACAACATAATTACCTTTAAAACCCACTTTCCGGGAGAAAGAACAAAAAAAGAAACTACCATTATGATTGATAACATAGCATCTGTAATAGATGCAAATGTAAGTCAAGTTAATCACAGAACCAACCATAGTGTAGCTGTTTATTGGTCACACTGCTACAAAAAAATCATAGAAAACGTAGGTGAAGTCTGTAGCATTAAACACAAGCAGAGGGGACACCTTTCTCCTTACTCACAAACAAGAGCCTTTGTTGGAATGAGTTTTTGCCCCAGGATATTGAAGCTATTTAAAACTTGGATTTAAGGAAAGAGTCCAAAGATGAGGGCCCTTAGAGGCTGCTGAAGCAAAAGAAGCAATCAGACCACTGGGGTGAAAACAGCTGCTGCTTGTGAACATAAAGTCTGTCAAGTAAAAACGTCTTTCTTCTTCTTTTCATAGGCAGTGTTGCTAGTTGCAATTACATTGTCTATTTATAAGGCAGAGAACAGAAGGTTGTGACTGCAGACGCAAGCTAAGTAGTTATGTTTCTTTCCGTCAACCAAACACTAGCACAGGGACTTTTTAGGGCTAAATGACAAGTGCCAAAAAGTAGCGGGCCTAACAGACCTCTATTTTGACACCTACATTACTGCAGTGCAGATAATTCATTTGAGTAAAACCCTATGTATGTGGCAAAAAGTGAGACATTCACCGTCACTTTTCTATAAGGAGCCCAATTCTGATGGGCACCTGACATAAACGATGCTTGTGCCACAATTGTTTAGAGAAGTGAAAGAGCCATAGGATGCCAGACTGTGAAGTCTCTGAACTACTGAAAGCAGAACAGAACAGTTCTCCTGACTTCCTTTTTCTTCCTGTATAAAATCCACAGAATTTGTTAAGAACTTCAATTCAATGTAGAGGCTTTCCCATGACTACTTTTCAGCTGGATGTACTGCGTTATGCAACTTGGTGTTTCAAATGCAACACCACCACCTCCCAGAAACCCATGCAGATAGATTCAGAATCTTTAATTACATCATGAGACTTACACAAGAGACGTGCAGCATTTTTTTTTAAAAAGTTGGGATAAGAGACAAAACAACCAATCTGAATTTTGGACAAACTTGAACACGTTCATGCTGCTTCCAGAGGGGAGTTATTCTACACCCGTTCACCGCTCCGCATACATACACAGCTAAGTGTGATCACAGAGGGACAATCCAGCCAGATTCAACCATTATGAAAACACAATAAAAGAGCCAGAAAATGTAGCCTTGACCACATAAATGGAGGCTTTCACTGTAACTTAAACTCCTGTAAATCCTGGCTTGAACCAGCCCTTTGAAGCAACTGGGGAAAGGCAGGGATGAGGAACTAATCCAGTGGGTTGGGAGAGCAAGATGATTTACTTTGTCTGAAGGGTGATTGTTCCTGTGATTTAATGAGAGCGTCGCCCCTCGTTAGCATCGCGATCAATAAGGCAGGAGGGAGTAAAGTTACTGGCTCTTTGATGTCCTGAGATGTTGCTTCAACATTTTCACATAGTTGTATTCACAGGACACCAAACAATAGAAGAATTAAACATTTACTTCTTATTGCTGATCTTTGAATTGAGGTGAGATCATAAGATGTCAGTGATCCACAGAAAACTAGGAATTCCCGTTAGAACTTGTTGAAATGATTCACATACATGCATTTTGGTAAAATTGTGGCAAAAATAGAGCATTAAAAAGAAAGGTCAAAGAATAAAAGTCCCTGGTATAGATGCAGTAGTTGCCCTTAATCAATAACAGAATATTAATTCCATTTTAGCAAAAGAAACAACCTGATGATGTTACAGGAAAGGTCAATATCAATTTAGAGTTTCAATTAGAGATTCAAACACATCATATATTAATGTTAAGATCAAGGAAATCCAAAAATATATATATATTTAGTAAAAATATGCAATATTCAACAGTTTGGCAACAAAATGTAAAAAAAAAAGGTTTTTGAAAGACTGCTTAATTTAGGATGCAAGTGTTGGATAAACATTTGCTTAAGTGCAAACACGACGGAACTGAGCTTACAGCCACAATCCAAAAAGAGCAGGCTCTGTGACTTTGATTAAAGTAAACAGCTCTGACACTTTGCAGCAGCCCATGAAATTGAGCCCCATCTCCATGTATCAGCCCTTCTGCCCCGACCGAGTGCGAAAGCGGCCAACTGTCCTGAGATCAATCGATTGTCCAGTCAAGCCCAAAGCCAGCAACTCCCGTCGACATGTCAGCGCGCACGTGCAAGAGCTGAAAAAGCTCAGCGCCAGAGAACAGAGACCAGCAGGTTGCCTCTAAAAACAAGCGGCGAAGATCATTGGTCAGGCTACAGCGCCATGTGACAAGTTCGTCAACAAACAAAACAGAACAAAGTCTATATTTTTGCAGCTGCTGAGAAATTACAAGGTTTAAACAGCACTGTCTTCTTATCTCGGGATAGGAAAAGAATATAAAATCAACAGAAAGACTCTTTTTCTGTAATTTGAGGAGTTGGGGGAGAAGTGAATCTCAAATACAAAATCCTATACTTGCTTATTCTACTAAAGCCAATCCATTCCTGTCTGGGATCATTGGCTTCAAATGGTGCAAACAGCAAAAACAGTAATTACAGCAAAACCTTCACAAAGTAATTCGACAAGAACTGCCAACTGATTTCCATCAGATGTGGGCAGCAGCATGCAAACATTAATCTTAACCTGGCTTTATCTTCTTTTAGCAGTCAAACGTAACACAGAGCCGGACGTCGGGGGATAAAACCATGATCTATTTTCAGGCTAAAAGTCAAGAATACCCAGCTGTTATCGCTTCATGGCTGTTTTCACTCTGTGGAGTGGCTCAAAATGGATAACACCTGCAACAAAGACTCTGCTAAAATATGCAGCAGATCCCAAAGGAAGTACTCAGCTAGATTTGACTACAGTCACATTTTTTTAGCACATATTGAAGGATGAAGTGATTAATCGGAGATGTTTTATAGCCGACAAACAGCATGGGGTGTGCAGCCTTGCAAAAACAACTCCAAGTGACCTCCCCTTTGACAGGTTCAATAGAGTAATCCAAGTGATATTACCTGTTGAATTTGGATGAAGACTGTTAAATGTCTGAGCCAGATGTTGTCGGTGATTGTATGGTCTCATTCAAAGGGTCAGGCAAACACACAGGCAACTCAGGAATTTAATGTCTGCAGCCTCTGAGGCACATTTTCACTTACAGGGATTCAGCTTTAGGGAGATCACAACTTCATAATTTTGAGATTTGCCCCTGTACTAGCTTGATTAAGGATCATTTAAATGCACGCATTTAAAAAACAAACAAAAAATTACATTTAAAAGCCATTCTTCACAAGAATCATTATCTCAATAAGGCATGGAAACTGAAAAACTACATATTGAATAGTTTTAGATAACCTTGTGGGGTTTTTTTTTATTATCGGATAAAAAAACAACCATGAATTACATTTAAAAATTAAAACAGACAAAACATATAGAAGGAAAATGATGAATCTGAAATATAGTTGGTTCTTTACATTTAAGATATTACTTTTATTTGGGGAAAATATTCATTAATATGCATATAAATGAATGTCGATGTGCTACAAGGACAAACTAATTCTACACAGAAAAAAAATCCACACAAATAATTCAACTTTATTTACAAAAAAAATCTAATTCCCTGCTAAATATTTTTCTTATATATTTATTTAGGCTTTAACAAAAGAGGAAAATGGACTTGATTACTTGATTACAGTGTTCCCTTGAACAAACATCAAACTTCACTGCTTTTTGTCAGTGAAACTGAGGTGACTTTAGTCTGAATATTACTCTCAGCATCATATGAGAAGAGAGTAATTACTAAATAAGAATAACATATTAAGTTTGTTGCCTGAATGGCTTTTAAAAGTGACTCACTTTTTACTCTTTGAATAACAATCATCTGAAATTCAGCTGAGACTATGAAATATCCTCTCTTTGGTACAAATTAATCATTAAAGAGGCACAGCTGTTGAGATGTTTCAGTTTGCTGCAGGGCTCTTGGTTTTGTGGTTCCTGAATGGATCTGGTGAATAATGGATTACCAAAACTGTTTTCCACTGGCCGATAAACCATGAAATAAAGCAAGACCCTGGCGAAATATGGCTAGTCACTGACCAACATGCAGAGTTTCTATAATAATATTTCAAAATTCATTACTTTTCTCCAGCTCCATTTTCAGCTTCTTCCAGTGTTTTCTATGACATCATGCACATGCAAGTACAAGCCATGTGTCTACTCAAATAAAACACAGATCTGTCGAAGCCTGGTTTGTGATGAGTAACTCGTTCACTTCCTGGAAGTAGGAATTCCAAATTGTTGTTTTGCATCTAAGCTGAACCTTAAGTTCGGTTTTGAAAATAGAAAATATCTGGAAGTCAAACTGCAGTAAAGTTTGCCCTTTTTGGGATTAGACTAAGTCTGTTTCTTCATCCACTACGACATAACAAAACAAGTGCTGTAGTGGTATCTTAGAGGAACTATAAACTGATCGATGACTTGGACAAAAGCTCAAATTGTGATGTGGAAAACTAAAATTATACATGGTCATTCAAGTAGAAAGCAATGTAAAAGGTTGATTTTTCTATAAATTCAGCATTTTATCATGTTAAATAAGATATGAAGTCTGGAACTTGAGACTTTCTTTCATACTCAATTTAAATTTTCCCTTAATTATCCAAATTTGGAAAAGGATTAAATCTAATTACATACTTTTACAGAATTTTTAGGGCTGTGTCCTATTTAAGGACTACCTTTAAGGAATAAATAAAAGACAAAAAAACCTCACAATATGACAATTTTGGCCAGAAATATAAAAAGGTTTAATTCTAGTAGCTTGCCTACTAAAGGAGCACTACTATGGGTGACAGCTGGTCCTTCTTTAGTTTCCAATCCTTGACTGTCAGTACGTTTTACCACTAGAAAAAAAAATTCTAAAAGCCACTTTTTTTTTTTTTTTTTTTACATTCGTGGCAACATACAGCAAAAGATGGGAGAGGGTCAGCAAAGAGGTGCTCTAAGCTCTATACAGCCTGAAAAAAAACTCTGGTATTTACTCTGACATGTCACTACCACGATTTTAAACCGTAGAAACAGTCGGACGGTTGGTTAGCAGTTTTTAAAGTATGGCTTTTTATAACCTCAGAAGTGGTGCACTCGTAGCAAAAGTATGAAATCCACACACTTAACGTTGTGTCTTTTTAAGTAATTGGGGATTTGAACACAAAAACCAAATGTACTTTGTGACCTGCCGACACTGTAAACTCAACAGGTTTCTGCTGGTATTTGGCACAAGCCAACATGCAGGACGTCAGCATGAGCGCCACAGGTTTGTACTTTCTGGAAGATTCTCTTGTTTGTTTGTAGGATCCAAAATCCCTAGGAGCAATCACGCTTTTTGCAAGAAAAGATAAAATGCGACTGGCATAAAATGTTAACCATCTAACGTGAATGTCCGAGGAAAACGGATTGAAAAGCCCTTCGGTGAGCCTGGAAAACTACTGGTCAAGACCACATGAGAATCGGTCTGCTCGGAAGCAAAACTGAAAGAAAAGAGGGAGGTCGCTCAAAAGTCGTGCACAGTACAGTTACTATGCGTCAACTTCAGTGGACTGATTCTTCTCATTTCACTCCCTCCCTCACCCATCCCTTTTTTTTTTCTCAATCACATCTAAGTTGGATTAATGGTCTCCCTGTGTCCAGATGTTGCATAGTGATGGAGGCAGAGGGTGGAGCCTGCATACTTCTGCAACCTCAGCTACAGCTTACATTCTGAGCAGGCCTAATTTATGGAAGATCTGCTAAAATAGCAGGGCCTTTCCTGCTCGTTTTTGCAGACATAAAGCCTGGATGACAGCAATCCAGCAGTTACGCCTTCCTTTCTGGGATGGCACAAACTAAAATTACACATTCGAACTCACATCGCACACAGCCAGGTCATGAGCTGGCACTGGGCATGTTTGGTGCAAATTTGTGGCTGAGATGGTGCCGGAAATAAAGGGAAAATAGTGAAAATGGGGAATATGCTGCCACTCATTGAGAAAAAGCAAGCGGGTTAGCTCAACAGGTCTGCAACGCATTGTCACAGGAGCAATGGTGCATTTGATACCTCATAATTACCAAGAGGGATTCGGGAGCATTAAAGAGCTCCCGGGACGTAAGAGGATAAATACACGACTATTCATTTCACTCTTCAGCCGAAATACCTGGCTGTCACCAATAAACTGTAATTCCCAGGCAGCCCAGGGACGGGATACACGTCAGGACAAGCCACGCCATTAAGGACCAGGCAGATAAACGTTGTTTTCATTTTGCGCCAAGTAACTGAAAACAAACATGAAAGCTGATCCGGGAGATATGTTCCCGCATCCGCTTTTTTTTGTTTTTTTGTTTTTTTTGTTTCTTTTTTGGGATAAGGATGCCAAACGTCTTTTCTTTTGCCTTTTTTGTTTTGTTTTGTTTTATTAATTATTTTTGGGGGAGCCGAAAAGCAGCAGGTTGGTTTGAATGGTTGCTACCAACTGTAGCTGTAAAGAAGATGATGTGTTTGGTTTTGGGGTTGTTGTTTTTTTATTCTTTAGGAAGGGAAATAAACAGCAGATCAAAATTGCGTCGTTTTTGTCTGTAAAATGGGTCGCTGAGGAATGAGCTGCGATGGTACCTGCTGAATATTCAGTGAATAACCTCACTGTCTGCCGTCCTCACATGGAGGCCCCTTTTCTGTCTGTTCAGACAGAAGCCGCTACAAACGCAGGCAGATTTTCAGGCCAAAATAAACCTAAGTGTACCAAACTCTCTCTGGGGAAAGAGAGAAAAAGCTCTCCACTTCAAATGTGGGTTCATTGTAAAAGAAAAACTGTATTTTTTTTTTCTTTCGCTTGACTCCAGCTCTGATGACCACATAGGCCTGTGCACGGATGTTTCTCCCAACCCGTATAATAGACTGAAGTGTCCATTTCTTCTTAAATAAAGAAATAATAATAATAATAAAAAACACAACAGGCTTCTTACCTACGGTGGCACCGTTAGGAGACATGACCTCCAAGCAGAGAATAAATCCCAAGTAGAACAACCTCATCGCCATCTCCTGAGCAATGCCCGATGGCACTGCTGCTAGAACCGAAAAGATGAAAAGTTGGCTGGATTTCTAAAACCGAACCACCTCATCCGAACCTTTCTCAATGGTCCGGGGTGCGATCTTTCCTCCAGTTGCACCCACACGGTGGTCTCTCCAGGCGTTTTTTGTTGTTTTTTTTTTTTGTAATAATAACAATAAAATAAAATAAAAGAGAAGAGCTACTACAGCCCGATGAGGCTAAGGGCGATGCAGCAGCACAGTCATGTATATTTATAACTGATTATCGGCGTTCAAACATGATGCGTAGTGGAAGCTGTGTCTCTGTGTGCTTGACAAGCGGGACGTCCAGTTTTTACAAAAGGAGCGCTGCAGCCGCCCACCCGTCCGAATCTTTCCGTGGCAAACTAAAAGCAGAAAAGAAAATGAAAAAAACGCGTTTCTTCCCAAGGAGCGCCAACGTCTCCCTGCGCCTCTGGATGCATGAGTGGATGGTCAGAGTCTCTGAGCCCCAGCACAGTGGACGTGCCCGTGACGCAACGCTCGAATCCTGAAAATGGGATTACTGAGGGGCAAAACTGCGCATGTCTCCAATACAACTCATTTTTTAAGGGTATGGCACCCTGATTTGTCATATAATAGCGTGACGGCAACGTCAAAGCACATGTTGGTTCTGTTCCACCTGGTGATAGAAAGTCTGCCTTTATCGCGACTCTTTCGAGATTCCTCGTCTCTTTCGGCTCGACCCTCTTAGAAGAGTTGAGCCTTACGGCTCACAAATAGCTCGATTTAGTTTTACTCAGGTGATTTTATTGCATTCACAGTTGGTAATTGTGCATATTTTTGTGTGGTTAAGTCACGTTTTATTCAGTATTTTTCATGCAAGTCTTATTCCATTAGTACCATGTTTGAAGTTCCAACGTTTGCCTTTCATCTCACAGTTTAAAGGTTAAATGTCACTGAATTCCAAAAACAAAAGATCTACATAAATAGATTGGAATGATAGCAAATAGCTGCAAAATACTCTTCAAAGTACAGACAATATTGATTTTTGATTTTAAGAATTCACTTTGTAATATTTGGAGTACAGTACATATTAGATATGGATTTTGTCATGACACTTAAGATCCGGGAATTTTGACTGTGCAGGAAATAGGGTTGTGGGGGGTAGGAAAGCATATGGGTCTGCTGCCAGAACTGATCTAATATAGCAAGGATGTTGCTCTTGTCTTGCAGCAATAGGCCTCGGGGTGAACATTCTGTCTGAAGTTTGTATGTTCTCAGGGAACATATGTGGGTTCTCCTCAGCTCCTTCTGACTATCAGAAACATTTAGGTTGTCATAAACACTTGATGCATCCATGCATCTTTGTTTGCCCTTTGTGTCTCTGTGTTGCCCTATGATTGTACTTCAAATCTCCATAGTTTAAAATTTTTTGATTGGTTTATGTAGGAATTGTCCTTCTATATTAGTAGCAATATGATTTACTCTAGAAAGGATCTATTGCTTACATAAAAGAAAGGAGCTATTCCGTGAGGTTTGATTATGTGGTATTACAGCTTGCCTTACTCTCATACGTTGAGAATTGCTCCTTGGTGAGGGAGAAAACGGGGACTGCAACTGGTTCGCTATACAGCGGGCATGGTGGCTCAGAATTTCTGCCAACTCGGGAGCTTCTTTTCATACGAAGACATAGCAAGTTTTAAATGTTTTTTAATCAACTTTGTTTCGGCTCATCAGCATGATTTCTACTTTCAAATGCTTTTCATTCAAGTAACTTTCTCACACACAGAGATATATGTGGTGGAGAAGTATTACAGAAATTCATTGGTAAAAAAAAATAATAATAATAATATGTGTATGTGACAAAAAGATGCAATCTGATGTTTTTGTCCTAATAATAGATCCTTGTGGAAAAACAAAACAATGGCTCGAGGTGGACGTGGACGGGTATCACAGCATTCTATGCTAAAGTCTGCCATCTAGTGGTGTAGTACATACATAACTGCCTTGACAAAGAAATCAATCTCTCCATCCATCCAGTCCATCCATCTGTTGTCTATACCCTCTTATCCGTGTGGGGTCTGTGGAGTCGTGCTGGGATGGATTCTGGGCGAAGGACAGGGGAAACCCTGGAAACATTGCAGGACAATACAGCAACACACAAACATCCACGCACACACTCACTCCTGAGGGCAATTAAAGAGATCAATGCAACTTGCATTTTGGAGGAAGCGGGTTTATTAGGAGAGAGCCAATGCATGCCGGGCGAGAACATCTAGAGTTTAGAAAGGCTTAATCTCAGTTAACTGCTGTGCTGAATAATCTACCTTTGTAAAAACATCCCACTAGTATATTAATAATTGCCTTTTTTCAGATTTGTTATTGGAAAAACGTGGAATCATTAGTAAAAGAATAAAATAAACCACTTTGAAAACTCTTCTAAGTTTTCTGACAGCTAGAGACGGATAATAGCTCATTACATTTACTCTGTTACAATTACTCGAGTAACCTTTTGGGAGAAAAAAAAAATTATGAGTACTTTTACCAAATTGCGTTTTACTTTTGCTTGAGTAATATTAGTGTGAAGTATTTCTGCTCTGACTTGCGTAATTATTTTTTGAATATTCTAGCCAATACAAGACATTTCAATGAAGAAAGAAAAGAAACTTTTGAACAAAACATGTATAAGACACAGACACACACCTACAGATTTCTTTTTTACACATGCTTTGTTGTTTTAATGTTATTTCCTATCTAATGAGCCGTTTGGAGATCGATAAGACAGTGAACACTATACATTGTCACTGGGAGAACATAACAAAGTTCTTTTATACACAGATTTTATGATCAGTTACTCAGCACTTGAGTAGCCTTTTCACCAAATACTTTGTTTCTCAATTGAGTCGTTTCTTTGTAAAGCTACTTTTTATTTTTACACAAGTTTGAAATATTTTAAAGGAGTGCTACTCTTACTTGAGTTTTGGCTACGCTAACCACATCTGTTGACAGCTTGAATTAGAAAATTGTATTTATTTGGAACGAATCTTAGATAAAACTATTTAGTGTTATGGTTAGGATTATTTCATTACCACAAAGTAAAACAACTCAATAACCAGCTGCAACTGTTCTATTTTATTATTTACAGAAGTAGTACATATTTCAAAACAACCTTCACCTCACAGTATTGACAGCTTGTGTAATTTACTGATAAATATCTGATAAGGTGTAGATATTTATTAATTTTTAATATTGCCTTTTGCAAGTTTGTATTGGATTGTTGGATTGATTTGGATTGTATTGTAAGTTCAAGCAAAGATTGTAGAAATTAAATCTAATTTATGCAAGCTTAATCAGAAAACTATGACTTAATGTTCTAATTTTCTGAAAGAATTTCGAGTCGCCTGATGATCTCGACCTACAGAGGGCGCTGTGTGCTCATAATACATTCAGGAGTGCAATTTCAGTCATTTTACTAACATCAAAATTTTACCAACATATGTTTGAACCGATATTGCTTCAAGTGTTAGAAATTCAGGGACAGATGTCTGATTTCTGATTAAAACACCTGCAGAGATCTTCTCATAACACAGCCAATACGGGAAATGTTCAAATATTTTTTCTCTTTGTATGCCTTTGCGATGCGTGCCAACATTCTATCTAAATTTTGTCAAAACATAAAAAAAAAAACAAAAAAAAAAAAACAGGAGCTTGTTTTACTTTGTGATTCTGATGTCCCTGAAGTCGAGGATCGACTAAGTGGCTTTCAGTTTGCAGATGTTTGTTTCGAAGCCTGAATTGCATGAAAGAATGTGAAGCATGCGAAGAATCTGAGAAAATCTGGTTGATATGTCTCAAAATCTATTTACTCCAAAAACGTTTCAGTGCAATTACAAATGCTACAGCGAAGTATGATGTTCTTTTTCGAAACGGACGTGCCTCTCAGTAATCCTTTTAAAATCACTAGACAAGAAAACTCTGATTCAAGTTCATTGGCGTTATCAGCAGGCTCGCGGTCCGTAATATTTGTCAACGCTACAGACGAGCATAATCGCTGGTGTCACCTTAACCTGAGAATACTCCCTTTGTTACAGGAGTGGGGGACTGAGCACTGACAAGCAAAGAGAGACAGACGCCAGCGTGCTGTGTGGGAGACAGCTTGAAAGAGCGCCAGCGTAAACACTCCCAGACCACATGTTCTCCCAGGGCAGAGGGGCTGGCCTTTCTCCAAGCACATCTGCACACAATCCCTCAGCTCTTAGCAGGCCAGCCAAGGAGATAGACCAGTGAATAGGAGGGGGTAGAAGTGATCGCAGACACTTCCACAACCTGCTCTTACTTTGATCCGAGTGTCAGCAGCGGCCTAAAATATATAATGCAAATAAAGTGTGGGGCACACAGATGAAACACTGCAAGAAGTGACTCTCCTTGAGCAAGATTTTGAGTGTAACAGTTCAGCTGAATCTGCATCGCAACACCAGATCTGCATGCCTGGCTTTGACGGCTGCAACCGTTAGCCCATTTGCAGATAAACCTTAAACAAATAGTTTAAGATGATGATTTTAAGTCTGCCTCTGTAAAGCACATGTGTTTGTAATTCACAACAGTATTCTTCTTCTGGAGGGTTTTTAAACAAAATTAGTATTGCATAATTCTATAATGGAACACCTATTCATCTATTTTTCAGTCCTACAAGGCTTCCCCGCTTGATGCCCTTTGATTTTCAAGCAAATAAGCAGCTTTGCAGCAGGATGACCGCTGAACATGCTATGCTTACAACACCTGAGGAATGCAGAGCATGCAACAGCAGCCTGTGTTCACCCCCCACCCCCATGCTGACCCCACCTTAAATCCTCCCCCATACAACCTAACAACCATCAAATGAAAAAAAAAGAAAAGAAAGTCAATACAACAAACTTTGCATAAGTCTTGGGTTTATATGTTATTCTTTTTTAAATCTGTTGATTCATGGTTTCAGATGAAACCTTTTCAAAACCCCCAGCAGGTCACATTACTCCATGTTTTTGGTGAATTGCAAGTCCCTCCCCCAAACTGGCCTTGAGCTCTGGAACTCACGTCCCATCTGGCTGAACACTTGCACACCATATCAATACAGTGCATCCATGGATTTAAACAGGGAGGGACAAACAACTCTATGTGACCTAAATGTAATCTCAGTAGGGTCCAGCCTAAAAGAAACAAACTCCACATCTGGACAGTAAGAACAATATTAAGATAGAATTATGTTATTTGTATAAAAAATGCTACTAGTGCATCGGAGTTTTAGGTTGTGTGCATGTTGGGGAAGAGAAAGGCTGAGATTGTGAATTGCATGTCTGGCTACCCAGTAGTGATGAAATCTGGATGAAATCTCTTTTTAGTTCTCTGCGTATATTATTATCTCTTATATTATAATAAGAGTGTGGGCTATACCCTTTGAATCTCAAAGTTGTGAATGCATTATGTAAATTCAGCGGCAAAAATAACACAATTGCACATGTTTTTCCTCACAGTTGAGGCTCAGTCAGTCAGGGTGCACAGGACAAGCCATAAAATTAATGGGATTTAGTTGCCAAGCAACTCCTGTCTACAAAAACTTTTTTTTAATTATTTTTTTTATCGCAAATAAGAGCTGTCAAGAAACCATGATAATTGATGAGACCAGAACAAAGGTGTGATCTTTTCATATTTAGCTTAAAAAAAAATCTGAAAAAGATTTAATCTGACTTTATTACATTATTTCCATAGATAAACTTTTCAAAAGTTACTCACATGCTAATTCAAAGACACTGTAATTTTTTTGGTTAATCAAAGGAAAGTTCTTTTTTTTATCCTTAATACAATAGCAATATTATAATCCAACTATCTGATCAGAGAAAATGATTGTGTTAATCATATATTAGGTATATATTGCGCTTTCTTCCTTCTTGAAAAATAACATTGGTCCAGTTTTTACTTGTTCAATTTGCAGAAATATGTTCCTCATTTACATTAAACAGGAAACTAACTGCTAATATTTTTTGCAAAGTTTTACTGAATGATCAATAGTTGGTTACCATTAACACTATTTTAGCCATTACTTACCTACAAATATTGCTGTATATATTTTTTTACTCATCTCACACCAATGTAATGGACCAGTGTTAACAGGGATAATAAAGATGGTCTTCTGTACTCTAACTTAGAACTGGGCTCATTATTAGATGGCCCACCTGTTGGTCATCTTCATCGCAATGGTTCTGCAGGACATTATTGGGAGATTTAAATCATTTAAACTGAACAAGTAAAGCAGATCATGTGATTTAATGGATAGTTCATTCAGAAGTCAGATTTCTCTCAGCTCCCAGTTTGAAATACAACGACAGATGAAGTCAGAATCCTGCCAGAAAAAGTTTGAGCTTCCTAGTTCAATGTCCAATATGGCCGCAATATATGTAAAATGTTTGGAAGATAGCTGATATACCATAAACTACTTGTTAGCACATTTGATGGCTTTTATCTTTTTAAACCAATGAATCACATAGTACTTAAAAATAATTACTTGAAAACTTTTATTTACTAATTATTTGTGTGTGTATGTGTGCGTGTGTTTGTGTGCGCGCGCGCGCGCGTGTGTGTGTGTGTGCGTGTGTGTTTGTGTGTGTTTCACCAAATAAAATAGGATAAAATACATTATTTTGACTTGCCTGGTACAGAGTTAATACAACAATAATTAGCCAACCTTCCTGTTTCTGTTTTCCGACTTGCTCCTTCAGTGGGAGTGACGTCATTGCCAGTCTGCGCTGGTCTTTTTCCACAAAGCGCTTCCTTGTGCTTTATGCAACATGTTGACGAAAACCCTGTTTTAAGCTTTCTGCTGAGTACACGCGACCCGTTTCGGATGGAGAGTTTGATTTAAAACATGCAAAAGGACTAAAGTAAAATAACAAATGATCAATAGCCTCGTGTGACGTCAACAGAGGCGTGTGCATATGTAAGCTTGCTGTGGGGAAAGTAGATTTTATCTTCATAAAAATAAATAAATAACACTGAAAACAGTACAGAAAAAGTAACATAAAACTGGCTGTAATGTGTTCTATGGGTAAAAAAACTGTATGCTAGAGCGAGTTTTGTTGATTCTCGGTGAATCGTCTAGCCAGCAGCTTTAACACATAAACATATAGGCTGTGCGGTGCGTGTGCGTGCAGAGAGCGACTCCAATCACCGCCGCTGTTCGGGCTGAATTTCCCTGACTGACGTCAGCTGACTCTCAGCTCCTCCGGACACCGCGCCGCGTAAAAATGCTGCTCTCGGTGCCGCCAAGGACAGGAATCAGCCCATACGGCGGTTACTCCGGCAAAAGCCACAAGAAGGTAAAGAAGCAGCCACAGACCACTTCTATGTCCTCTCTACTGAAGTAAACCAGCCGTCGATGCGGCGCTGTTCGAGCTCTGGCTCTCCACTTAAAATCTGCTCTGCTGTTTTAAGCTGCAGTGTCCTTGAAATTAGATCACGTTGAAACTCTCTTACCGGCTGTTGCAACGTTTGTATTTGGCTTTTTTTTTTTTCCCCTGTGCGTTTTGTTACAGTGTAATAAAGCAGAGCGGACTCTATTACATTGTTCCCTGTGGATTACTTGAGCAGTTTGCTTTCGTTTGTTCCGACACGGTCCACGGCTCTCTTCCTATTTCCAGCCTACGCAGAGAACAGTTTATAATTTCCCCCCTTAGGTGCGTCTAATAGGAAAAAGAAGCGCTAAAAAGCTTTTTTATTTTCGACGTTAATGTGAACCGAATCGAAAACCCGCGTCCTATCGTTTTGTTTATATTGGATTTAACACAAGTTTGTAAAGTTTTACTCTCTCTCTCTCTCTCTCTCGGTTTTACGCGCTCTATGATGCCCCACCCCTTCGGAAATGAATACTGAGGGTTTGCGTAGCGCTATAAGCAGAGGAAAGTATAGGGAGACCGTTTTAGAGTACCATACTGTATGTACAGATTAGCTGAACAGTACAGTGACTCCAGCCTGGAACAGTATGAGAGCTGTAGTATTGATTGGCTTTGCTCTGTGAGATGAATAATTCATGAGGGTTAAATTATCTATTCTCAGCCGCTTCTACAGAACGGACCACATATTTTACATAGAAACCTTCTGTAAAGGAAACAACTTAACCTATAAGATTATTTTCCATCAATTGAAGCGGTTTAAAACATTCTCACTTTGGTAGCTTGTTCAGGATCAAATTGAGCTCACCAATAAAAAATAGTAAGAAATTGATTTTTGATAGATTTGAATCAATATTCCTGATTAAAACTTGGTTGACAGCTGTAATATCCAAACAAATTATCTAATTATATATATATATATATATATATATATATATATATATATATATATATATATATATATATATATATATATATATATATATATATATATATATATATATATGTATATATATGTCAGCATGCCAGCAAGTAGAAGCTAAATCAGATGAAAATGGTTAGAAAGAAAAACAAACATGCTTATGTGCAGAAGCTTTCTCAACTGCAAGTCTTATGATAGATCTTAACTTTTTATTAAACTGATACATTCATCCATACAACCCATACAAACACATCAGCCGATCTGCTCAAAATGGCACATGATGAGTAAGAATAATGGTTGACTGAACCAACGTCTTCAATTCATTTCTAGTCAAAATGCTGAGCTAGGTTTTGTTACCAAAATACTATTACATCTAGTTTAAATTGAACAATGCTTTTAAACTTGATTAAAAAAAAGGTCAGCCGTTTAGAGTGGCTCATATTTATTTTCGTGGTGCTCTTTCAAAATTAAACGAATGAGCACAAAAGGAAGTGCAATGTTATGAGTAAGTCCTTGGAAAACATCCGAAACAGCTGAAATCAAATGCTTCCCACCATGCCTGTGTCATTCCCATCATTTGCTCACAGCTGGAAGAAATTTTGATTGCCCGGATTAATGACCTGGAATTGCTGGAATCCTGGATTCAGACAATATGTCCACTTCCACAGGGGCTTTACAAAGGCCTTTCTTTTAAGTGAGACTTGGACAATTTTTTTTCTCCCTTGGCTAAAGTCACACTCAGAGGGGAGACTTGTAAATCCAGTGTCAAGTGGTAACCCCTGCTCTGTGTCGTTTGTTAATGAGAAAAGAAAGAGATTAAGAGATACTGCCCTTTTTTCTCTGCTTCCCATTAACATCAGGCTTTTTCTCTTCCTCCCGCTTGTTTCACACACACATTGATTTCTGCTAAAAGCTGTTTTAAATTGTTAAGAGGAAGAATAGATTAAGATGCGAGTATAAGAGCTTTATGCTGCAGGACATTGAAGGTTCTCATTACTTTGTTTATCTGGCTCCTCCGTCCTCGCACTGCTCTCCTTTAAGTATGTGAGATTTAATGGAAAGAGATTCTACCTGTGATCTTTTCCACAGTGTCTTTAACCAATCATGCAGAGATAAGAAATATCTCTGCATGATCCCATGTAACCTGGTTTTATTCCTGAAATAACGCACCACAATGCAGTCCTTAGCACTTGGTATTTAATAAATACTCCCAAACCAATTTCAGATATAATTTGATTGCATTAGGCTGTATATAATTGGATTTTGAAGTAATTCATTTTTCCCCCCTATTTGTGCAGTAAAAAGATTTTGTCCTGCAAAATAGGGTTGTATAAATAACCCAAAAAGGACACCGGTTAGAAGATAGAAATGCTGCAAAAATAATGGAGAATGACCACTTAGTATATGAATAAATTGTGGATTTTATGTATCATAAGAATGATGATATTTTAAGTAAAGAAAAACATAGTATACTTTAGATTTTTAATAAATTACTAAATGTCTGACTGACACTATGTAAACTACAGCATGTTTATATTGCCAGGGAGATTCAGCTTTGAAAAGTGAGACAAGTCTTTGCTATTAACTAGAAAGGTTCCACATCCTGCTCCCTTTGCCCTCATTGTTCTGTTTGACTGGGTCACCTGCGGTCTGGCATCGCATTCGCCACCTCCAACTGTAATTATCTCATCAATTTTCAGCTTTTGGCTGTACGAAGTCTTTGCACCATGCAGAGAGCCACTTATGTCACATCTCTGTAAAAATACTAAATAGTTGCTATATTGACTAAATTGCAGAGTAAAATGAATGCTGGGATGGTATGTTTCCAGATGTAAAGAAATGATCTGTTGTTAGATATTGTAGAAAATAAAGGTGTCATGTTATGCATTTGTGACTCCCACTGCTCTATCCTGCTGCAAGAAATGTCGCAGAATGTTACAACAATGTTATCTTTTAAAAGGTTTACCTTCATACAGGATTGACAGGTGACACACTGGTGCACATCTACCTTTGCTTTAAACAGCATAAAAGGCACAATACTCTATGATGCATTTTACACTAAAGGGCACATGATATAACCACCATAGATATAACCACTATGTTTTCACAAAGAACATGGTGAAAAACGTTTGCTGCTTCTTTGCTAAACAACTCAAGAGACCCAAATATCACAGCAGTGACCCCAGCGATAACATCACTGAATCTCAAGCTAAGCTATCCTGTCTGCACTGTTGAACATTCACACAACTTGGCATGCCGGATGTGTGAAACTGACAACGAAGCAGACTCATCCGACAACACTCGGAGAGAATTGCATTTCCTTCCCAGATAATGAGCTGATCTTTCGATCTGAAAGAAAAATAAAACAGCGCAATAAATGTCATGGCGAAAGTAACTTAGTCTCCCTGGTCCTGATGCAGCAGAAAACTGTGAAGTACAGACAGTTGATCCCAACACCATCGGCTATTCAGAACAGGAGTGCATCAAAGGTGACACAAATACATGAAAAACATCACACGACTTGATGCTACAATAAATCCACATCAATTTGTCTCTCTTAGACTTGCAAAGCACATTTCACAGCTCCCTTCTTAAATGTTCTTGTGCTCTTTATGCATATTTGTTCAAGATTGCACCATTACATTTTAAGTCACCTTTCATGGCTGGCAAAGCACATTGAGCTGGAGCAGTTTGAGGGGGGTAGATGCGTATCTGACTCCCTGCCATCATTTTCTCAGATGAGGTTTAGCAGAGCGGTTTTAATGAGACACTACCTTCTGACTTGGGTGCACATGAGAGGGATTAGCACTTTCCCCTAACAAGTTCAGATCCCAATTAGACAGGCCTCACCAGCCAAACCTCGGCACTGGACTCTCCGGTTTCTCCCGTCATATCTTATCTCTCCAAGCTGTTGCAGGTGCATCCCTCCTGATTATTCTTTTCCTGCAGGAGGAGGCGAGGGAGGGCAGAGGAAGCAACTGTGATTGTGACGAAACAAACAGTGCACTGTTACCTCTTCAGTAAGCAGTAAAGATTCTGGTGAAAGTAAATGGACTTTGTGAGCCTCAGGGATTTTTTTACCTTAAGGAAAAAAAAAACAGAAAGAGAGGTTAAAAGTTGATCAGTTTAGAAAAGATCATGCATCTGAATTTGAGGAATACGGAAAAGGTTTTTTACATTATTGATCCGTTGTATTGATGACTGATAATACAATGTACTCACTGATATATCATGTATCTATTGGATTTTGCACCTTCAATGTATTACAAGCTTTAAACATAACTAAATTGTCTTTTCATAGTCAAGCCATTTGTTTCTTCAGTTTCAAAAGCAAAAGACAAATTTTTTATCAGTTTTGGTTAGAAACTAAAATGATTTACTCACAGAACTGAACACAATGATCTTTATGAAGCTACGTATGTGTGCTCTGTTTAAGAACATTGGTGATGGACCTTGAGGTGAACTTATCTGGTGAATTGCAGAGCATTTTTAATTTAATAATCAAATGTGGCAAAGATGCAGAAACAGTTCACTCACGCAGTCAATGATTGTGAGTCTGTAGAAAAGTTTTTTGTTGCCTAAGAACTGATTGACAATTCTTCTAAGCAAAGCCATATCATTAGAAATTCACATACAGTTTACCTAAACAAATAGCTTTTTTTGTCCTATTTACTTTCTCATTTTGGGATTATGTCTTTTTCTAGGTCTTTTGAGAAACAGACAGAGACTAATTAGTCTCATAAACTTCCACCCCTTTTAGTTTTCACAGAAAGATGAATATTGGCTTTTAGAGAAACCATTCCTTTTATTTTTTGAAAAGAAGTGCATGCTGGGGAAACCACATATCTTGCAAGAGACTACTTTAGTTCAAGAAATTTGTCAATAAATGTGTAATGTACCTTTGTGTTTTTATGAGGCTCCATATGAATCATAAAAATATTTTTTTCTGGTTTACGTCTTTTATTGTCCACGCTCCTATCTCACCTATGGTTTCACATGACTTAGTCAGACACAGCTGTAAATTTCTATATAGACCCCAGCTCTGATCCAATAGGCCCTACTGACAGATCAGTTTAATATCAAGATGGGTAATCCATATATAATAGCAGGTAGCTGTATCACAGATAGTTTTATAGAGCTGATGCACCATAAATCGTTTTTTACTGTATTTGATCAGATTTATGGTTAGATAGAAAGATACAGTGCTATTATAGCATATGCTATTTGAGATTATGTTCATTTAATCATGCTAGTCCTTTGCTGTAAACTTTCTGATTATAGACAATTCATTGAGAAGAAGTGACTCTTCTAAGGAAAGTTATATTTTGGTTTCTAAACAACAAAAACAGTGAGAATTAACAGAGACTTTTTGAAGTTGTTGGATTGCTGGGGGAAGTCATATTTCTTTCAGTCAAAAAACGAAGGAGGAAAAAAAAATAAGTGTGCACCCTTACTTTTTAAAATAGGCGAGCAGCTGCTCCACTTGTCCATAGTGCAGGTTCCTGTGGCTTCTCCAAAACATTGACTGCATTGACTTCAAGTCTCTTTGTAATTATTGGGTCATTATTTGCACCAATATTTAGCTTCCTGATTGATGTATTGCTTCAATATTTCCAGATAACATTATTTCTGTTTGATTTTATGGTGCTTCCTTTTGACCAGTATTAATAACTTTTCTTTATAGTGGTTATTTACAAAGAACGATTATGTAATGCTTTTTAAATAACTTGTTTGGGTATGACACAGTATCAAAATGAACGTTCACTCTATGATTGCACTGTTTTAAATCGGACGGTAATTTCTTTTTCAGCAGACATATGTGTCCCCTCCCAACCATCAGATGGCTCCTCCAAGTCCCAACAGCAACAGCAATGGCAACAGCAACACAACCACCTTCAGCAATGGCAGCGGCAACAGCAACAATGGAGCAGAGCAGCTCAGCAAAACCAACCTTTACATCCGTGGCCTGCTTCCAGGAACCACAGACCAAGATCTGGTCAAGCTCTGTCAGCCGTGAGTCACACAAAAACCAGTGCTCCCACACACCCAGTAAATCTCCCCAGCTGTCCAATGTGAGCGGGAACCAGGGAAGCAGGGTTGATTAGGTTAGATCTGAGTGATGAGCGATAGGCTGAATGGTGGTAATGCCAGCATCAGAAAATTCAATAGATGGATGAGGTAGTTGCACTAAAAGTGCATTAATGCTTTACATTTTTTGCAATATTCTGATAAAAGTCGGACTCTATTGTGCAAAGTAAACGTCACATTCTGAACTATAGATAACACGATGTGGCTCATCAGTGTGCGCACAAGGCTTGAAAATTCAGCATTATCCAATCCATCTGATATATTTGTCAGGGCTATGGTTAGAGAGCAGATCAAAATGCTGAGGGCTGAGATGAATGATCTGTCTTTACCTAATTGAATTCTGGAGCCTGGTGATGAGAACCAGGAGAGCAGGGAGAGAAATGGAGGGAAGAAAGCAGAGTGGAGAAAGATTGAAAAAATGAGGGCAGAGAGGTAGGGCAAGGCCCGTTATTTTACAGCTGTCTGGAAGATATGGCTCACATGAGACTGCCCAACCCAACAGGAAACAGCAAACCCAGGGGAAAGGGAAAGACAAACAAGGGCAGTGGTGTGGGGGTAGTGGGTCGAGGACGTGGAGAATCGGAGGGGGGAGGAGTGTCAGGTGGTGTTGCGTGGGGGTAGTTCTCATATTTCTGCTTTAACGGGGCAGATAAAGTCATTGCATGAAATTAGCCTCTCAGCAGAGCACATTATGATCAGTGTGATTCTCTCCTAAACTAGACTGAAGGAGGAGACTGTTTTCTAAAGAAGTAGGAAATGAATAATGCTGTATTAGCATATAACTCAGGAAGGGAATCAGACTTTGTTAGCTTTGGTTTATTCAGTAAATGTGCACACAGACGCCCCCAACACCCCCCACTGAAAGTTGCTGTATGCTGAGATTTACTATGTACAAAGTTTATAATGAGACGAGAGAATGTGGCTTGAATCTCCTCCTCTGGCCCCTGCAGTTTTCTCTCTGGGAGCTCTACTGCAGCTCTGGTTCTTGACCTTTCTTGCCTTTGGTTGTTAGCAATGGATAGATGCCGAGTTGGACTGTGTAAGATGTGGTAAAGTCTCACACTTGAATAAATCTATAGCCCTTCTTTCACACTACAAGATGAAGAGTAAGACCTTTGAGCACAACCTGGTTAATTCCACTGTGTGAGCAGCAACTATGCAAGCAGAGCTCCCAGGCAAAAATGCAGCTTTGATGTAAAGTAGTAGAAACAGACCAATATTTATGGGATGTCCATACAGACTGGTTGCTGGTATTTTACATCTTAGCATCAGAAATGTGGTGGAAATAACACACAAACAGTCCTACAGAAATATAGTTAAATGGCGTGATTAATTAAGGTAGAGTAGGTCTTCTTAACTTGGTGTTTACCAAAAGCATTGACACTGTATTGAATTAATTTCATCTTCTTTTACATTACAGCTACACATTTCAACATGCTTTATTAGGTTTGTATGTGATAACACAAAGTAGAATATATTTGTGCCATAAAAATGACACATGGTTCTCAACATTTATTACAGCTAAAAATCAGTTAATAAAAATGTGGCTTACATTTTGCTTTAATTGTGTGTTTCAATATTTTTTAACCATTTTTCTCTGCAATGACCAAAGTGATTTGGATAGCATATTCAATTAAAATAATTAAATATTATATTGATTAGCAGCTTACAATAGTCTTATGCATAGACTAAAAAAGTGAAGCAGATTAAGGCAACTTGTTGTTCGCAAAGAACCGTTTGCAGTAATCCACTAGATAGATTGGCAGATTACAGTTTTAGCAGCTCATCACATAATCCTTTAAAAAAACAGTGAAAGAGACACTCTGCTGCCTAAATAAAACTCGCCAGTAGTTCAATATTGTTGGGTATAAATCGGATTGCCTTGCAGGGGGCACTAAGACCCAGCGGAGCATATAGGAGTTACACACAGAGAAGCTGGTTAGTTGAATGGGGAGCATGGCTCAGAGCCAGCATTGGACAGGACAGCCAAGGAGAGGCGTATCACATTACAGTGGATGCACATGCCTGGAGAGATGGGAACTGATAGACACTACTGCATGCAGAAGCATTTGCCTAAGTCGGCCATTATCCCTTTTTCCTCTGCAGTTTCTTTATGCACCAAACTGAGTAGATATGGATTAAGGTGGTCTGTTGTGAGGTCTGTAAATGCAACAGGGGACTTTTTTTAAACCACTTTTCACATCATGTTGAATCCCCTGTTGAAGTACGACTCTATCAATATTTTATTTCACTGTCATTCACAAATGACAGTGAAATAAAATCCAGTCCATCATCTGGTTTGAGGTGATTCCTCTGGAACCTCTTGGAGGAAAAATATCCCAACTTCAGAAGATGTGCTTTTAACCTAACAGAGATCTGTGGTTCCTCCTATCAGTATGAGAGTTGGGGTGAAGACGTGCCATGTTAGGAAGAGAAGTGGAAGCTGCAGGTTCTTCAGAACAAACAAGTCATGATTCTAGACCTACTGATTATCCCTCTGTCTGGACACAGGATCAATATAACCAGTTTAAAAGCTAAAATAAATGGTTATATGCCACACATGGAAAACTGGGATGAACTCCATGTCATGATGTTCAGAATTTAGATCTCATGGCATCTCAAGGTGTCAACATTGCACCCAGTGGGCTGAGGGAAATACAGCTTTATTTTGTAGCAATTCAAGGGCTACCCAGCTTTTATTGCATCGCAAAAAAATTAATCAGCACAGAAACTCCAAAGCACACAAAGAGTATGTATATATATATATATATATATATATATATATATATATATATATATATATATATATATATATATATATATATATATATATATATATATATATATATATATATATGTATATATATATATATATATATATGTATATATATATATATATATATATATATATATATATATATATATATATATATATATATATATATATATATATATATAAGAATTTAAAACTACTTTCACCCCTGGGCGCACCTAAAAACCTTCAATTTCCTCAAAAGCTGACAGTGCGCCTTATAACCCGGTGCGCCTTATTTATGGACCAATATTGAGCCACAACAGGTCTAGCAACTACGGTAAGCAGCCGCCGACTTCATTTTCCCTCGTAGAAGAAGAAGTGCGCGGTGCATGCTGGGATAGTTGTCAGAACGCTGCTTTGTTAATAAAGTTTGATAATACATTTAAAGCCAGGGGGGCGGAGTGGCGCGGGAAGAGAGACAGAGACTGCGGCGGTAGCATGTCAGTTGGTCTGTGTTGCCCAGAAAGCAGTTGGGCACAATATCGCAACACCGTGAGTGAAACAATGACTGGGGCAGCCTATTATATAAAGTACTCGGACACTTTTTTTTACAAATGTGGATGTATAATAATAGAGTACGGAACAAATTGGCAACCCAAACTGAAGAGTCTATTCTTTGCACCTAAATCAAAATGTAATCAAAATCAATCCAATTGAAAAAAATTTTAAAATAGGCCATTCATTGAAGGAGCGCCTTATAATCCTGTGCTCCTTATAGTGCGGAAATACGGTTATTATAAAGCATGAGTTAAATTTTAATCCAGTCTTTATGAGCAATATTGAACCTGGAAAAAGTCATATTATCTCAGCAATGATATAAATATCAGGCATTGTACCAGAATTAACAGTGGATTTAAACTTCATCATTTTGCAGGTATGGGAAAATTGTGTCCACCAAAGCCATCCTGGACAAGACTACCAACAAATGCAAAGGTGAGACATATAAAAAAACACATTCCTTTGTGATTAATACAGTTATGTTTAAAAGTATTCACACCACTGGCAGATTTAGTTTTGAAATTAATTTCATTCGACCAAAAATTTTTTACTTCTGATATGAAGGTTCTCAACCAGATTTAAGTCAAGACTTAGCCTCTCAGAAAATGTTGAAAATGCTTTCAGTCAGAAAAAAAAGCATCCATCAATGTCTATACTGACATATCCTTACAAGGTCACTGGAGGGGCCGCTGCCTATCTCCACCAGTCATTGGGTGACAGACACAGTACACATTGGACAGGTCGTTGGCCCATTACAGGGAATTACAGAGACACACAGTACAAACAAACATAAACACACACGCATACACCCCCCCCCCCCCACACGCACACACACACACAGGGGTGTGTTAGGGGCTCTTAGAACATTCTAGTATGGTCTGAAAAATGAAGATGTGAAAAATGTCCTCATTTTTTCAAGTGTCCTGATATTGAAGGTGTATTATCATGAAAATGTCTTGATATGTCACAAAAACAAGTACATGCACACATATCCACACACATACTTGAGAGCAATTCAAACTTTCCATCCATCCATCCATCCATCCATCCATCCATCCATCCATCCATCCATCCATCCATCCATCCATCCATCCATCCATCCATCCATCCATCCATCCATCCATCCATCCATCCATCCATCCATCCATCCATCCATCCATCCATCCATTTTCTTTACACCCTTGTCCCTTAGTTGGGTTGGGAGGGGTGCTGGTGCCTATCTCCAGCTAACGTTCTGCGCGTGAGGCGGGGTACACCCTGGACAGGTCGCCAGTCTGCCTTAACATGCTTGTCCTTAGACTGTGGGAAGAAGTTTCCAGAGAAAACTGACACATGCACTGGGAAAACATACAGACTTCATATAGAAGTCTATAGAATATAGAAGCAACAGTGCAACACCAGAAGAAATATGCTATTAAAATTAAATAATTGATTTTCCTCTAAATTTGCCAAGTCTATGAATAATATTAATGTTAATATTGTTTTTAATTTGTGCAGCAAAAAGCTTAAATTCAAATTCTAAAAAAGTGAAATGATACAAAAAAGTATTTTTTTAAACCAAATAACTGGTAAAGTAAAAAAAAAAAAGTAATTTTACCACAGCGATTCGGCCTATTTAGATACACATTGTTTCATTTGATTGTTCTTAATAATTCTACTGACCTTTCTTGATGTAACTTAGAGTCATCTTGCTCAAGAAGCATTATAACACCTCCATTTCTATAAAATCTGTGGAAAGCCCAGTTGAACTCTACTGGAGCTGGTTTGGTCTGATTTAAATTTTTGCAACTGAGGACGGTAGCAGTTGGTGTGGACAGAGTGGCTCAATGTCCAGGGTGGCTTTTTATCAGCTGAAATTGCAGTCATAAAAAAAAAGTTATCTGCCAGTTGTGCTAAATTTTCTATCGATTATAGAAATGTCCAGTCATTGGGGAGTGGGTGACCTCCTATGCTGTTCAGAGTGCAGACATTGTTATGATGTAGGATGATGATGATGAGGTTGGAATCAGATTTTTACATTTTTGATTATGTGTTATTTTTCTGTTTTTTTTTAAATATAAAACTTGAACTGCATTTGATCACCCCTTGGTGATAATCTGTAATTACTTAATTCTCCATTTTCATGAAACTTGCTACTGTGCTACTTGCTGGAGAACAAAGAAGGCAATTTTCAAATAATTATTCAACACTGATTGCAATTTACTTGAAATACAGATCATGAAACCTTTTGTTATATTTGAAAAACATGTAAAATAAGAATGTTCACTGACTGGGTGGTTTATAAGTTCAACTCATGTACTTATTCTCTGGCATGCATCACACTTCACTGTATTAACTCACATATCATGTTTTGTGTTTTGATTTCTTCAGGTTATGGCTTTGTGGACTTTGACAGTCCAGCCTCAGCACAGAAGGCAGTGACAGCGCTGAAGGCAGTCGGAGTACAGGCTCAAATGGCCAAGGTGAGAATCATAAAATATGCTCTCATATATGCTAGGTTTATTTATTAAAACAGCTTAATTTATCCATTCTTCTTCATGTGGGATTTTAACAATGCCTTAGAAAAAAACCTCTTTTGTATGTAGCTGATTTTCTTCTCATTTTTTTCCCCATACGGTACCATTGATCATCAGCTGTATGCTGTTGGACAGAAGAGTAGTACTAAAGTATAATAAGAGAAAAAAACTCTCTAAAAGGCATGAAGCTGCCTAATGTCATCTAATGTTAGACAATTTCTGTTTCACTAGAACGGCTATAATAAAGTAACATTAAATAAACTGCCTTAAAAACATTTTTTTTATTGTAAAGAAAAGCAGAGGCATAAACCCGTCAACAATCAAGATAAAAGAGCATTCACTGAGTTTTTTTTTAAAGAACACAGAATGACAAAATAATAAAAAACATTTTTACGAAAGTGTAATATTTAAATCCAGAAATAAAATTTTACTCTAATATAGCCGTTTAGTGAACATGCTAACTTATTTCCATTGCACGTCCCCGTTATAATCTTTAATTTGCTCTGTGCCAGTGCCCATGTGTTTGTTGCATGCTGTGCCATTTGGGTGTGCTTCTAAATCTGTGTCATAATCCACCGAAGGATACCTGTTTCCACAAACAAGACCCCACGGACGCATGCATGGATACGTGTATGTTCACAGTGGTGACGATGTCTGGGGAGCGGGTCCCAGGGGTTGCTCCCTGGACTCCCTTTACAAAGGAGCTGCCTGTTCTCCCTGGTGGCTTCTGACTCAGTGTCTGAGCAGCTTCTCAGTCAGCAAGGCATAGTGCCCAGCCACCCGCCCTGTCAACACACACAAACACACACACGCGCACGCACACACACACGCACGCACACACGCATGCAACTTGACAATCACTCATGCACTTCGGTAGCCTTGCCTCAACTGGATTATCACATGCACTCCAGTCACGCACAGCTGACAACACCCTGGGAAAGCTGATCTTACGTTAAGCCGGATCACTGACATTCATACCGCCTCTCGCTAACAAAATAGCTCAATTTCGCTCAACCCTTGTGTCGGAGTTTACAAGAAGGCTCGTGCTTGCGTCAGCAGCATGCTCTCTGACTCGCTTACGGCTGAAGTTTGCACCAGAGTTTCTCTGTTCACTCGTCCTACGTTGCAGGAAGAGAGAGGAAGGTGAAGGAGAAGTCACCTTCCTCATAGGTTGCAGAGATTACACATGCATTATTCATAGCATGGAAATTAACTTGCACTGCATTAACTGACTTTTAATCACATCGCAGATGATAAATATGCATAATAGCCAGAGGTGATATAGAGTGAGCATTTTACAAGATACTGTAGGTCAAATAAAAATTTGTTTGAATGGCACATGGAACAGAAGAAATTAGTTCGCAAAATCACAACAGTGTCATTTATGAGGTAATTTCATTTAGCTTTTTTTAATGATTTCAAATGCTGATCCAGGAGAGATAAATAATTCACGTTGATTTATAAATTCACGTTGATCTATAAAGTATGTACTTGCATATAAGATCAGGATTAGTTATACGTTACCTTTAGCAAGGAAACAGGATGTTTTTCTTCTCAGATATTCTGCTCTCACTACAAGAGAGAAAATCAGCATTTCAGACCATTGATGAAAGAAACTGTTTGATATTTGAATTTGCTTTTACATACCGTAATTTACTTTACTATGTTTTCATTAATCATCCTCTATAATAAGATTTCAATATTATTTTGTGAAATAAAACACTTCACCTTTTTACTTCGTAGAGGCAATGTGAAATTTTACATACAGCATATCAATTTTTGTGCTATTTATGGTCACAAAGAAGCAAACAGCAAAGCCTCCTTTATGTGTTCACTCATTGATCATGTTGTGTCTTTGATTGTGGTCAGCAACAGGAGCAGGACCCCACCAACTTGTACATCTCTAACCTCCCGCTCTCTATGGATGAGTCAGAGCTGGAGAACATGCTGAAGCCCTTCAGTCAGGCCATTTCCACTCGCATCCTCCGCGACTCCAACGGGACCAGCCGAGGGGTGGGCTTCGCCAGGTAGAACCTTTGTGTTTCTCAGTCACATTTAGCCCTGGTAAGGATGTTTGGAAAGACGCATGATAAATTCATCTTTATTTAGAGGTGCAAAAATCCACGAAACCAGGCACAGATTTTAAGGGCTTCTGGAAGAAAAGTAGGCCCACAGCATCACATTTATTCTACCGTAATTCACAGTGGGAATTAAATGTGCACATGTTTATCCATTATTTCCTGTCAGACCCTTTGGGAAACTTTTAGTTCCTGCCTATAGCATTTTGATGGATTATAGAATGTTGGAACCCACAGCAGGTGATCGATCAGAATCGCACAGACGATTGGAGGTCAGCTTGTTTACTATTCTCCTGTGCAAAGAACATGTCAATGATACAGTTGTATGGAAAAATCTGGAATTTTGCACTTGATACACTTCTACGAGACAACAGCCAAAATCCATGCAATTTCCTTTGAGGAGAGGCAGCTCACAGTAAAGGAGAACCATGCTTTTTTTTTTTTTTTTTTTTTTTAGAATGTGTGCTAATAAAATGAGGGGAAGTCCATTCGCTCTGTGATTGGTCAGAATCTGAGTAGTGTGGAGGTGTGCATACATAGACTGCATTAGCAAAGTAGTCCTAATAAAGCTGTTTTTTACAATCCCACAAGTTTTTTTTCAAAGCTCTCATCTTTTCCAGAGCACATAGTTCCAATTAAATCCAGGTAGACTTAGAAAAACGTTGTATAAATACATTTGTGTTTGTTGGACAAATTAGTTTTGTCTGCATTGCTTCCAAACAACCAGTCAGTATGTAGACAGCATCTAATGGTTGCTATGGAGAACTGATGACCCCAAAGATGCCACTCTTTGCTGCCGCTCTTCGACAGTAACTTTGGAGAGTTTTATTTTACCCATCCTTTCTATCCTTCTTATTAAGCCTGGTCACAAGATAAACATGTGATTGTTCGTTCATCCTTGTGGCTAAGCGAAATGGGCCTCTGTGTCATGTAACTTTGATGCACCAGAAAAACAGGAAGCTACAGATGACATTGTCCTCAGTACTGTGATCAGCTTAGGTAACAGTAAGGTAAAAATATATATTTTTAAATATAAAAAGCAATAATGTAGACGATTATTACAACTGAATTTTATTCAACCCATTTCATAAACTAACTTAAATTAAAAAAGTGATGTAAAAAAAGGTAAAATTTTTGCTTGATATCAGGCTTTTGCAATACAAGAAAAATATTATTTTAAATCTTTTTACACATCTTTACATAGTGAGTAGGAAGGATGCAGTAATTTGCAGGTGGCTATGGTTAAATAACATATGTACTGAAGAAGAAAAAAAAAGCTTTAGGTGATAATCAGAGCTCCCTGACTGTCATTTCAAGTTGAAATGTTTTAATACTTTTCATAGGATGGAGTCAACAGAGAAATGTGAGGCTATCATCCAACATTTTAATGGAAAATATATTAAAACTCCTCATGGAGTTCCAGGTGAGTTTAGATTTTGTTACTTCTTGCTCTGTCTTTTCTTTTCCTTTTTATTTTTTTTGGGAAAAAAACCCTAAATCCCATGTTGGTCATATCCAAAAATCAATATAGTCCTATGTGAATAATGTTGTGATGGTAACCACGAGCTGTTATGATGATTTGTTAATAACTCCTGATTTAGCGCCGACAGAACCTTTGCTGTGTAAATTTGCTGACGGAGGCCAGAAGAAGCGTCAGAGTCATGGCAAATACCTTCAGAACGGTCGCTCCTGGACAAGAGATTCTGAGTCTGTGAGTTTGTTTATAACATTTAGCAAAAAAAAAGAGATATTGATAATAGTCCCCCTTGTGGTTAAATACTTATGTTGTTTTTGTACAGGGAGGAATGACTCTCACCTATGATCCCACCACAGCCCTACAGAACGGGTCAGTGCTGCACCTCAGGTCTATTGCATTTAAAGTTATAAAAACTGGGATTATATGATGGTCTCTAAGAAGCTGTGTGTGTCTTTGTGCAGGTTCTATTCGTCTCCCTACAGCCTTGCACCTAATCGGATGATTGGACCGGCCTCCCTCTCCCCATACATGCCTTCCCCTGTGTCCACCTATCAGGTATGACAATTATTTATGGAAAAATATTGTAATTTAAATGTACTCTGTTAACTTTGTAAGTAAATAATTTGATCTAATACAAGCTGACATAAACTGATTTTTAGTTGGTCCTTGAGTCATTTTTGTTAACTAGAAAAAAATGCCTGTAACATAGTCAAAAAACATAGGAGAGGTATATTTACAAAAGTTTTAATAATAGGGGTTATAGTCAGTACATTTTCCTACTAGAAACACATGGATCACCATGAAACATTATTTATGCCTTTACATGTTGGAGACTAGGTTATTGTAACCACATATTCACCTGTCCGAAGAAACATGTTAGAACTTTTTGCAGGTTGCGCAAAATGATTCTGCCAAGTTTTTGGACAAGTTGCCAAAATTTTCATTGCAGCGCTTGTAGTCCAGCTACACCGTCTCCTCATTCATTTCAGATACAAGATCTTTATTCTCCCTTGTAGAGCTCTAAAGGGACAAGGTCTCTCATATAAATCAGAAATGTTACAAACCTGTGTCCCTAACAGACACCCAAGGTGGCTATGAAATGATCGGGTTGCCAGCCAGGATGACTAATTATTTGCTGCCAAGAATCCAAAGAGTCCCTGGAAAACAATCCACCTTGGGGGTTGTCTATGTTTTTTTTCCCCCGTAATTACACCTCTGAATCAGTGACTCATTCACACATATATAAGTCACTGTATTATGAAAACCGATGATCCGCTAGCGCTGTGTTTCTTTGCACACACACAGGTTGCCTCGTTGTGTGTGTAATACACATTATATTTTAGATGCAAAGCCACTGCCCCGTGTGGCCATATTGATCAAAAAATGAGCTTCTTGAAATGGCTCAACTTACACAATTTATGGCACAACACTGCATTCCCGTCTTTTAGAAAAATAAAGTACACTCTTCTTGTTTCCACAGCAATTAAAATTTTATGTATGGTACCTTAAGAGTGCTGGTAGTTAGCTGTGCTTCATTAAATGGTTATCAACAAGTATGACCGGCCCTATAAACACAGGAGTTTTTGGCAGTTTGTCAAAACTGCCAAAAACACAAGAGTGTTGGCGTTTTACTAACACTCTCGAACAAACATGAGTGTTAGCAAAACGCCAAGATGAAAAGACATCTTGAAATCCATCATAAGAGTTTTATGACAGCATTTCTAAACTATTTAAGCCCTTCATTCAACACTGGGAATGATTATTCAAACATGGAAACATTTCAGATAACCTTTCCTGTAGTGGACGTCTCATCAGATTCCCCTCCTCAAGACAGTGTTTCTTAAACGTTGTGCTGTATTTAAGATCAGAAAAGACTCGTAAAAAAATTAAATAAAATGATACAAGAAGAAAGCTTGTTACTCTTAAATGAAAGATGTGTGTTCATGCTTATGTTATCTGCCTTATCTTCCCTGTTGCTGCAGGTACACAATCCGTCCTGGCTGCATCATCAGTCGTACATCATGCCTCCCACAGTGAGTTTCTCTAAACTTCTCAGTCTGTCACTTTTGTAGCTAAGCACTATTCTGCCGTGTTCACATTTTGTGCCACCACCTTCAATGTTATGTCTGAAAATGTCCCACCAGCTGTGTCTGTTGCACTCTCCCCCACAGGGAGCAGTCCTTGCGTCAGGAATGGAGCACTCCATGTCCATCCAGCCAACCTCCATGATGGGACCTCTGACACAGCAGCTCAGTCACCTTTCAATGGGCAGCAGTGGCACAGTAAGTAGATGTGGAGCTGCCGACGGCGTTTAACTGATACAGCTCTGCCGAGCAGCTCTTTTCAATTTTTTGTCTAAGAGTAGAAACTGGGATGACTAAACCCTCAAATCCGTCAAATTTTTCGTGCCATTTCCATTTCTGTATGTTGAATTGGTCAAATGTTCCTTGTCAGCCGAGGGGTTTAATAATGTCAAGTGGTTACCTCTCTTACCTGTTTAAATGTTATTGACTCAGATAAACGCAAAATTGAATTATCAGGTTCCCCCCCCCTGAGCATCAGGGAAACTACTTTTTAAATCCTGCTGTGTAATCTGTAGATAATTACCCAGCTGTATCTCTACTATCAGTGTACATTTGTTAGTAATAGAAAAATATTGAGCTCTTTCATGAGATCAATATGTCCACTTCCCTCCAGTATATGCCTGCAAATGCATCTATGCAGGGTCCTTACCTACCCACATACACTCAAGTGCCTGCCACCAACATCTCAGTGGAGGTAATGTCTACTTTCTCAAAGTTTAATGTTAAAATTCTGTGATAAACTTAAACCGCTTATGCTTTGATCTCTGTTGTTTCTTCAAGGAAAGTGCCGTCCAACAGCCTGTTCCTATTGGTACTCCAACAGAACACACGGCGTACTCCTACCAGCATAACAAATAAAGAGGTTGGTTTGCATTTTTGCCGTCGTTGTCTGTGCTGTTGTAGCAGAGGCTGCTTTTCATTTGCTGCTCTCTGTCTCAGATCGTTTTTCTGGAGCCTGGAGTGACTGTCCAAGGGGCCAAAAGTGCTGAAGTTTTGACTTCACATAAGGTGTCAGAAACTTGGGAGGGCAGGCAGACATGGACTGTTCCACATAAAGGACAAAAAAAAAAAAAAGAGAGACATTTTCCATGAACTCATATTTCAAACCAAACTGGAGAATAGTGGGAAAAGAGGACGAACTGAACGAGGAGCGTCTATTTTGATAAGAAGTCCAACACACTACACACTAACTGTTTTACTTCCCTCATACGGGTTTCCGATGTGACACCAGTGACCAAGAAGGAAACCAGGAAAATATCATGTTTTGTTTTGACATTTTGTAAAGTATGCTGAGATCCCTTCCCCTTTTTGTCTGATATTCCTCAGATGTCTAACTGCCTTTTTGTACATTGTTTTTCCAGTTTTGGCGTTTCTTTGTTGTTTTTTTTTTTTTTTTTTAGTTCTGATCGGTGCAAATATTTGATTGAAGTGCTTTTAAGCTGACAGCTCTTTTATTCTCTTGGACAGGTGGCAAGTTTATCAGTCAAAAAGCCTTATTTAAGCTGGCGTGGCTCAAATAATTTATAGTCTCAACAAAGCTTCAGACAATCACACAATAAGAAGATTTCAAGATAGTGAAAACCTTGATGACAGATTTGTCTCTGGAGACTTCCTGTAAAAGAATGGCATAGATTTAAAGCATTCCAGATTACAGAGGCATGCAAAAAAAAAAAAAAATCTTTAACTTTCTTGTTGCATGTATGTAGCTCCACAGCCAAAGGACATGACTCACAAAAGTCATAAATTAAAGACATCATGTTTAATTTATTTTCATGTAATGATTCCTAAGATGAGCAGAAATGTGCTTTTTGTCTGTGTTTCTGCCTCTTGGTTTTTGGTCCTTAGTTTGCAGGCAGTGATTAAGATTTTAAAGACTTCACTTTTGCAGGACAATGTATTGTCAGTTATAAAGAATATCCACTCCGAGTTGTTCCACACAGTACAATCCAAAGCTGGTTAAACAGGGATCAAGACACACATAGCTGCCTGTAAATAAGAGACACACATGCATTCAGACTTCCTTTGGATTTCCTTTATCATCAATGAAGAATCGCCTCAGTTATTTTGCTCACGTCAGTCCAACTGCTCTGGAGTTTTTCTCACATCCATTTAAGAAAAGATGAAGCCGAATTTCTCCAGAACCCCATGAAATGGATTCTAAGAAACGGGAATGAGATGCTTGCAATTAGAGTAAGAAGACTGTGGCTCTGACCTGTTTTATCTAAAAAAACAAAACACTATTAAGGTGATTTTTTGGGGGGCCAGTATAGAGAAGTTTTAAATCTGTACTGGCCTTTGCTGTAAGTTTGCCTATTTTGGTTTTAACCTTTGTCGTTGGAAACATTTGTTATTTAAAGTTTTTTTTTTTTTTTTGCTTTATATATATCTATATCTATATATATATACTGCTCAAAAAAATAAAGGGAACACTTAAGTGTTTAAGTGTTCCCTTTATTTTTTTGAGCAGTGTATGTATATATATATATAGATAGATATGTGTGTGTGTGTGTGTACTTTCAGAAAATGGCCCTATTTTTCAGAGGCTTTGTTTTTATTTTTGATAGGGTTTGATAGGGAAAGAGATTTCCTTTTTTTTTTCTTTTCTTTTTCTTCAGATAGTGATTATTTGTATGTTGTTCGAGTTTCTCTATTGATGTAAAAAAAAAAAAAGAAAAGAAAAAGGCTTTAATACGCTCAGACACTTTTCATTCCGTCTTGTGTCACACATGTTGGCACTTTACAAGCCTGACTCCAGATCATTCGTAATGTCAGATTCAGATTGTTACACAGTTGAATCCAATGCAGTTGGGATCAGTGAAAAAAAGAAAAAAAATCCTCAAAACCTCAACTTACCTCATTCTGCTCAAGCAACGTAGTCTTAGTTCTGTGTGTAAGGTTTTAAGGCAGTCACCACCTACAGACTGCCCACAGCTGGTACTGTGTCTTCATCCTTTAACCCATCTGTCCATTCTTCTGAAACTATGCCCGATGTCTGGTGATCTATGCAATTAATTTATTATCTGCGTAAATGCAATACTAAAAACACCCAAAAGACACCTCAGATTGCTTCACTTTTACGGTTTTCACCTTTCTTCTTAAAGATGTTTTACTTTTTTTAAGTACATTTGTTTGGGCTTATGCTTTTAAAGTACCTTCAGTTGGTAGAGAAAGTGCCTGATTGACCGGCATTTTCTTTGTAAAGAGTGCCCGTAATGGTAGCCCTGCCACTCTCCTTCCTGTTGCTGTGCACTGCCGATCAGCTGGCTAAAAGAAGGCTACTATGTTTTTCTCCACACTGACGAAAAATACCAATTCAGACCAATAGTCGAGGTGTGGAAAACTAAAGAATCCCACCCCGTCACTCCTAATCAATGCTTATTTAAAACTTTGAGCAGGATGGCTAAGCAGAAGCAGTTATATTGTGTAATACTTTTTTTTTTTTTTAATTGCTTCAGTAGTATAATTTTACCATTGAATAGTAGTACTTTCAGTTGAGGTTTTCATACCATGAGAATCTCATATCTGATCCTGTCTGCAAATCTGGTCCAGTCACTGTTGGCTGAGTTGCAACATTAAAAGGGAACAATTGTCACACCAAATTAGGGGTTTTAAAAGAGCTGCAGGAAATTTTATGTGGTCTGATAAAACGTGACGGGTGTAATTTTGTATTCACAAAGACATGACATGATTTGTGAATTCAATCCATGCAGTTTCGCGGTTTTTCGTTGGGATGCGTATTACGGTTTGATTTTGAAAGTTTTCTTTGAAACAAAAGAAACAATGTTGACTTAAAAAGACAGAATGACTCATTCAGAAATGCCTTAGATTTCACTAGCAGGGGCTGGGAAATGCTACTCTCTCGTACCAGGTTTCTTTCTCTGGGTTTGTTTTCATGCACTGCAGATGTTAGAATTGTCGTTTCAGACCTAAACATTGAAGTAAAAATTTTGGCTTCAGTACAAGTTCATGCTGCTACTAATTTGGGATTTCTGTCTCCTACCTAAAGGTCACTCATTACACATGAGGTCAACTTGTAAACTTTTTTTTTTTTTTTTTTAAATGTCCATGAATGCTTGTTTGCTGCATCACTTCCTCCTCAGTAATGCTTGTGCCATGATGCAGGACTTTTTGTTCTGCCCACATGAAGGGGAAAGCATCCCTTGTTTGAAGTTGTCGCTTGGTTTGAGATTTTCAATAAATTGTTTTTCACTGTAGTTTGTGTTTAATCCTTCATAGGAGCATCCCAGTAAATTATAGCATAATGTAACATGTAATTGTATTCAAAAAGTGAAACTTATATAGACTAATTAAACAGCAATGCATTTATTTTCATTAATCTTGATCTCAGAAAAACTCTGAAAACTCGGTTAGTTTGTGACAGAAATCTTAACTGTATGACCTATACAGAATCACGAGGACGTCTGTCCAGTCAAGATGACAGATTGCTTTTTCCAAGCATGTAGGTAGGGAAGGTTGTGTGGAAGGAAAAAAAAAAGATAGTAAAGTGCACAGCAACAAGAATAATCAGTTTTGAAGATTGTGTAGTAACACACCGCCGCACAGAGAGGTACCTCTGGTTTATTAGAGGCTTAACAACAAGCAGTGCAACTGCTGTAGATCATGTCATAGATGTCTTACCCAGGGTAATGGAGAAACGTGACTGGACTACTGCCCAGCGAATCATCTTTTCAGATGAAAGTAACTCTTGCATATTAGTATGGAGTGAAGAAACACTGAATCCATGTTGCTTAAAGTTCAGAGCTAAGTTTCTAGAGAAAACATCATTTATCTGAGCTAAATGAACTAGAAGGTTGTTCCAAGACCATGGTATCGCTTAAATCTCCGACCTAAACCCCGCAGTAGAAGATGAGATACCTGGCAATAATATAGATAAGCTACATCTACATTGATATTTGACCCAAAAAACTAAAAGTTGGGTCTTCGTTAGATGTACGCGCTACTAAAATAAAATGTTAAAATAGACCGGTTTGTGAGTAATAATACTACATATGAACAGTAATTTACAAAAAAACAGTTTGGATAATTTATTTCTGAAACAGACTTCAGCTAAGACAGAATAAGAATACATAAAAAATGTTTATTGTTACATAGTAGGCTGTATATGCTTCAAGTATGTACAAAAATTCAAAATCTATTGAATGACTCAAAATGCCGCTGCCTAACAAGAAGACTCAAATACATAAAATAGATTTTTAATTTACAATCTTATCAAGAATAAGGAAATGCCAAAGTTTTATTACCCTGCTGTTTTAGGTTGTAAATGCTCCGTTACACCTGGATCACTGAAAGTAAGACTATAATAAATCATACTGAGGCGGAATCACATTGACCTTTGTGCATTTTGATTCCATCCACTCTTAGCAATGTCCATACTGCACCAGCCTGCAGCTGTCAATCAGGTGACAAAAAAGAAACAAGTGTCAGTATTTATTCTAAGTAACTAATCACAGATTAGTTAGCAGCCCTTTTTTTTTAATTATTTTTAGCAAATTGTAGAATGGACATATTTTCATGGTGAGGTCGGATTATGTAACATTCTGAGGAAGGAAGAAAACCTCAGTATGATTCACTTAAGAACACATCACTACAAACAATGCAAAAATAGCTCTGACCAGGAATTACAACCAAATACCAAGTGTTATAGCTGCTATTATGATGCTCTGCTGCTGCATCAAGAGTCAAAAGAACAGAAGAAGAAGAAGAAGAAGTGGGAGGCAGTGATTTGTGTTCCAGCAACGTCCGTCAGCCAACATTAGCTCGAGGGGAGGGGGCAGAGAGGCGGGGGCCTTGAGTGAAACAGCTGGTTTCTGGTCTGAGGAGCTGGTGTGCAAGTCTCAGTTGAACCTCATGAGGAATGGAGCTCAACCTTCGTCATGAGTCGACTTTAAGTGTCTAAACAGCAATCATGACATCACAACAACTTGTGGTTCATAATTTCCCAAACCATTCTCCTTCTGAAGTATGGCATGTGTTTCTGTTCAACAGAAAAGGAAGAAATGCACGTTGAGACCACTGTGACCAGGGTTTACTGATACGTTCCTATCAATAATGTCTGTGATTACCTGGTTGAATGTGATTGGCTTGTCTTTGGTTATATAATCTGCATATTTGCAAGTGAACATTCCACAGTCGCTGCCATTCATCTGCTGTGGGATCTCCTGTAAGCAAGGCAAACATGCAAGGGGAACATTTGATAAAAAAAAAGGTTTACAAAGCATTTTTTAAAGAATTGTATTTCAATAGTACCAAAAATGCAGTGTTAAAATGAGTAAATATCAGATGACTACAATGTCATCGCTCCTCTGTGGCTGGTGGCATTAGCAAAACGGGCAGCACTGTTTAATGATGTTTAATGTTCTATAGACAAGTATTTGTAACATGGACGTTTTTATGACAGTAACCTTTATAGGTTAATTTTAGGCCCCAACATTTAAAATCTAAAGCTAGAAAATATTTGACACATGACAGCATAAAACTTTCCAACAAGAGGAGCGAACAAAGAGCTGAACACTTAAACATGTTCACTCCCCGTCAGTGTTGCCACGCCAGCTGCTACCCCTGTATTTTTCTAAGTGATCTCATTTTTGATCATTTGAAGGAAAAAAACACTTCATGTAGAGTTTGAATTACTAAATATAGCCCTGTTCTGTAAAATCATAAATATTGAGTGTTTTTTTCCAAGATGGTTGCATAACTTAAAAAAAAAAAAAGAGGTAAAGCTGCTTGTTAACTTGTAAGGAAACTTTTGAATGCAACTATATCTAGATCTGTAACAGGGCTGTTGTAATTCAACAATATCGTTAATAACTAATAAACCTGTCACAATTTATAGCTTTATGATTCAAATTTGATTGTTGAAATTTTTAAAAGTTCTGACAATTGTTCTCCGAAATGTTGTCTTTGTAGCAAGTCCCTTCCCTGAAGTATGTGTGTGTGTATTTGTCCCTTTAAAGTCAGGAGTTTGACTCCAGTCACATTTATATTGACCATATAATTGAGCAGTTTGACTTTTCGAAAAATAAATTTGCCTAACGGAAACAAAAAAATAAAAAATGTCAAAAGTGGTTTATTTCACAAAACTACCATGGAAACATTTATTTTGATCAACAACTGGATGTTGTCACTGACGCAAACCACGAAGAAGACTATAGGAAGTAGTTGGAGAATAATGGCTCGGCCCGTTTTTTGTTCAATTCACATGTGATTGTAATTGCTTTTCTTATTTAATGGAAAAAACGCAACTCCGAAATTGTGGGGGTTTTTTTCTTACAACACTGGAATATTGACAAAGTTTCTCCCATATTTGTAGTGGAAACGGAGTTATTGGCTGCCTCAGTCTGCAGTACTATATCAAACAGACATGGCAGATGGAGCATCTAATTACTTCCTAATGAGGCCGTTTACAAAAGGGTTTTATAGCTTTCCAATGCTGAAGTGATCGAATGTATTGATAGATTGTAAATTAGTAGATGACAAATGGAAGTCTAGATGCCTTCTGAGTTTTATCAAACTGCAGCTGCAGAGGACAGGTAAGTAGGAGAAACTGATTAAAATCATCCATTAAACACTTTATTTTATTTTTAAAATCAAAATAAAACCAGAAAGAAAATCTCCTACCAGGTAATGTGTTTCGGTTGTTGAATGTTTTCTGGAGAGCAAGTTTGACCGATTAGCTGCTTGCAGATGTTGACTTGCAAACTTTATACGGAAGCTTAAACTACTTTTACTTCCAACTAATTTTAACCCCATTCTAATTACATTTAATTGTGCTCATAATCCCTAAATACAAATATCACAACATAACAAGTCTCTGCAATTAACTAAAAACCTCTTACTGCCCTCTGCAGGCCACTCTGCATATATATTTAAATGGAAATTTATGGAACAACAAACTTGTTAAGCCAACGAAGATACAAGAGAGCATTATAAAGCATTTATAAATACTGTGCTTTCTGTCAGACACTTCAATGCTTTCGGTGCTTTGATGTGTTTAACTTACACTGGGCTTCTTGCTGTGTAGAGTCCAGCCTGAGGTATCAAGTTCTTTGCCTTTTTTGTCTCTACTTTCCTGTTGCAGGTAGTCACTGTGAATGCACACACATATGACACACATCTCAAGATCATCGAACAGGTCACATTGAAATTTATGCATAAATTCCATTAATGAGCCGAAACGTGACAGGGACATACAACAATATCTGGCAAGCTTGATCATTGCTTCCTCCCATAGAATCAAAGTAGATAACAGACTTTTTGCGGAAATCCACCACCTTAAATAAGAGAACAACGCATTTAGGTGAAAAACACTCTAAACAATGGAATCTACTGTCAATGTGACCTTCACTTAGTTTTACCGAGAGGCACCAGTGCATTCCCAGATGGACAGGAACCAACAGGATGTCTTTTGCAAAGATGTCCATCTTTTTGGTCCAGCGGCGGACAGCAGAGTAGCCACTGCTCCGCAGCTTCGGGTAGAAAAACGTGTTGAACGTATTGACCGACGGCCGGTTTGGTTCTTTGCTGCGCTCAACCAACAGGTTCATGTAAAAGTTGATAACCTGTGAAATAAAATGAGTTGGACATGAACTGGAATTGTAGAGTATGTGCAGAAAGAAATATGGAAAGTACTTTACTATATTGATGAAAGATCAGAAATATTCTGCATACAATACTATATTTTTAAATTAATTTTAGCACACAGGGACAGTTGGTACAGTCCCACTTATATCAAATATATTCATAAGGTTCTAAGTTTAATGCTAGACATTGTGATAGTCTTTATGAATAATACAGAATAGAAGTTAGAGAAACATGGTTGTCAATGTTGCCAAGGGATACTTTAAAGCTTTAATTTGTGCTAGAGTCAGTTTTAGAAGGTTTACTTTAACAAGGGTATCGTGCAACACTAACGGATTGCTAGTTAGACTCAGGGTATGCTATTAATGGTTAAATATGGTGTCTGGGATCGCATCCTTCAAATTTGCCTCCCAGCTTTGTTTTTAATGAAAGTCAGGCCTGAAAGTTTAACAAATAGAAAAACTTTGGAAGTGATGCCTTTTGGTATGGAGGGCAGCTGGACAATGTCATCAGCTGCATGCTGTGGAAGTTCAGGTTTACAGTTTTAATAAAAGTGGCAGATTTGGAGAAATTCAACATGGTAAAATTGAATATTTTTAATTACAACTGAAATTTATATTTGACAGGTTTAAAACACCTACTGTTTTAAATAAAACCAGAAAGAAAATCTCCTACCAGGTAATGTGTTTCGGCTGTTCAGATTTCAAATTAAAGCAAAACTCACCTCCAAATCAACTTTTTGTTTTTGCTGATAAACTATCTAAACAGGTTATTTAGGGTTCTATCTGTTTCAGTACAAATTATGACATTTTTGTGCGGTTCCTTTTAGTTTTTCATTAACTGGCCTAAATCAGTCTCAGTACTGGCCTCCTTTGCTCAAACTGAACTGAATTGATCTATTCACTCTCATTCCATGCTTTGTGCTCCAAGCGACGACATGCTTTATTATTTTACATTATACGTACAATTCCTCATTGCACTTTCTGAACCATTTGAAAGAAAGTTTGTTGCAGTTTATTTTTTGCAGCTACTGGTGTATTCAAGTGTGCTGTACCGGTGCAGACTTATCAAATCTCTTACAATACGGTCTGGTACGATGTTTTCACAGAGGTATTAATTACACTTTTAAGGATTTTATGTTCCCTCACCTCATCATTTAGCCAGTTGAGGTTGCTGAGGGTTTGCATGTCTTTTCGTGTGAGGCTGAGACCAAAACCTTCACTTAGTACTTCATGAGGATTTCCTCCCTTTATCAGCGCCCTGTGCACCTCAGCTTCCATTTTCTTAACAGAGAAAAGCACATAATGATGTCATAATTCAGGTTTAAAGCTTCTTTGTGTTCGCCACTTTCATTTCCAATTATACAGCAAACAAGAGAACAAACCTCTGAGAGTTCTGGAAACTCAGGTTTCTCCTCCACAGACTTTGGTTTCTCTATCACAAAAGTCAGAGGAACTTCCTTCTCCAAAGGAACGCGAACATGGACCTCAACATGTGGGCTCCGTTTTCCCTCATCAGACAATCGCTGTTGACCAGGGATTTTTGGAGATTAATACAACAGGAGAAACATCGATCGGGGTACAAATGGAGTTGGACGAGGCATAAGAGGCGACTACCAACCTGTCGAAGGAGCTGGGCAGCCAAGGCTTCCTGTTCTTCTATTTGTCTCCGTCGTTCTCTCGCTCGAGAGTCATACATGCTAGTCCTAGACAAAACCAGTGAAGAGATAAAATAAAATTTTAAAATAACCACCTTTTTGTTGGTGGCCGATCCAAATCAGACTTTAATTATGAGGTTTTGCATCATCAAATTCTTTTAAAGGAACTTACAGTTCCTTGATCCACAGCTCAGCTTGGAATAATGGCATGCTGTAAAAGCAAAGTTTTGTTTCTTATACATTGAATATCCAAGCTGCTTTTAATAATTTAGCGCTAATACAATAAAGAAAACGGTTTAAAATAACGATGCAAAATGATTAGTTCATAAAAGCTATTTAGAAAGTTAAAGTACTAACCTTGAGCTTTCTTGCTTTTTGCATTTTTTCTCATTTACAATAATTACAGAGTCACCATCATGAGCTGCAAATAAATAAATGTACTTTACAATAAAAGAGGATAAAAACCACACATTGAAGCAGTATGTCGTTTTATTTAAAGTTAACCTGACGACTCTGTCCCCTGAGAGGTGTTGTCTTGCAGAGTTGATGGGGAAGGAGCGGAAAAAAGAGCAGTGGACTGACTGGAGCTGAGGTCTGCGTCTGCTGGCCAAATCTGACTCCCTGACTTCCTGGAAGCTCCCACGGGGCTGGGGAGGTTGCTGGAGCTCTGACTAGACATCCCTCGGGAACTGGGTGGGCTACTGGGTCCTTCTGACGTCCCTTCAGCTGCTGCCGATTCAGCTGGAGAAGACAGTTGTAGCCGTGTGTGGCTGGTGAGGAAGCTGGTGCTGATGAGACAATGAGAGGATGACGACAATCAACAGTCCGTATCAGATGTCAAACTGGAGGCTGAGAGTCCACATCAGAGTAGAGATGCACCAATCTGATATCAATAACTGTATCGGACCCAATACTGAAAGAAATTTCTACATTAGGCATCATTGACAACGTGCCCAATCCATAAGGGCAGATCTATACACTCTCATTCTATCCTTTGTGCTCAGAGTGACGTCATGCTTTATTATTTTACATTATATGAACAATTTCTCATTGCACTTTCTTAACCATTTGAAAGAAAGTGTGTTGCAGTTTATTTGTTGCATTCAAACCCACTACTCTTGTATTTAAGTGTGCTGTACTGGTGCAGACATCAGATAAATTTGTAATTCAGTACATTTACGTCTATGTTTTAAAAAGAAAACATTTTTAGTTGATTAAGCACCGTTTTTCTGCACTTGATCGTATCGGCTGATACTAAACCTCAGATATCTGCATCGGTATTGAAAGTGAAAAGGTGGATCAATGCATTATTGCACAACAGGTATCAGATGCGTCCTATTGCCAAGCTATAAGACACACCATAATATATCCAAACTTGAACTAATGTGAAAAAAGGGTGAATATTTGCCATTCTGGTTGCATAAGAAAACTTTAAGCTCTTTTTAAGAAACACTTTACATTTTAAACCTTACATTAACTAAAGTAAGCTTCATAATTGTTACTGGTGACACGTTTTAGAAACAAATCCCTGTTTTATTGGCAAACCTCCACTAATATAAACTCTGATTATGAGAACCTGTAGAGGATACAGTACAATAAACATTTTATTTTCTATTCTCCAGACCAGAGGGTTGGATAAATAATAGTTAAGCTAAAAGTCAAACTTTCTGAAACTTTGAAAAAAAAAAAAAAAAATCCAAGGCATAAGCCCCTATTTGACACTTATTTCATTTGACACAAATGTACACGTTTTCTTTATGCCTCAATAGACTGAAAGTTTTCGACTTTCAGTCTATTGAAGCTGATGTGTCAGCTTCAGGGGTAGAAGCTGACACATCAATCACACCATCAACCTCTGGAAGAATTTATAAACTCTGAACTGCAAGTTGTATTACAGGATTGTGGAGCAACTGAGACAGAGAGATGATATAAAGAGCCTGCAGCCAGAAAATACTTTGATCCTATTAGGAAATTATGCAATATGTAGGTTATGTAAATTCAGAATATATACTTTACTGATTGAATCTAAAACAAAATCTAACCATAAATAAGGTGTCAAACAATAAAAGTGTCTCAGAGAAAATCCAAACGCTGCTGCTAAAAATAAAATGTAAAGTTTTTAAACAAGAATATTAGCAAACACGGTTCAGCAAAAACTTTTTTTTTTTTCCAGAAATCATTTTGGTTTCATACTGTGTAACACACTATGCAGTATGTTACTTACATTGAAACCGTCCAATGATTAAACAGTTCTGGTTGACCAAACATAGGCTATTACTTTTACAAAAACAGAGTCTAATTTAACTTCCAATTTGAACAAAGTTTTTCCTCTCAACTCTTTTGGGTAATCAATTGTCACCTCTGGTTTCAGATGATTACTGACAAGCTTGTAGATGCAGTTAAGTAAGAAATAAATTGTTGAATGTGTTGCAAACTAATTTACAAAATACAGAGAAAAAAAGGAAATGTATTTCAACTATGATCACTGGGGCTTTATTGAGGCGCAAGTCAGTCCCTGCCGCCGCAAAGCAAGTCAGGGGCTGACTTGCGAAGCAAGAGTAGCCTGCCATATGCATTGCTATGGCAGGCACCTATTGTTCTACACCCAATGGAATATCTCTATTTATTTTTCTTCCATTACCGTTAATGCGGCTCGTACCGCTGCGTGCACCCCCACAAGCTGAACGTATCAAAACGTTCAGCTTGATCCCGAAAAGGGAGCTATTACTTTTAGTGGGACTATGAGTTGAAATGACGACATAAATTGATAAAAATGAGCAAAAATCGAGGCTGAGTGTCTCACAGAATCAGTAATCTTTCTCTCTGAAACACACACATAGGACTATGGATTTCTGACTCCAAAACTCTTCAACTCCCCCTCACAGGCACAAATATCGCCCTATTGGTCTAAAAGTCGGTCATGACATAGATACACATGCCTGCTCCCGTAAAATGTTTTCAAAAATTTGCTAGGGCTTATGGTTTTTTGTCAGGGTCCTTGAGACCGACGCTGGGTGTCTCCCAATTATAGAAACTCCAGCATACTCTCTGACAGAGAGACAGAGCCCAGGTGCAAATAATTCATTACCATAGCAACGGTCCCAGCCAGAGGCAGCGAGTAGTCTCACAAAGTCGCAGAGAGTTGTGGGAATACTACATATATGCTGTGACTATTCATATTTTGTTTAGATAAAATTATTATTTCTTTGAATTTTTGAGTGTGAATTAAAATCTTTAGTATGAAGGTTGACAAATTTCGAGAAATAATCAATTACCGACTGTCTTTATTTTGGACCGTGAGTGAGAACCACATGTGCGAAGATTCTTTCTCGGACTGAATCTCATGCCTTGGGTTCTGCCATTTTACTGTTGCAGTGAACCAGATCAGCCATAGAAATATGGTGATGGATCTGGCAAGAGCTTCATTTATTGGACATTGTTGATGAACCAAGTAAACCTTATTAGTATTGTATGTTTAAGCTCCCTATCCATTTCAGGTGTGCAAACTATAGCTAAAAAGTTTGGTTCAAGCCAACGGGCACACTTTAGCAGGCCCCATAAAATTTCTGCAGGAATTTTCTAGTAAACTATTTTGTCAGATGCTGTTTGAACACTACAATAAATAACTTATAAAAATGTAAAGCTCTTACTTCCCTTTAACGTTCCATCTAGAATGTGTTCTCAGATTTCAATATACGACTGTGTAAAAATACTCTCTCTGTTTGCGTACTTACAAATCTCTATGGGATCTCACAAAGGTGTGTGCGCTGCCGTTATGAAGGACAGTTGACTGGCCACCAGAGACCATAGTGAGAAGCTGTCTGTAGATCTCCTTCTCCTCCTCACGGATGGACTAATAAAAGAGGAGGAAAAGAATGACAATAAAAACAAACAGAATTAAATGAATCAGATGTATAAGCGCAATGGCTTCCTGCCCTCATGTCCTACCTCCTGAGCTGTGCAGTGGGGTCCAGCTTTGTTCAAGCGGCTTGATGACGTACTGTGAGTCGGGCTTTGCACCACTTTGATAGGAAAGGTTTTCTCATACATGTTGTTGCAGGAACTGCTTGCCGTGCCCATTCCTCCTGACAAACTACAGACATGGTTTGGGTCATTAAAAAAAACATGGGGGAAAAAAAAACTTACACAAACAATATGATCCAACATGGAGGATATTTCCAAATAATAACCAAGAAGCAAGACATACCTTGAAGCTCCATGCGGCCAGAGGCTTAAAGGCCTGCCTAGCCTTGGGGAGGGATGCAGCTTGGTGTGAATGGCGGGTCGCACACCGACCGAATGCCCATTTGTTTTTGGCACCTCACGATGTGCAGGACTCATACAAACTTGCCGCCTACAAACCTTTGATCCCATAATCATTCTGTCATTACGCAGCCAGTCTGAAATTGTGGAACAGAGAAAAACATGTTTTTTAACCTGCAGTAGCTAGGCTGTGAATGAGTTAAGGTAAGATATTAGAGAAGAAAAATATTAAATACTTTTAGAAGTTTATGCAAAAAAAAAAAATACTGTTGCTTTAAGAGACAGGTTTACCTGTTTTGGGTGTTTTCCACTCCAACATTGTTGAAGGAGCAGCAAACGTTTCATCCAAAGAGTTCCTGTGAACAATCTTTGACAAAAAATACAGATAAATGTTTTTGTCATTTTTATTACCGTCTCTGATTTACTGGTAATCTGTTAATGAGTGACTGGCAACTTAAGGCAGATGTAGCCCCAAATTACCTGAGCTTTCTTCAAAATTAAGGCAAACAAAGTGAATTTTAGCAAAAAAACAAAACAAAAAAAAGTGAAGTGTCAACATGTGTGTCACATCCAGGTAAATACTGGATGCTAATAAGCACCAGAAGGATGTTATAACTATGACAAAAAAATATTATCACTTTTTTTTTTTACTTACCAATTTGATGCATAGATTTAAATAAAACTACTGTGGTTTTTGAAAGTGTTACAACTTCAAAACTCTTAAACTTTTCCATCATACATTTCCCAGTTTAATTGGCTTCTAATGATGTAAAATAAATGTGCTGGCGGAAACAAAGTTTCTCTGGGTGTATGGAGCGTCAAATTTAGTGGTATGCGCTTTTCAAAACTTGCAAAGTATTGACCGGCATATTTGTCAAGGAGTGACTGCAGGTTGGTTACCTATCTAATAACATCTTGTTACACCTAAAAGGTTATTTTCAATAATGCATATTGGCATGTATAATGCTCTGCTCAATAACCATGTTTATTTGAAAAACTGTACTACATTTACCAGGTGTTTTTTCAAGTTTTGCTTTGATTTTTAAACCTAGCTACATTTATTCAGAATTATCATGCCATGGGAATGTCATGCCAACCCAGGTGTAAAACTCAAAGGAAAAGGACATCTTTGAAGTCACTCCAGCGTCATAGTAAAAGAGCTTTAAACCCATGAGACAGTTTGTCAAAAAGATTCTCTTTAAAACCTGAACTTTATAAACTCTTGGAAATTATCCATGCCCAATTCTGGCACGACGTGTGAAAGATGATTTGACATAATATTTCTAAAGCTTACCGGTCTCCTTGGGTAGACTGCTGCTGATGTTGAGGGCTGGGGCTCTCCGGAAGGGGAATCAGAAGAGGTTGGCAGGATATTTCTCAAAGTGGGGTTTACATTTTTCTTCATCCATGTAGCTACATTGCTACTATGATTTTTAACGCCTTCAGCAGCACTCCTGACTGAATCAATCAAATCTCCTTGAAAAACATTACAACAATTCATTAGCAATTATGGCGATACCAACGAGGTTTTAAACCCTGACAATGATGTAGTTGAGCGAATATGCACATACCCATTCGTGTTTTCTTAACTATTAAGTGTTCTTGATCGATACTGTCGTCGTCTTCCAAACTTAAAAATAGAGATAAAGACATGTTATTGGTGAGTTAAAATTTAAAGACGTCAGAAATTTCAGATATAAACACAAGTTTCAAAAAGTTGTGTTCCGTTAAATATATATATATAATTTAGCTTAAACAGATAAATTAAGTTTTTACAGCTCGTACCAATCAATTGGTCTTTTTCTTCTGACTGGAGCATCTGTCGGAGTCGGGTGTTCAGGTGAGTTTTCCACAACCGGTTCTCCATTGCGAAGATTGGCAAAGCTCGTTTCTATCCATTCGTAGATTTTATTCAGCATGACTTTAAAGTTTCATAAATGACAGCGAGAGTTTAAAGGAAAAAAATCGCTGTGGTTGCTATCAGTCTGAATAATAGTCGAGCCGAATGAGGCTTCACGTGCCTCATTCACTGAGGCAGGAAAGCTAAGGCGGTTTTAAAGGGCAACACTCCCCCTAAACATGCTTTTTACTTTTCCAAGGAAACAACTAACCGTTAGCCTCTTAGCTCGGAATTAGCCGTGTCTAGCTAGCGTCGTTAGCCACACGGCTAATTTATTGAGTCCTGTTTAAATTCCCAGAGGAACGCCATAGGTCGCTGTTCTCGCGTTCGGAAAATTTGCTCTCATTTTTAGTTGCAGATTAACGCATTTACAGATAATTAATATGTCTATAAAACGTAAATAAACCCGTTGAAGTACAACATCTCCCGCTTCTTCCTCATTCAAAACCACATCATGGCTGAAGCTGACATAGCTCTGTCGCCGAATCTGATTGGATGACTGGCGGTTGTAAAATTGAGTGTTGTGTAAATGTATTGGTTTAGTGCACACTTAAGAAAAGCGCTTTATAGACGTCACACCCGCTGGCGTGGAGTTTAAAGACATGGTTCTCAAATTATGGTGCAAGTACCTCTGGTGGTACTTGAGTTTATCTTTTGGTATCTATTTGAAATTTTGGGATTCATTATTTTATTCAAGTTAGTAATGATGAATATTTGAAACGGATCCAGAGGAGGTGCTTTCTGGCTATACATGCTGTAAAACAACTCTTGACGTTGAGACGTGTTCCTTTTAATTACACATCATAGCTGTGTTCCAGTTTCTAGCTGTGTATAAATTGTACATTTATATGCACAGTCAGGCTAACTAATGTTATGTCAGCTACTGATAATGGACTTGTATGTATTGTATGCTTTCAGGATAGTTAAAAACATGCTTAATAAAGGAGACTTGTTTTATGGTAGCTATTACGTATTCAGGTTGATGTGCAGTTTTTTGTATGTAGGCCTAATAGTTTCTTTTCTGTCTTATCTAACAAAAATGTGGTCCTTACATAACATTGTGCAAAATTGCAAATTGGACTTTTCATGACTTTCTTTGAACAGTGGTTTTGTTACATTCTCTCTTCTACGGAGGCCTGATTTGTAGAGCGCACAACTCAGTTGTCTTGTCAACAGACTTTTCCATCTGTGCTGTGAATCTCTGCAGCTCCTCCAGAGTTACTGTGTACCTCTTGTGCTTTCTGATCAGTGCCTTGTTGGGCCACCTGTAAGTTTAGGTTAGATGGCCATACCTCGGTAGGCTTGCAGCTGTGGCATTCTCTTTCCATGTTTGGATCACTGGTTAAGAGCTCTGTGATATTCAAAGCTTCAAATATTGCTTTACAACATAACCCTGCTTTAAAGTTCTCTACTTTCTCTTGTCTGTTATATTCTCTGGTCTATCTGATATTGTTTATTCAATGGTGGTCTCTCACAAACCACTGAGATGTTCACAAAACCCTATTTACACTGAGATTAAACTACAAATGGAAATGGAAGCAAATGGAAGATAATTGTCAAGCTTGAATTTTATTTAGGAATATATATCAGAGCAAAGTTGATTAACACATAAACATATCATTTTTTATTTGAAAAAAAAAGAAAAAAGAAGATATATATATTATTTTTCTTGTATTTCGCCAGTTTGTATGACTTTGTGTTCAACTTTCCAACTAAATCCCTCCCAATGATTTCCAAAACCACGTGGTGAAGATACTAAACAATAAATGTAAGATATTTTAGTTTGATCTGATGTTTCTATGGCAGAATTGCCAATATAAACTTTCAAATCTTTAACAAGAACTGTAACACAATATTAAAGTTGTTGAAGCTCAATTTATTTAGTCATAACTGGCGACTATAATTATACACACTCTTGAATAAATAGGACAGTAACACCAATTCCAGGATGAAATGCAGAGTCCGACAACATATTTCACCAGTATAATAAAAGTAAAAGTAATAAAAAGGACATTTTAAAACTCCTATAAATTCATTTGAAGCATCAGACTCCTAACTTTAACGCCATCTAAAAATGGTAAAATAAAGTGGAGGAATGCTTGTGGGGGAAGCATTCAGCTTCCTCCACAAATGCAGTCCTTATTAAAAGGTGCATAAAGTCTCTCCATGTTTGGCACTGTAAAGTTGATATTTACTGACAGATACACGGTCAAGTTGATTGAAAGTTCTCGTATCATAACTCTAAAACCTATAAGGCTCAATCTGAATATCTTTCTGAAAGACATCAATCAAGAATTCTCCATTGAAACATGTTGATTCAACCACACAGTAGACAAGTCACATACAGGGATTGCATAAACGGGAACACATCGAATAAAAGTTTTGTAGTCACACAAACCAAAATTATCACAACTTTGGGTTAAATTATTAATGTGCATTGACAAATTTAAATAAGTATTAATACCACAATAATTTGCACTGAATGTGAAAACTGTTTCAGATTGTCATTTAAAGCCCCGACAAAAATGTATCACTTACTGTCAAGTTGTTAAATACAGCAGGACACTGTCAATTCACAGTATAGAGATGATATGACTAGATGCATATATATTTTTGAAATGTATTTTAAAGTTACATTTATCCTACCGGTCTAAAATAAGATCCACAGCAACACTCAAAAGATAGAATGAACGTTATTTGCATAAGTTTGAGCTAAGAGTCATGCATTATGTTTTGTTGTTTCCATTAATCCTAAAAGAGCAATGACGTTTGTTCTTTGCACGATTTATGACACATACTGATACAGACACACCCAGAATGTTCCATTAACATCAAATGTAGAGACATCACAAATCACCGATTGTTTCTGGTTCATAAAGCTTGTAAGTTAACTGCTGGGTTCACAAACATGCTGGAAATCGTATTGGAGGGTATTAGACAACTTTGGGTGGAAATATTTATGAAAATGTGTCTATGTGGAGCTATACAGGAGATTTATAAAGTATCATAACTAAAAAAAAAACTTTTTCTGAAAACACTGTCACCATGGTTGCCAACATCTTACTTTTTTTTTTTATTATGATGCAGCCCTGCAGGTTTGAAGGGCGAGCTTAATCTCGCTTTGTTCCAAAGATTTGGAGGAAGAAGGAGAAGATATACACGATGTCCAGGTAAATGTTGAGGGTGGCAAACACATATTCTTCAGGACTCATGGTGTATCTCTTGTTCCCCATAAGCAGCTGTGTGTCAAATGCCAAGAACTACAACAGACAAAGTAAGAGCAGTTAACCCACCACTTAATCAGTTGTCTTTTGCGTATTGCATCTTTTACATCATCATTAATGCTCAACTGTAAACATACTCTTACCATTGTAAATAGAATGGCTCCCAGGGCGGCATAAATGGCATCCAGCCAGGGTACCTGCAAGGTAAAAATGTATTTTCCATAATATTGTCGCAAGAATTAATCAGGTAGCATCAGGGGTGAAAGTAGGAGGGTACGGTCGGGTACTGGGTACCCCTAGAAGATTTAGCGGGGGTACGCAGTACCTGCAAGAGAGGGGAGCGGCTGTCTGCTGTAAAAAATCAATGGGTTCACTGTGCAGCCGTGAGTGCGCCCACTAATCAGCCGTGACTGATTAGTTTTTCAAGAACAATCTAAAACAGGACTTAATCAGTTAAAAAATAGCTTTTTCCCCATTTCCTATTGTTCCTGAACTGTTCGTGCTTTGTTAGAGCAGCGGTGCGATACGTCAATCGCGGAAGGTTTTGAGTCGATCTTAGCATTAGGTGACAAACTGAACGCAGCCAGGACGCTGAGACCAGCACGTCCTCGCTTTGAGCTCGGAGTCTGCTAGGCTTTTCCTCTATCAAACATGGTATTTTGTCTCTTATTCTCCAAAAATGATAACCCTTTTCAACCTTTATAGCTCCACTGTTGAAAATGAGGCTCTAACATTCACAAATGAAATTGAAATAAAATCCAGTCCAACATCTGGTTTGAGGTGATTCCTCTGGAACCTTTTGGAGGAAAAACATCCCAACTTCAGAAAATATGCTTTTAACCTAACAGAGCTCTGAGGTTCCTCCTATTAGTATGAGAGTCAGGATGAGGAGGCGCCATGTTAGGAAGATGAAATGGAAGCTGCAGGATCTTCAGAACAAACAGGTCATGATTCTAGGCCTACTGATTATTCCTGTCTGGACACAGGATCAATATAACCAGTTTGAAAGCTAAAATGAATGGTTATATGCCAGACATGGAAAACTGGGATGCACTCCATGCCATGATGTTCAGAATTTAGGTCTCATGGCATCTCAAGGTGTCAACATTGCAGCCAATGGGCTGAGGGAACTGTAGCTCCATTTTGTAACAATGCAAGAGCTTCCCAGCTTTTATCGCTTCGTAAAAAATATTCATCAGCACAGAAACACCAAAGCACACAAAGAAGCAATTGTGTGTGTGTATATATATATATATATTTTAAAACTACTTTCACCCCTGGATAGCATACTAACAACCCTATTGTTCAATGAGCTGATTGAAGCAATCTGGACCCTCGGAAATCTGACCTTTCGCAGACATTGCATAATCTGACCTAAACATTCAAAGAAGTCCTTCATTATGACATCATATTGAAATGAAATACCATACAAATGCCATTCCTGAGATAGAAGGAGTTACTAACAACTGGTTTATTTAGATGTCATAGTAATGTTTGAACTGAATGATTTCATTATGTTAGTTTAGAACTTAGCTTTAAGCATTTGCCACGGTTCAGTCTTCTTTCTGCAATGAGTGAATTAGTTTTCCTGTTTCTTCTGTTGACCATTTTTTAGAATATTCCAGAAAGACTACGTCACCACCATATGGCCCAGGGGTGTCATTTTCAGACAACAAGGATCAAGTAGAGTTCTTTGCTCTGTCAATGGAAAAACACCCCTTAAGGGAAACTTTGAGCCTTGAAATGTGATGCCAAGATGTCCTGACAAAGTATCAGTTTAAAGCAAGCAGATAATGAGAACACATGGCACCTCTGTGATGCAAAGTCTTTAAGCAATCAAATATGTAAAACCCAGAGTTATTCACACCTTTTTACTTTTTTGTGTGTGCTGTTTTGCTATTGGTTGTTGCTTTACATTTAAGAATCATGTAGAAACTGGAAGTGGATTCTTTGCCTGACTGTACTTACATATTGAAAAGGCAGGACAATCGCCAGCACCAGTCCAGAGATGAACATCACCATACAGAAGATGAACAGTATACCTTGGCAAGAGGTCACATCAAGCTAGAGATGAAGATAAAGATAGATAGAGAGAGGAGGGAGGGGGGAGCAGATACTTAAAACCAATTAACTTGACATATTAAAAAAGATGCATCTAAATATGGTGTTTGAATGCCAAGGTGTGTAAGTTAGGATTAGTTAAGCTAGTTTATTTGTCTTCCATGGGACAAATGTGTCTTAGAAAGGGGGTCATCTACAACAATATTTCAGACAAAGTCAACTACCATAAATACAGAAAACTAGCAGAAATCAACTTATTTTTATTTTTTTTATTTTTTTTTTTTACAAAAAAACACTGGTACACAATATTAATGTGCAAAAGAAAACACTGACTTCAGATGTGCAGTACAGCCACACAAACAATGCCTCTTCACATACAATTCATTCCTTTCATACAATTCATAATCATTCATCCCTTTCATACAATTCATAATCATTTTTAGATCCTCCTGTTATCTTGTTAAGACCCTGACAGTCGTCCATTAATCAGGTTGATCGAGAGTGGTTCAAACAAGTGTTTAAGTGTGTAGCAAACACAGACAGAGAGACCATTTGCCTCACCTTGGTCTGGAAGCTGAAGACTGTAACAACAAGACAGACTGCGGCTGTGATGCCCAGGCACATCACTACTGACTTGGTGTTATAGAAGCTATTAGAAGAAAAATAAACATGCAGAATTTAATTCAATTTATGTTATTTTACTGACCACATCAACATTCAGAGACCAAAAAACCACACGAAACATATTAAACTAAAATGAATGATATGATCTGTGCCTGGACTGTTCCTGATACTTAAGCAGATGATGGTACCGAGTAAAATTCTACATATAGCAAGACATTACATTTTGTTACAGTGGATCCGTGGCGTTTTGTTACACAATTGTATAGAGAGACATTTTGGGTCTTAAGGGCAACTTCGATGCCTTTTATTAAATTTGACAGCACTCTTTTGGATGATCTATGTCAATGATATACTTTGCAAAGCACGGTCACATTTTATTTTTAAATATAACCAGTGGTAAGGTGGAAATAAGAAATGCTATAGTTCTGTGTGCATGTTCTATGCTGATCTGTTCTGCTTATTTTTTCTTTTTGCTGTTATTTTTGTGTAATAAGTAAATGTTTAATAAAATACGATTGAAAAGAAATCAAATAATGTTAACAAAAACTGGTCTGCATCTGTATTCAAATTCACACAACACTTTTCAAACGTTTATGTGTAAAAAAGAAAACCATGTTCTCACTTTTCTCTGGTACTTTGTGATAGTTCTACCCTCTAAAATCCTTATATAAAACATTGAAATGTGTGGATATGACATGAAAAATGTGAAGAAGTTCAAAGAGTGTGAGTTAGCAATATAAATATAAAATGTAGAATACACAAAATGGCAGAGTTTCATGAAAGGGAACAGAAAGAGAATATAAATCAATACCTGGACAACATTCCAGTCATGTAAGAAAGGGATAAAGTCTGCAAAAAAAATACATATTTTAAATAATGTCTTCCATTCTGGAATATGTTAAAAACTATGTTTACAAATTTAACAAATGAGAAAATTTTTTTTATTAAATGCATTACAGTAGCTGTTTTTGACTTACAAAGATGGCAAGCAGGATCAGATTCCATGGAAACTGTCTCCTGCAAGATAAAAATCAAATCATTTAGATTTGAGTCTTTATTGATTTCCCATTTATTCTGTAATCAAGTCAATTTTGAGCAATATTGATTTACCTGGGTGCAGAGCAGCATGACAGAGTCAAGTAGGTGACAAAGAACACCACACTGTCATACAGAAAAAATACTGTTAGGCATGATTGGCAAAAAAATAAAAAAATAAAGTTCATTTTCTTAAATATTGTGTGCTCTTTGAAGGTGTGACTTACTATGAGGCCCAGTACCACCCAGGGTTGGTTTGAATGTAGTCTTTCACTGGATCACTAACAGAGAAATAAATCTATAAATAAATAGCCACAAAAAACAAGCTCTAATAGTAATTGCATTACCAAAAAATTAGGAAGACTTACCAGAAGGTAAAAAGAGCCACAATTGCAACAGTGACCAAAAGTTGGATCATCAAGATAGAGTACACCTAACAGAAAGAAACCCAGAATAAATAAATCATCATAGTGTTTATGTTCTGATGTCAGGGAGTCACATTTTAACACTGCTCTGTTGTGACAATATTCCTGCTGAACGAGAAAGACATGAAGCTTTGTGATACCTTACGAATGAAGACTCTTCTGATGTTGACATCATCCCAGGTGAACTCTGTGAGCATCTCCACATCATTGTAGCAAGGAGCACTGACACCTAATGGTCACATTCATTTAGGTCATGTCAGTCACTCCAATTCCTCACACATTTATACACGCTCATTGTTAAAATGCCTTTTCAGTTCAGTAAATATGGAGTGAAAATAGTCTCAAAATACCACAGCTGGGTGTGAAATATGAGAATATGTGTATAGCCCTACCTGCAATAGCTTCCTCATATGTGGGAGGAGGTGGTGCCACGAAGGCCTCTCCACTTGCGGAGTCATTCCCCTTGTTAGCAAGTGACAGCTGAATGAATAAAAGGTAAACTTTTTTTTACTACCAACCTTCAAAAGTTAACAAGTTTACATTTCCCTTAGAAGTCAAATCTCACATTTTCACACAAAGTTGCAGTAAATAGGCTACAGGATGAATACAAGATCACAGGACACATATAAGATCCCAATATGTAAAAGATGTTGACAATTAATCTGTCCTGTCACTTAAAAGAATATCAGGTACATGAAGTTGGTCTGCATCAAGTCCAAATTACTGAAGTTAGAAGTTGCTATGAAAAAATGTTCAAAGGGTCTGAAAGGCACAATATTTAACATCTGAAATTTGTTACCTCTTACAAATTTGTGTTAAGCTAACACAAATGTTGTGTTACGGCATTTTACTTCTCCATGCAACTATTTTCAGCCTGACAGGTTTAAATAATATAGTGAAAGTTTGTGGTTTGCTCAAAATAAAAGTAAAATTTGAGCGTACATAATTTTCTAAATAACTGAAAATAGTGTGATATGAGGGTAGTACAGGATAACACAAACGTCCTGAGCTCTGGAAAGAAGTGGAGGGCTCATGGTGATGTAACGCGTTAAACAACCAATGACGCATTTCATTCAGAACCATAAACAGGCTTTATATATATATATATATATATATATATAAAAAGACAGGAAGAAAGGTAAACATAGACAACAACAGAAGACAAGGACAGCTCATTCATACCTTGCCCTGTGTCATGATGATGCCTGTCTTTACTCCGTCAGCAGCAGCTTGTATTAGTTTCCTTGCCAACCAGCCAGTCAGTGGGGTTCTGGTGTCTTCTTCCCTGTTAATGCACCTCTCAAAGCCAAAACAGTGAACTAACAGCTGGGAAACCAGGCCTTGGACTTTTTATGCGTCCTGCTGTCTGATGAGACTGAAAACCGGGCTCTGATGACGCACTGATGTAATCTCAAAACATCGCACTTTCCACTTGTGCGGATGCCCCTCCCACACCCACGGAGGGACGTTCTAGCAGCATCCAGAGAAAGCTGCTCCATTGAAGAGAACTGGGACTGTACCACAGCCCCTCGGAAAGTGGGGAGCGGCAACATGAGACCTGCGTGATGCGTTTTGAGGTATGCAAGTCCAGAGAAATCTGGAAATACGGTCTGCAGCAGAGGTGGTGGAGTGGGGAGTTGTTGCAGAGCCGAATTTTTTATTTTTGAGGGTCGCGGGGGGGGGGGGTTCTACATCAGTTGGCAAAAATATTTTTAGTTAAATTAAGTTGGCTTACTGTAAATAAATGAGTCAAAGTAGACACTTTCATGCCACATTTAATTAAAATCAAATGTAAAATTACATGATTTATTAATTAGACCTCAATATTTAGCAGTATTTATGTTTTATGTGATAGACCAGCACAAAGTAGGTCATTTTAAAGGTGAAAAAAGGCATATTCATCCCTCTCTGATACCTTAAAACAAAGTCCATTGCTGTGCACTGTCTTCAGAAGTCACATAATAAGCAGACTCCATTGAGTCCCAGAGTATGGCAGCCTTGTCAGACCTAAAGTAAGCTGGTTAGAGCAAAATACAAAATGTCTTGCACAAAATCAACAAAAAAATCTCATGATGTATTACTTTTGAATACACCATTCATACAGTGACATGGTAGCATCATGCCATGGAATGCTTTCATTTTAAATGATAAAGAACAGAAACATGGACAAAAATAGACAAGTTACATATGAAACTGAAAAGACAAAGTGATGCAAACCTTATAGATAATATTGTCTTTAGCTTTACATATATACTTTCAAGCCTCTGTAAACTAAACTTTTCCATTTTTTTCCCCATAAAGTACCTATGCTGTTGAACCTTATGGAGGTTTTGAATTATATTTAACTGATTGCATCCTATGAATGGACTTTTGGAGCCACGTATAAGTATCTGAAATCATTTACAGAAAGACTCAGAAGCTGTGCAGCATTTTAGGAATTTCTTTAATAAACAAAGCCAGATGTAACCATTTTCCCATAGCATCCTTAAACACGAAGGGTGTACAACATTCATAAATAACCAACCAGGTAATAACAAGCAAACATAAAAGCAGAAACTACACTAAATTTACTGATAACCCTTTTGATTTCCTTTATTTGGCAAATGTGAACTAAAATCTATCCCAGTGAAGTCTGACCAAATTATATATTTAAATCTGGCAATCTTAAATTGATATGTGGCCCAAGTCTTTACTCCATCTCCCCATCCCCTCTGCATCCCTCCAGTCTCAGGTCAGTGTCATTCCTGCTCAGGGTGAAAAGACTAATGACGGCCATCAGAGCCGCCAGCATCATGATGGCGCAGCCGCCGAACATGTGTCTGGTGCCGCCGCCGCCCTCTCCCCCTCCTGTTCCTGAGATTTCTCCGTGGAGCGCCAGCAGTCCCAAGCAGGCCAGCAGGTGCAGCGGTAGCCGAAACCAGGCCAGCACGCCGGCACGCTTCTCCTCTGGGATCACCCTTCCCTGTAGAAAGCTGACTGCCGGGAAGTACAGGCCGCACGCCAGCTCCAGCAGCAGGAAGGCCAAGAAGGAATCGTGAGGCCTCGGCTGTCCCGGCGCAGTGGAAAAAGTTAACATGAAGAATGAGAAGAAGGCCATCAGAATGGCGAGACAGAGCACCTGACCAGGCTGCAGACGATAACGAGTGGAAGTGGCCAAGCGGTACAGCAGGGAGCCCACCATAGAGGCCGCCATGAGGCAGGAGAACACTATACCTAAAGGGGGGCCATGAGGGTCCAGCACTGGAGTCCATAGGAAGACAAATATGTAGAGGACGCTTTCAAACAGGGCCTGCACACCACCTAAGAGCAGGACTCTCTTGTCTGACAGCAGGCAGCGAAGTCCCTCCTGGCAGCTGCGTGAAAATCGCTCTTTAGCAGACAAACGAATGACACCTCCAGTAGCAGCGCCAAGTATCAGAGTAGGTTTATCTCCTTCAGGACCTCTTTCAGCCTCCTCCTTCCCCCAGTCTGTTAGTACCACCAAGCCACAGCAGCCAAGGCAGGGCACAGCCAGCAGAAAGGGAGCCACTGGTCCCAAGTGAAGCCACTCAGCCAGCAAGTTAGCTACAAGCCCTGCTCCCACTGCCAGGCCATGGTTCCAGGTAGCAACTTTATTAAAGGTGCTGGGGATCCACTCTTTGGGAAAGTCATGGACATCTAAATGTCTGTGCACATACCAGGCTTCAAACGTGGTGGCGAGCAGGGATGTGGAAAGACCCCCCAGGATGCGGCCCACGATCAAAACAAAATAATCCCTGGAGAGCTTGGTGAGACAGCAGGCCGAGTAGGACACACAGAAGAGCAGACATGTTTGTCTGCGGCCCAGGACCTGAGGCAGCCAGCCTGAAAACGGAGCAAACAGGACGCAGGAGGCCAGTCCGCAAACGTATAAAATAGCTATTTGAGATTCCAGGAAGCTGTAGTGGCGGTACAGTTTGTAGAGGTAAGGACCCTGGAGCCAGTCTGCCCACAAGGCCAGGAGGTACGCCCGCAGAAATATGCTCTGGAATCGACGGAAAGCCGGGTTGGCAACAGCAGTGGGAGTGGACTGAGGTGGTGTGAGGCGGCGTGCTGTGAACTCCAAGCCAACACACAGGGCCAGCAGGACAATTATGGCAAAGTAAGCCGTCACCAACATCTTGAGTAGTACTGCACACAGTTAGTCAAAGCGGAGTTTCAACTTTCCCATTTATTTTCCTCCTGTTCTTCTGGAACTGTGAAAAACACAACAGAGGTGCTACTGAGTAAAAAATATTCACCATGTTATTTTAACACTAATAACACTATTTTCACTCATTGATTTTGGTCACCTAACACCAAAAACAGCTGGTTGCAACTGGAAAACATTAGGTTCACAAGTCTAAAAGGCTGAAAGACTGATTATGGACAGCTAAATTCACTTAAAATGAATATACAGCTAAACAGTTCCTGTTACAGTTGTCGTTAGCATGTGAGCTAACGTGCTACTACCAAGATAAAAGCGAGTGTTTTTAATGCAATAAGCCGAATATTTTTGGCATCTAAATTATAGAGTGTAATATATCTTACCATATCGGTTAACACCGGTCCCATATTAAATGTACACTTTAGTAATGACTAACACTAAACAACTCAGCAATAGTCTGGGATAGTAGCAAGTGTACATTAGCAAACACATCCTTCTCTTCCTGGATCCTATGCTTGTTTTATGTCACCAGTAGATGGCGCTCCTACCTCTCTTTTTGTAGGCGGCCCCTTTCACGTGGTACAACCAGTTTTCTCTGAGCTATTTTTCCCTGCATCATTGGTGAAAAAAAAACAAACCATTTACTGTACCCTTAAATTTCATTCTATTTATTTAGCTTTATTTCATATCTCTTGATTTTACTTTGTCATTCTACTTTTCTTTAATTTTGCCATATCTTGCTATTGCACTATAGATAGATAGATAGATAGATAGATAGATAGATAGATAGATAGATAGATAGATAGATAGATAGATAGATAGATAGATAGATAGATAGATAGATAGATAGAAACTTTATTCATCCCTTTGGGATTTACCCTCAGGGAAATTGTAGTTCAGTCTCCCACACAGCACCAATACATCAAATCCTTAAACATTTTTAAAAAAATAAGTCAAGTTAATGATCAACTTGACTTAGCTTTAACTGTACTTTAGTATTTTACTCAAACTTATTTTTCTTCATCTTAACCTTATGTTACTCTACTTCTTGTTAGATGTTTTTCCCCATTAGTTTAAAATAATTTTTTTTTGTTCTTGCTTTACATTGCTTTACTTAACTTTTCTTTATAGTGGGTTATTTTACTTCGCTTTACTTTCCTTTTTTTGTTTAAATTCATTTGATATCACTTTGCCTTATTTAGTTGGCATTACTAGCATTTATTTATTCTAAAACTAAACTTTAGAGTTATATTATTACTGAATCTTAAAATGGATATGGAGGGAACGGGAAAATGTCTACTTTTTCAATAACATCCTTACAGATGTTTAACGGTTATGATTCCAGATCGTAGTGAATGCTATACAGTTTGGATTGCTGTATAGCTTATTTTATACATACATCAGGTCATACTCTGATTTATATGTTCTTATAGAACCAGTTACAAAAATAGGCTACGCCCTGAATTTAAATGCATTTTAGCCAATATTTCTCAAAATAGATGTGAAATGGACACAGAAATGTATTAAAGCACAATTTGAACTTTGTCATTGTATCGCTTTTATTGAGGAAACAACAAACAATTTACAAAATGTACAAGATGTGCACATTAGCCATAATCAAACAAACAGTGGGAGGATCAACTTCAGTTTCCCAGCCAAAAAAAATATCTCCTTTGTTTGTATGACAAACATTTGGGGGAAAGGATGGGTTCGTGAGCTTTAAGTGCTGGTGATATCAAGGATTATGCTGGTTGGTTACATTATCTAATATTTGGAAGTGTGCCCAAGAATCAGAGAATTCCCTTCAACACATTCACCTGTGCTTTGCCTCTTAGGCGTACAGCCAGACCCCTCACTGAGTTACAGAAAGGTTGAATACATTCTTCTTTATATCAGACTCGGTCCTTTAAATCTCTGCAGCAAATCATACATACATAACAGGGTAACGTAATATTTACAAAGTGACAAAAAATAAAAACGAAGAAGCTTTAAGGTTCAATGTGAGGGGAGTGTCTCTACCAGTCCATATGTGATGAAGTGCAGTGATCCAGACAGAATGTTTATACGAAATAATACAAAAAAAGCCTCTGATATTTCAATCCGATCTCCAGTGTACAAATGTGCGACAGACTGAATCCTACTGCGCACAAATGACCCGTCAAAACAATGGTCTCAGTTCAGATGGCATAATTTGTGAAACAAAAATACATAATTATCTTAATAGCTCTGACTTCATTATATTCTATTTACAGGTTCCCTTTTTGTCTTACATACAACTCAATACTTGATCATTTATCACCAGTGGTCCCTAATTATTTATTTTGTTAGTCTACAATATTCATCCTTCAGCTGCTGCTTGGTGCTGGTCCGGTGATACTATATGAACGTAAATGGACAACGTGAACTAGAATCATTTTCTGCTTATACGAGCAAATAAACAAATGATCTGCCCAACATTCTATCTGCAACTCTACCAATTAAGTTTTATCTGAAAAATGTCTCCTATGAGGTGATGAGAGTAATTTATGTACATGAATTTTATGGATGTGTGTTTTTTTTTTGTCTTTTGTCTCAAAAACATTGCATATATGTCAAAAATCTGTCAGAAATATGTTTATTCCCCTCACTTGTCCTTTGAAAAAAAAAACAAAAAAACATTCTTATTGCACAACATCTCGTCCCTCGCAGTTAAAAGGAAGTCCAGTCTTTGGACCGAAAAAAATCTGTATGTATACTTCTTTTGTGTAATTGTACAGCAAACAAGTCTCTTCCTTATGGGTCAATGCGAAAGGCCAACAGTTTGTCGGAGTGCAGGTTATTGAGGGTTCGCAGGTCCGGTAGGCGCAGTAGGAGTTTGGAGAAGAGGGCGGAGTCGTCTGGGCGTCGGCGACTGATCAGCGACCGAAGGGCGCGGATCAGGCCCTCCTGGAGCTGCTCCACGGCTCTCATATCCGAGATGCCAGAACGGTCTGGGAGGAACGGAGATTCACAGCGTCAGTTGTTTACAGTGTTAGTTTATGGTCTCACTATTTCAGAAACAATTGCTCACTGCGCTGCAGCATATGCAGCGCATTGCCAAAGTATTAATACCTCTTCAACTTGTTCACACTTTTGTCATTTTCCAACCACATATAATTGCACAACAATTGCATATCTCACTGTAATGTGATATCATAGATCAGCATGAAGGAGAGCCTATTGTAATTGTGAAGTGTAAAGAAAATATCTGTCTGGTATGCACCTTGGGGGGGGGCGATGTTCTTTGGTTACTAATGTTATATATCAAACCTCAAAGGCCTTCACAAAACAGCCCTATTTACTCAAAAATTAAATTACACACATGTAGACTAATTAGTTACTAAATGGGTGATATATGAAGGTATTTGGTTTGACTTGATTTTATTTAGGACTATGAGAATAAAAGGGATCAAATGTAAACAATTTTTTTTTCTACTTCACAATGTTGGTTTGTAATGCTCCATCACTTAGACTCCCAACAGAATAAATACAAGTTTGAGTTCCTAATGACAATAATGATCACTTCTGCATGAGACTATATATGTCAGTTCTTTGTCTCACCTGCAGAAACCAGCACCACAGCCATGAACAGGGCCATCTCATCAGGCTCCAGTCCCAGAGAGCCCAGCTTCTCGCTGAACTCAAACATCGCATCCAGAAGAGACCCCATGCCCAAGACTCGCAAAGTGGATAGGGGGTACGTCTGGCCATTTAGGAAGGTCACCGTACGTTGCTCAGCATTGAACAAAGTGCAAAACCTCACCATGAGAACCTAAACACACAAATAATTTGAAAAAAATTAGAAAAAAACAAAATCTATAGTGTGCAAAGAGCAAAACACAAAATAACAAAATATGTTATTAAGATTACCTGGAAGGTGCCAGACTTTAGCAGCATGACTTGGTCCTGTTGGCTCAGTTCTTGGAACCCGGGAATGCCCTTAGCAAACTCCACAACTTCTTTCACAGCAGGGGTGAAACACTGAGAAAAGGACTCCCATATCTCCTGACTTGTTCGCTCTGCTCCTGATACAGGGCACGCATTGAGAGGGCAGGCCTGGAAGAGAAACCCCACAAAAATATTAATCATTGATCAAATGAGATAACATTCAATTATATATTTGTTCAATTCTCAAACTTACCAGCACTTTAGCTCCTGGTGCTAATTTCCACGGACAGGTGGAGGGCTGGTTTTGGACGACTTCTCCAGAGGGAAAACTGTTATGGTTGGTGAAGCTGATTCTTTGCCCCATTGCAGTATTTGACTGATTATGATTCTGATTTGTTGACACTAAATACGAATAGTTATTGTTGTCCACTTTGTGAAACGCAGGTTGGTTATTGTTAGAGGCAACGGGGCACATAGTTACATGGGAGACGGGGCACGACTGATAACTCTGGGTGGAGTTGGGATGAGATGATGCTTGGAAACCACCATCCTGAGAAAAGGTAGATGCGTTATTGTTGTTGCTGCTGCTGCTGCTGCTGCTGCTGGAAGTGGAAATGCTGGCCCTGTTGGAGGATCTCTCGTGGCTGTTGTTGCCGGTGAAGATGTCCCGATAGGCTTTGGAAATGGTCCCAATGGCCTCTTTTGAGTTGCAGTCGTCTGTGCTGGTGGTACTGTCCCTCACTGAAGAGTCAATGTCCATGGCAGCTGACTCATTCAGGCTGTTCATGTAGCTCTGCATTTCGTCAAGAAGTCGCTGTTTCTCCCGTTTAGGAATGCGCCCAAAACGCACAGCTGAGGATGACATAAACATTAGAGGGAAAACATTAAAATTTGGACTGGGCAACTTGGGAAGTCTGTATTTTTCCCTACTTTTGGTCCCGCTGTACCTGTACAATTTCAGAAGGTCATCAGCAGCTAAAATTATAAACATACCAAAGGTCCACTGAGAGGAGAGGAAAGTATTGTTAAGGAAACGCCAGTCTGCAATCTGCTGTAATCTTTTGGACTTCACTATCAAAATCACGTAAAGATTCGAATTGAGTCTCTGCTGTTTTCTCACTCGTATCCCGACCTCTCCCTTCACATAGAAGCCATCAGCTGGAAAGGCTATTTATAGACCCCCTGCTGCCATCTGCCTCATCCTCCTCTCCATCCAGCCCTTCTCTCCTGTTCCTCCAGTTTTCCCTCCCTTCAAACTGTAAGTAGGGCAGTGGGGCAACGTGCGTATGATGTCAATGGTATGAAGGTTTCGGAGGTAAAAAAAAAAAAGAGGGGAGACAAGTAAGTTTCAGATATGAGTTGAGGAGACAGTCAAAAGAAAAAAAGTGAAAAGGTTGACATAAAAGAAGGTGAAGCAAGGAAAGTAAGAAAGAGAGAGTGTGGGACTGTGTGTACCCACAAGATTGAGTCTGATAAGGCAAGAAAAAGTCGAACTGGTGCAACTTCAAAGACTTTTGCAAGTAAGACAAAGCAGGGTAGGTTTACTTCAATAGCGCCTTTCTTTGCATGGAGCAGCGATAAAGATGCTTTTAAAAACAAGATACATGTTTAATGTGTAGATTTCAATGTAAATGTCAAAAAATGACAGAGTCTTTAAAAAGCCAATTTAAAACAAATAAATAGCTAAAAGATGCTGAAAGTGAAATGGTGAAGTAACCATTAGCCTTCATGGGAAAGGTGAAGCAAAACTCTGTTTCCTTTACATCACAGGGTTTTGTTTTTGTTTGTTTCTTTAACTGAGGAGCACAAAAACTAAATGCTGTCTTCCAATCTAAAGTTCTGAACACAGGTTTCTGATGGCCCCAGAGATCAACATGGTTCATGTTGCACACTTAGTGCCTAATAAATAATTTAAAAAAGACTTTATAATCTCTCTTTCTACAAAAATTGAGCCAGTTCAGTGATTTGAGGTCAGGTTTGATGTGATTCATCTCCCTGGAGTTGGTCAGGACTCTGGATGCAATACTTGCTGCAGAGACCAGTAAAGATTCTAAAACATAATTTTTTTTTTAAACTTATGACAAAAATTATGATTTCCCCTTCCCTCCCTTTTTCTCTATCTAAATTATTGGTGGCATGGGGACAAAGTTTTGATGACTGGAATAGATTTTATCCATGTGGTGACACAAATATAAAGTTTGTCGCCGGCTATATATACATAAAAGAAGGTGAAGCAATAACATAGGGGTAGTATGTGAATATTAAATAGTTAAAAGTTCCCTTAAAATACTGTCTTGAGGAAGACTTTGTTTGGTCATATTTATGATCACCAAATTAAATAAAATAGCAGTGATATTATTAAAAAGATCTCAACCAGTCTAACACAGTACCAGACAATACCACCAACTTTTTTAAATCTGTCATGTTATGATCATTTGTGTTGAAAGCATCACTGAGATCCAGGAAAGCACAGCTCTTTCTTTATGCAGAGTTACAGGTAAATCTGCAATTAGGCAATAGTGCTTCAATGAACTATATTGTCATTCTGTGTGTTGAACTTTTCTTAATTCCATATTAATGATACTTTAGGTAAAGTGTATTTAGGTCAAGTGTTGCTGCATTTAGCAAATATGCATTCCTCTTGCTGTCGCCTGCAGGAACTTTTGAGGAGGACGCAACGTGCGCTTAGACCCCTTTCATTATGCTTCAAACAAAACAAGTGCAAACTAATGAGCTGTTGCTCTACATATGATGCTCCGGTTAGAGAAAGAAAAAGTGTGCCACCCTACCAACGGACTTGTGACATTTGCTTATTTCAGAGCCTGAGTCGCACAGCTGCCTGCTGGAGTGAAATCAGGGTGTACTATTTATTGTGGGCTGCAGGCAGTTGCATGTGGTTTTCCTGTTTTCGTAATGGTTGAAACAGAGAAGAAAAGGGGTTTCTAGGTTGTGGTCCCGAACATTTTCAAAAATCTTCCCCCCTCAGAGGGTCGGCCCGGCTGTCTCGTTGTCGAGCTGCAGTTTTGCCACCCAATTTTCTCCGTGCACCAGAAGTGTCAAGCACATGCAGAAATAACACTAACCTCTTTACTAGATTAGGCAACGCAGAGAGCTGGAGGACGTAGATAAGCAGAAACCATACTGAGAGGAAGAAAACAGGCAAGCTACATCATACAAGTAGGTCACGATGTGTGAGTAGACGATGGGGACAAATTTGTATTGTTTTTCTAGGTCAACCAAACTGTTCCTTTAATGTGGGATGATAGGTGATCAATTCAAGCTCAGCTTTCAGAGGTAAAATCATGTAACAGGAGAGCTGTGCCCTAGGAAGCCTGTCACAATGATGCTTTCTGCATGCTTTGCTTAATTGCTGCCCTGTTCCTCATTAACAGCAGCGAGATGCGCACACATACACAAGGTAATCAAGCTGACCCTGTTCCAATTTCCCAAAATAATTCCTGTGTTTGCTGCAGTTTTTCATATGATAGATAGCTTGAGGGACTTCAGGGCTCCTTTTCTCATAAATCACTGTCCGAAGGAGGGGCGTAGGAGAGCTAAGGGAACAGTGTATAGGAACATGGAGGAGGTGGGGGGAGTAAGAGGATAAAGGTAAATGTGTTGTGGGGAGGATGCTGCAAAGGGCAGCAAAAAGACACTTAGAAACTTAAGAGGGTGATACAAAGCCAGGTGTTTTGTGGCAATGCGGTGACAAAATAAAAGTGAACGACAGGTGCAGGTCCTATATTGAGAAAGGAAAGTAATTGAGCCACTGGCACGATGACCTGAAAAACCTTCTCTCTCACAGACCTACATATGAGCACTGACAGGGTTTCTGGCTGTCCATTTCTGGCTAATCAGAACACTGTGACATTTTGGCAGCTCTGCACAAGTTTCTCTCATTAAACAGAAATATGTCAGGGTGTCTCACCATCTCTCGACATGCCGACGGAGAGGCATTTCTTGAAACGGCAGTGCTGGCATCTGTTGCGGTTCATCCGCATGATCAGACAGTTCTCGTTCTTCACGCACATCTTGTAGTTGATGTTCTGCTGGATGCTGCGGCGGAAAAAGCCCTGGCACAAAAAGGAGTGTGTAAGTGTCATAGAAAATTTTAACACTTAAGACACAGTCACTGTTTTTTTGTTTGTTTTTTTTCTTGTTAAGTGTCTCACCTTGCAGCCCTCACATGCATGCACTCCATAGTGGAAACCGGATGCAATGTCTCCACAAACTTTACAGAGCAGGACCATTCCACCCGTCTCTGAGAATGGAAAAACAAGATGTTTTATTTAATGAAAAAGGGTGAAGAAGTAGATGCATATCCTTATATTTGTGCGTAAAAATAGTGAAGAAACACTAACTGGTGAATGTTCCAGCAAACCCGCAGGGTCTCTTTCCCGCAATAGGGTGTGCATAGGGTTGCTGTGGAGCAGCGGCGACTGAGGAAGCGCTGAAGACCTCTGGGAACTGGAACACCAGTTTGGAGGTCGGGGTGTTGGCCCCAGTTGTCCGACCCTGCCTGAGCGCCCCAATCTCAGTGAAGGTAACTTCTTCTGGAGACGAGGGCTGGGAGTGTGAAGAGGGTGACTGTGTTTGGTACCCACTGGAGGGGCTGCCAGGGCTCGGGCTTGAGCTGCCTGAAGACCCTGCGTACAGGATGACTCCACCTCCTGCATAGAAGAATGAGAGACATTGAACCTCACATCTAAGCAACATTACGCCTAATTTATGCTGACAGTGTCATTCGACCTTCCACTTTATTATCATTAATATATAATGTGAAATTGATATTAGCAGAGTAATATAGTCAATATAATCAGATATAATAAAAATCTGCAACAGAGTTCTCCCCCCACCCCAAATATGACCGTCTCATTCTTTTGACCTAAATATGTCTCTTGCAAAGTGTAACAGACCACTGCAATTAGGTCATCATGTTTGAGATCCATTTCATTTCAATGTCTGCTGAATTACAACAGAAGCACGCATCATTCCATTTAAAGATATACCGAGTAGATGATTACTTGTAAGCAAGAGCGTTGTAAAAGAGAGGTGGAGAAAATGCCATAAAAATTCTAATTAAATATGTTTCACCAAATATTGGTTTCTGGACACTCACAAAATTAAAACATTGGAATTGTGTATTTTGAAGATTGTTGTGTTTTTTTGTTGTTGTTTTTTAATCATTTGAGAGCTATTTTGTCCGTTTCTCATATTTTATTTAAACTGATTTTATTTACATTTTATTGTACTGGAATCGGTTTAGCTTCTCTTTGCGGGATGCATTATGATGTAATACCGCCAAAGCTCTATTTGTGAAGAACAGATCCGTTTGTGTGCAGCTTCCTGAGTGCAGCAGGCACAATGGTGCGATCGAGCGGATAAACTGGAGCTAAAAATACTGCTGCCAAACATTTTTTTTTTTTTTTTTTTTGCTGAATGCAACATCCGAACGTCACTGTCAGTAAACTATTCTCCTGCCGCGTTAATGCACTGTTCAGGTTCTGTTTTTAATGTGTTGCATCCCCCCGCATCTCCCGTCTTCCCTTCCCCTTCATGCCAGGCGCTGTGGATGAGCTGAGACGCGACCTCACGTGTCTGCGGGGTCCGCCGCCTCCTCCGCTCCAATAATAGCCGCGCTCCCGTGGCACCGTGCCCAGCGTCAGCTAGCAGCACGACACCTGACCGCCGCCTCACATGCATGGACTCCTGACACGGTTACTGCCCGAATCAAATCCGCAGTCCCGTGTAAAAAGGAGAGGCTACAAACACGCCAATCTGAATCAGTGTTTATAAACAAACGCAGGCTGGGGGAAGCGCCCGGGGGACGTGAGTTGGCGCAGAGAACCAAAGTTTAGACATTTAAGCCGAGTTATTTGCTAAGAGGTAGCTAACTTCATGAACCACGCGTAAACGAGAAGTATATAGGAGGTAATGCTAAATTGTGCTGCTCTTTGTCAACAGGATGTTTTAAATGATGCGTATAAAGCAAAAAAAAACAAAACAAAACTTGTAATTAATATTCTTGCATTTGCATGCGAGGCATTGCTTCATTGAACACAACAAAGTGCAGTCAGACTAGTTGTTATCCTTTTGACTTCTGTGTGTGAAACAAGCCAACCCCTCTGCTGCACAAGCTACAGCACAAACTCAATTGTTTTGATAATCCCTCCACCAGCACGTGTTGGTGGATTTGTTGACTCATGCCAGAGTCATATCCAGCAGACACAGGCTTCTCTGCCTTACTTCTCATGAGCTTAAACGAGCACAGTCAAACGCTCAGCCTCCCGCTCCACCCCGACACATTGCATGTCCACCTGAAGACTCACATGTACAGTTAACTTGTGTTTATGAATGACCGCAAGAGCTGTTAAAACTGTCAATTAATAACCCCTTTGGCATTCTGCTTTTTAGTAGCCATGCGGGAGGTTTGTTGACAATATAATCTTGGCAATAAAGGAGTTTTATAGCTGAAAATCATTTGGTAGTCAAGTTGCCAATAATGCAAATCTACTTTATTGCTTGTTTTTGCAAGCCAGCTATGTTTTTAAGAAGACTACTAGATGATTTTTGATGTATTTATAGGCAGAGGCAAAACTATTTTGTGGATAGCTTGTTTCAGTTAATAAAAGATGAAACGCATCAGCCAGGAGGGATTCCCAATAGTAGACCTTGTTTTAGCTGATAAAATATACAAAAATATTTCTTTAGGTTTGTCTTGTAGATCAATGAGACCAAAGAAAGAGGGTTGGCTCCAAAAACCAAACACAGAATATAAGCTTAACTACCTGACACCCACTGTCATACATAATAGTGGAAAGTGATGATTTGTACTTCTATCCCACAGCCTGGTCCAAGTTTCTACTGCTTCAGTCATGAACTTCTGTCTATATTAACGTCTTCTTCACTCAGTTTTAACTCTCACTTGAAGCTTTTTTTTTCCTGAAATTTGATAATGGAGCAGGTTGATGATCCCATTCAACAGCAAATGTACAACTAAAAAGCTGGAAAAAAAAAGTCCATCTCCAGGTTTGAAATATCTCGACAAATATCCTTAGAAGGCTAGAGTTCGCAAATGCATGCACATCTCAATGAACTGTAAACATTGTAAAGAATAATGTGCCAAGACTTATCTGAAGCCATAAAAGAGACCAGTAAGGTAATTCAGGAACAATTTATTGCAGCAGGCTCTTCTATCTAAAAATAAGGTAGGTTTTCTTTCAACCGCCGTCTCTGTTGTGGCTCAGATTAGCTGGTAAAGACCTTGATATTTTTTTGTTCTTTCTCGTTTTTTTGTGTGTTTTTTTTACCATGAATGCGCAGCCATGTGCCACTGTCCAGTTGTTACGTTGATCTATGAGAACTCTTTGCTATAGGTACTACCTACATAACTAATGAAGAAAGCAACTTTCAGAAGTCAAACTCCTCCATATTTTTTCAACTTTCACTGTGATTTCCCATACAAACAAGAGAGACTAGCATGCTTCCTATCATATGAAAACAGTTACAATGTAGGTCATACCGACATCTTTCATTGAGTCAATCATTCCTCTCAGCCTGGCTTAAGTTGCCTACTCGTGCAAGCACTAATCTGTGACTGCAGGCAGAGAAACGTGAGTAGTGAACAACCCAACAGTCAAGCACGTTGCTTTCTGTTTCTTTCTTTTTCTTGTGCACCTGATCGTGTTTGGTGGACTTTGGACACAAACTTTGCCAGTTTGTTTGCTGAAAGAAAAAATTCATTCGTCAGCATTGAATTAACATTTTATTCTTTAGTCACAAAACCATATTATTAATTTTTGTTTCTTTGGAGGAGAAATATTGACATATCCAGGTCAATATTTGCTCAATCAGTTGAGCTGACCTGATTAAGCTAACTGCTATTAGCATTCAGGCTAACAGGAATATATTTCTCTGCAATTTGGACAACAAAATACTGTACAGGTATTCTGTAGAATATTTTATACTTTGTTAAAGGTTTCATGAGATTATCAGATTAACAAATAAAGGTCAAGCTTGGTGGGAAAATATCAGTTTTTCCCAATCAAAACTCCTCTGTTTATGGGCTCTCTCTGTTCATATTTCCAGGTATTTAACCTGAAAATGTCCTCATTTGAGTGAAAATGGAACCTACCATTAAGCAGAATCCTTCAACCAACAATACCTCGCATGTCTCTGCAATTCTTAACTCAAGTTCTGTTTTACTGCCGTTTTAGAATGACTGTCAAGATGGGGGTACTTGAAAATGCTCCACTTTCAAAGATGTTGCTTGGTTTTCAAAGCTCAAGAACCAATGGTGCAGAGAGGCCATGAGCTATTTTGTGCCACTTCTGGATGTGAACACTTGGGTGTCTGCAGCAGACTTCATTACCACAGGCTTGCGTAAGTAGGTCAATATCACAGGAACTTGATAGAAGTGTGTCTATGTGCCTCTAGCATTTCTTGAAAGTGGTTGCCATCACATTGCAGCGCTGGCGTAATCACCTATCCTTACACTGAGCATAGGCATCATTTCATAAAGATCGAATCAAACTGAAGGGATTTTATTGGGTAAAAATTTGCTCAGTCAAGGATGGGGGAAATAATCTTCTGTGTTTGACAATAGATTTATCTGCCATCTGTTGCAGATTTATCTGCATCATCTGAAGCAGTCACGTTATCGCGGAAACCCACCCTAAGCGGATGTGTGCCCTGATCTAATGCGGACAGATGTTGCAGTCTGGAAACCGAGACACATTCTACCACACTGCGGATTCCGTGATCCAAATGAGAGAGAGCGCGAGAGAATGAGGCGAAGGGAGGGAGATGAAAGCATAAAGTTCGGGAGGCAAACAGAGCATGCGGAAGAGAAACGTGACCAGAGAAGGTGGGGCGGAGGAGGGGGGGGGGGGAGTGTTAATGCACGGAACTGCTGACCCACTGACCAAGCTCTCCCTCTCTGTCGCTGCAGGCGGCATCAAAAGCAGCAGCGTCCGTGAGAGCGGTGAGGCGGCAGGAGGGGAGAGGAAGAGAGGAGAGGAGGGCCCGGCTATCTCACGCGCTGCACGCGGCTCTGTAAGGAAGGCCACGTGAGGGAGGCTTTTGACGAAACTTTCTTTAGGAAGACATGAAGCTGCGCTCCAGCAAGGAAACACAGCCTCTACAGCACGCCAAGGGGGCTTGTGATTAAAGGGCCGCATTAAATAGAGCAGCGTGTAACGCAAAAGGGTGGTCTGACGGTATACGCTAGTTACAGCACCGCCTGCACTGTCAGTCAGGCAGCAGGGCGAAATCTGGCCCATGAGTCGGTGTGTGAATAGGATCCACTAATTTCTGGTGATATTAACCGATAAGTAATCCATTCGTTTTATCACCAGTTTCCAAAGTAACAACATAGCCTTGATTCCTGTCATGTAGCGATAGTTTAATAATCAAATTTCATATTTATTTCTTATTTACTTAAAGCCTACAAAGAAAACTGTGGGATTTACTGTCAAATAATTTGGTTTTGACACTTTTCGACTCTGAAAGTATTACCTTTCTTCAGGTTGTGTCAGTCAGTTTTTTCACTTTGCAACATCAATGACTAAATAGTTGATGTCAAGTTATCATGCACGGAGCCTCCAGCAGGGGGTGTCAAAGCAAATTTTAGGCTGAAGTTTGAAGGACTGACTATCAAGTGCAGTTGAACAATCAGGTCAAAAATCATATGTTTTTGCCAACTGTTACGAATCAGTTTACTTTTTTTTTCTCACATTGTGGACGGTGCCTGATTTTGCATTGCGATTGTCTCACAATCTTTCGATTTTATCCCGATTTTAACAACAGTCTCCTCAAAATTGAATTCCACACAGTTCATTTCAATTGTCATCTTAAAAGACAAAAAGGTTCAATCGATTTCCAATAACATAATCTAACCATATATACAGATTCAGCTACATTGCAATTCAATTGTAGCTGTAACTCAGTCAAATTTGGATGTTTTGCTTACAAGTCATGATTACCAGCTTTATGGCACATATTTTAAACCATAAATTCTTAAGAGGCTAATTTAAGGGTTTTTCATGGCGTTTCCTGACTACTTTTTCCACTTTTCACTTTTCAAACCATGCCAGCATTAGGCTAAGTAATTCATATCCCACCATCACATTAATGAACTAACATAATTGCTAAACTGTGGTTCTCACCGATAGGGAATGAATTAATATTAGACTGAAACATACAGGCTTAAAGCAACGTGTAAATCTTATTGCACAAACGAACGTAAAGTAAATCACAATGGCTCGTAAAACAACTGAAACTGTCTGCACCTGATTAATACTACAGCTGTCATAAACTATTCATGTCCTCGTGAGCCACTTATCAGTATAAACCACTGGTACACTTATCAGTATAAACAGAAACCAGGTGAGTGGGTTCAGAATAACATGTTGACAGAGCTCAGGATGCTCGCGTCACCTGCGCTGGAACGTGACGCTGTTGTAAATGATTGACCACCAATTAGAAGAGGAAAGCCGAGCGCACGCGCTCCTTTGGCTGACCTCGCGAGCCCGCCGCCTAATTAATGCCTCTTAGCAGAAACGAGAGGCGAAGACAGCGCGACTCCAAACTTTCACCAAATCGCCTGAATGTCGCAAACGACACACCACGCTTCCATTTTTAACCCTTGAGGTGGGACAGTCTTTGCACTCAGATGAAGTGCCGTCAGACTGCGATTGCAGCGGGAGTCTGGTGACTATAGCTCCACGTGAGTTTGTTTTCATGGAGAACTACAGGAAGTGGTCAACCTCACTTCAACCGCGAGCGGTTCTCTGCGAAAGCTCGAGTCCGCGCCTCGCAGACCGAAGTTCTACACACACATGCAGCGACGCAGCCCTTCATTGACTTTAAAGTAGGGAACACTTAAGTGTTCACTTAAGTGTTTAAGTGTTCCCTTTATTTTTTTGAGCAGTGTATATTCAATGAGTGAAGAGCGAGCTATGTCAGAATAAATCACTTGACACTGCAAAGTTCAAACGTAAGAAAAACCCAATACTTGCATTAATCAAATATTTTTTAAAGTATATTATTAATGCTAATAGTGATATTTATGAATCCATAGACAAATACAAAATAAAATGTTTTACTTTGAATTTTATTTTTTAAAGATATACGTCTTTATTATTTCCCTTTATAATTTAAATAACTGACTTGCCTTGCAGATAAAAAATACTCAAAATCTCAATCACCACAACAAAACTCCTAAAGGTGAAAAAAACTAAACAAAACAAACGAACAAACAAACAAACAGACAAACAAAAAAAAAGTAAAATTTTATCTTACCACCTCCAGGACTGTTATCCATCTCTCTCCTGTTGCTGACGACGACTTTAAAGCAACTTCACGGATGTCAAGGAATGCCTTTACACAGGCGCAAACGTCTTTTGAAGACTGACGAGGAAATAAAAAAATTGCTCTGCAGAAAACACCTGCTCCATAGAGCGCGGAAACTGGAAGAAGTGATGAAAATACGCTCAGTGAGCGTCTGGGGTCTCGGTGCAGGTGCGTTAAGAGGCAGTCCCTCTCGGCAAGTTGTCGCTTGGCTCCTCGGAGATACCTGGATGCCTTTCACGAGCTGCTTAACTGCAAAGTGCGCGGCTGTGGAGGGCGAGCGGTGATGCACGAGAGAAGACTGAGCAATTCTCACAGCTTCCAAGAAAGTGTTGTCAGCAAATCCCTGACCGGCGCGAGAGAGTCAGACATGACATACACACCCACTGATACAAACACCCACATCAATCACGTTTGCAGGTGAGCATGTGACCGCCTTTCCGTTCGTCCCAGCTTCAGTAGTTGTGCCTGGTGTGTGTGTGTGTGTGTGTGTGTGTGTGTGTGTGTGTGTGTGTGTGTGTGTGTGTGTGTGTGTGTGTGTGTGTACGCGCGCGCGCGCATGGAGTGGTGGGTGGGAGGGTGATTTGGCTCACTCTTTGTATCTCCCAGTCCCCTTTTTTGCTTCCACACCCCTCCTACCCCAGCCCCCGTTTACCCTGTGCCCCCACCTCCTTTTCTCACACTTTATGCGTTTTCATTGGTGGGGATCTGAAGCTGCGGGGAGTTTGATGCGCTTATTCGGCCGTGCCTTGCGTTCAGTAAAGCCACGCTACATGTGCGCTCTACATGTGCCTGAGAGAGTGCGCTGTCCTACTGATACACATTTTATGCAAAATACGGAGCGTGTGGTGCGCGTAGGGATAAGGCGATTGGAGGAGCAAGCACATGGACGAGAGGCGTGGCTCACCGTGACTGCTTGCTCTCTGACAGGCAGCAGGGCTGGTAACGGATGATAAACACTGAGCCGTGCCAAATACCGCGCAAGTGGCAACTTTAAAAGCCATGTGCACGCGCAGAAATAAAGATGTGCAACTGGATTGATGACAACCTAGAGAGATGCTATAAACGGAAAACGTTTTTTTTGTTGCCTTTATTATTATTATTTTTATCATCAATGTAAATGCCACAGTAAAGATAACTGTCAAGTGACTCTTGACAATCCCAATGTCTGAGATATAATGTAAAGCCATCAACAAACAATAAACATACAACATGCATGATTTGCGGTTTGTACAAAGCGCCCCTCAGTGGCAACATATGGCATTGACATCTGTCGAGGACAGTTTTTCAGATTAACAAATTGAGACAGTTAATGTAATTCGATTCAACACATTGCCGGTTTGTCTTCAAGTTAAAATCTTAATTAAAATTAAGAAACATTGTGAAACTAATAGAATCGGGGTAATGTGTTATTATTCTGCCTTTTTGTTTTATCAGGTTGCAGCATTTTAAAGTCAGCCATCCTTCCTGAACATATACATAACTAAACTTTTCTCATACAACTAATGCAAATGAAAGCTAAGATTTTACATTCCAGAACTGTTGTGTTTAAACTTAAATGGACAATCTCAACTGAGCCCCAGACAAATAACTTAAGCTGGTCATGTAAAAAGATGAAAAAAAAAATCCCCCCAAATTTAAGAAGTATCTCATTTTTACATTACTTTTATTTTAAAAACAACAGCATGCAACATACATTTGAAGTTCTGGTAAAATGGACCATCACGTCGAATGTGTAATTTTAAAACACATACACTGTGGCAGGAACAAGCGACACGAAAACCTAATGTGCCCTACTCTCTTTTTTGCTGTTTTTATCTAAATTTCTGTCTGTAACCTTATTTTTTTTTAGAAGACAACCTCTTGGTAAGTGGGTCAACATATATTAGGGCAGGGCTATTCAAAGTGTGAGGCTTGCCTCTCCACTGGTGGTGCCAAAGTTCTTCAGAATGTGTGTGTGTGTGTGTGTGTGTGTGTGTGTGTGTGTGTGTGTGTGTGTGTGTGTGTGTGTGTGTGTGTGTGTGTGTGTGTGTGTGTGTGTGTGTGTGTGTGCGTGTGTGTGTGGAGGTGGTGCAATAAAAAGAATAAAAAGAAAACAAAAATTGCTGCAAGCATTTAACCAACTTTACCAAGCCTGTGCCAGAGAAAATGGATAGGTCTTAAGCTATGGCACTATAAATTACAAGGCAATATAGTAAACCCCACAACATCTGTGAAACATGTATGAATGGAACATAGAGTGTAGCAACAGTAAAAATTTTACAGAAATTATAGCAACAATATTGTTGATGTGGGGGGAGACAGCTGTCTATTGACTCTGAGTCAGGGCTAATTCTCCTACACTTTGAAACCACCCCTATTAGGGTAAGCACATTGCATTTATTTTGGAACAGTATATCACTAACCTATTAGGAAAGGGGGAAAAAGCCAAACTTTCTTCTAATTTTTCAAAGTGCTCATCGTCTGATGAACTTATAAAGTTTTTCTTTGAACATTGGCTATTTTTCTTCTGTTATTTGGCAAGCTTTGAGCTTAGTCTTAAATGCAGCGAGGAAGGGCTTTCAAATGGAAAGCTGGTCTAAAAGCTCTGCCTCCATTCAGATGTGAGAAATTCTTGAAACAGCAAGTAAGGCATCATACTGAGAGTGAAAGGGCTCCGATTAGGTTATAGGGAACAAAGTGCTCTTGTAAATAATACAGTGCCTGGCCATTAAGAGCCTTGTATGCAATAAGAAAGATCATAAATTCCTCTGTAAACTTTACAAGGGAATCCAGTGCAGCGATGCCAAGAAAGGAGAAATGTGATCTCTTTTTTTTTGGACACCTGTTGGAACTCTGGTTCTAACCTGCTGCATGATTGTTGGGTGGGTGGGTGGAAGGAGGAAGAGTTGTTTTTTGCAAAGCATGACAAAACTGTATTGGAAATTACTTGCTTGGATGCTACGGTTGTGTGCATAAATTCAGCCTACATTTGGAACGAGATAGTCTTAAAGTTCCCAATAAATGTGCTGGCTAAAATTCTATGGCAATGTCAATAGCAAATAAATTGTTAGAATCCCAGACTGTTTCATGACTGAAAATAATTACTACACTTTTAGTTAAATTCAGAAAATAAGAGGTCATCCACTTTCAAAACAAGAATGTAGGTTAGGTAAAATGATAACAAATGATTATCAAAAGTCCAGCAATGCAAAGACATGTCTTTCTTCATCAAGATATTAACCAAAGGAAGCATGAAGGAATAAGAATCTGGCCAGAAACTGTTGAATTAGAAGGGATCATGAAGATGCACATTAGGAAATCTGGCATTTAGATAGTTTGATCCCAGTGATACAAATGTTGAGTGACTTGTGTAGCAGTGAGCAAATAATCTAATACAGTTATTTCATTAAAATAGACAGATCTAGTTGAGATCAGACATATTAGGAAATATTAAAACTTTCTTGAAAAGATAGTCTGACATCGGCTCCAAAATACACAGGAATGCTTTCTAAAAGTGTCCATAACTCTCCTGGTAATTCATCCAGGAGATCCCAAAATAGTCTATAAGAACATCTGAAGCACTGCAGGCCTCACTGGTAGAGAACTGACAAAATTCGTCTATAGTTACAAGGCCCAAACTACTGATGACCAACAGAATCACAAAGTCCTATCTCAAAATATAAATGAACTCAAAGACTTTTGGGTAAAAACCTGTAAACTTACAATTGAACACTTTTCAGAAATGTGCATCCTCTTATTTTTAGCAGAATGTGAAGACAAATTTCAGTTTCAGTTCTTGAGTTTAAGTGCACTACTGCTGTAGAACAAATGATCGATGGCATAACAAGTCTATCAATGAATGACAAAGCAAAATTAAAATTTCAGAGTGGCCTAGTCAAAATTCAGACATAAATCCAACTGAAGTGCTGTGGCATCACCTTAAAGGACTAATCATGCTAAAGAAATAAGCAGAACAGAAATAATTCTGCAAAGAAGAGTGGGACAAAATTCCTCCATTGACGCATGTCCAGTTATTGGAGGTTGGTAGCCAGTGACATAAGCAGGTTTGTTTGGAGGTTGGTTTGAATAGCCCATGCACTTAATAAACAAAATAAACATGACAAAAAAGAAACAAAAAAACTTTAAATACGTAAATGACCGTCTTGAGCGTTATTGTCCTTTCGAGAAGATTCTTGCCGCGCTTTTCTCTAACGCCACTAGAGGGAGCCAGAGTGTGAGAAATTCACACGCGCTGTTGACGCCAATAAACGCCCCTGAGCTGTCGGGACGAAGTGGCCGGTTGGCAGCTGACAAAAGGCAACCTGACAAGTGATTGAAACCCTCTCTGAAGAAAACCGAAAGGCCAACCTGGACTCCTTTGAACACTTCTCATGTTCTTCTATTTTTTGTTTTTAATTCCCCCCCCCCCCAACCTCTCTCGTCACAAACTTCGATTGTGCCCTTGTAACTTCTGGTTTTATTGAAATGTTCTCCGGTCTGAAGCCGAGGCATGCACTCATCTGACTCCCAAAGGTATGATTATTTTATTTTATTTTATTTTACATGAATCATCTCCTGTCGTAATTAAGTGGATGTGAATCTATGAATAAACTCAGTGTTGAGCTGCGTCGACCCGGGCGTGTGTTTACTCATCATGAGAACACGTTATGGCAGGGCAACCGATAATTACAGGGCTGCTGGAGCTCGGTTTGGGGACTGGAGTAAAGCAGAAGCGGCTGCCAACATACGCACCTGCAGAACTGTACTTTAGCCGGAGGCTTGAAGTCTTCAAGTATGTCTGTGTGTCTGTCACCCCCCTACCCCAATCATCTCTCTCTCTCTCTCTCTCTCTCTCTCTCTCTCTCTCTCTCTCTCTGTCTCACGCACGCACACAGACACCCATATCCTGCTGAATGTGCGCTTCATGAGAATTATACCAGCCTTAGCTGATGAGACAGTTGAGTTTATTCCAACCCCCGAACCTCTTATCACCTCTGGTTTTCAAATAATGAACCAATAAGTCACAGAGTCGAACCAAATGAGAAAAGAATGTGGAAACTTTGGTGGCATTAGCCCCATGATCCGAAGAATAGACCTTTGTTTAAACTCAATTTTTCAAATCTGTGAATGTATTTATTCTGCATCCTAACATGCCAAAAGCTCAGGCAGAAAAACAAAAAACTCAGTGTTTTCCTTTTCCCTGTAGGCAGTATTTAGTGCCCAGCTTTCTCACAAGGGCAGTTTTATGTGCAGGGAAGGAGGCATGGAAAAGAAGACCTTTCCTTTTGAGCTCACAGATTTGCAGTAATTACAGAATCACTTCCATATGTGGCTCTCTGGCTGCCTTCTCGCTGCCCCCACCACCCCTTTCTACTCCGCTGTTCTCTCTTTTTTCCCTCTCCCCACTTTTTTTTTCATTTGCATTCTCCCCCATTGCTCACTTATTACTTTTTTAAGCGTTCCCTCCATGCCTCCTTTGTATTTTTCTATAAAAACCACAACTTAAGTAAAGTTTGTGATGATCAGAACATCCTGCCACTTTTGGCAGGACATTTCGGTGATTCAGTCAGGCCGCACTCAGAAAAAAAAAAAAAAAAACATTAGTGCTCTTCTGTGGGAGAGAAAAAAAGTGCAGACACGAGAGGAGCTAGAAAGAACACACACACACACACACACACATATATATATATATATATATGTATAGGGACTGAGAGAAGAATCAGAGCCGCAGGAACAGAGTGTGAACAAAAAGAGCGAGGTGGAACAGAAAATAAGGCAGAGGAGAGGGTGGGTTGGAGTAATGCTTTTTGACAGAGGTGGGTTCAAGATGGGTTCATGGTGACATCATGGCTGATTTTTTTGAGGAGAGTATAGACAGGAGAGCTGTTCACCTTTCATTAGACACACATGTTGGTGGGGGAAAGCGCTCATTTGTTGGCACACTCGCTGGTTTCTGTGTCGACTTTTTATTTCCTCTTTTCCCTGTAGTTTCATATACAGCTTTTGGCTCTCAGTTTCCCCTTTTTCAGCTCTATGTTCATTTGTTTTTCTTAGAGTCATAGTATATGCCCTTCGGTCCCTAACACACACATTACTCTCTCTCTTTCTCTCTCTCTTTTTTTTTTCTGGGCATGCGTAAGTCATTTTTCCTTTGAGTGGTATTTATACTTGAAGGCTGTTGGACGCTAAATGAGCACACTTTGCCAGGCAGAATGAATGCACTCCTTCATTTCACAGGATGTGTATGTAAGACTCTAACCAAAGAAAGTATATGTTTGCGTGTGTGTGTGTGTGTGTTTGTGTGCTTAAATATGTGTCTACACTCAGCACCCTTCACATGACATCAATCTGAATGTGGGGAAATAATGATCTCATTATGGGCATCTTGTTACTGATTGGAACCTGCCATCAGCAACCCCATCTACTACCCTTCATCCATCCCTTCCCTCCCTCTCTTCACTTCACGCCTCTTTTTCTCACATTCCCCTAATCCATTCCAGTCAGATTTGCAACCCCAACACACCATACCATTGAGGCTGCGTTGGTTAAAGTTTTAATAACATGGGTTGCACAGTGACACAATTAGCAGCACTGCTGTTTTGTAGTAAGAGAGTCCTGGGTTTGAATCCCACCCTAGCGTTTGCATGTTCTCTGGCTACTCTGGCCAGTCCGCAATTTGAAAAGATACTCAGGGCATAGCAGCGTATGTGGTGCCTAGCAATTTTAGAAATCTGTTTGACTCTGTTATGGATTTTGCTATGGAACCAAACCCGTATTTTACAACCATGCACAGCTTATTAATTAAATTGTCTTGGAAAAATCCAAAAAACACCCTGAAGATACAGGAGCTATACAGGAACCATTGCCCAAACAGGTCAGCTGTGTGACCAAAGATCACACATGGGTGGGATTCCTCGAGGCTTGCTTCTCAAGCCACTTTTATTCAACACCTAAATGCTCCTCCTTGCTCAGACATTAGTGCATCAGCATATATTATGGTGATGACACACATACTTTGTATTTTTATGTCACCACATTACTTTAGTGAATGGCAGCCTCTGAGCCAGTTGGCCCATAATGTCAATGAGTTAAATAGTTGAAATTTCCTCTTAAGCAAATGCACAGAGTTCAAAGAACGTTTTTTTCTGGAGTTAATTTTATTCACTTCATTTTATTGTCATCTAATAGCAGCTTACTCATTGGCGCAAAATTTCACCTTTAGTTAATGTTGTTCACGTAATTGCTATTCATTCATTTGAAATTAGCATTTTAGTGTTTGCTACGATTTACGTGATGCTTAATTTTTTCAGTAACATTTTTAGTGTATTTCTTGTTTTTGATATTTCTTTCTTTTCTTCTTAAAACCCTTCATTTTCTTGAAGAAAATACCCACTTAATTCACTTGTGCATAACTGGAACTATACAAACTTACTTTGCCTTACCACCAACCCCTTTCCGCGCCCCCAACTCCTCTTTCCTCCTGCCTCTCCGTCTCCCTGTAACCCCTCTAACCTCACTTCCTCACTCTCTGCCGTCCCCCCTCTTTTCCTCTTTCCTTTCTTCATTTTCTCCTCATCCTCTGCCAGTGAGCCTCAGGCCTCCATACTCTGTTCCTCTGCGAATGCAAATCCAATGAATCTAAAGTGGAAACACACGACTGAGTAAGATGGTGCCATGAATATTTCATATCATTCTAAACACACCCAGTGAAGAGAAGCTATGGAGCGCTAAGCAGTGCCCGGGTTTTTTCTGCAGCCCCCTCTGCGACGAGTCGCGCCTCCATGAGCAGCAACGCCGTGCTTGTACTGTTGTCAGGGCAGCGAGTTATGATGTCATCGGTTGAAGTTAATGATACGAGAATGGCAGGGGTCGTAGGCCATGTTTCCAGTGGTGCCCATAGAAAGAGAGGGAGAGAAAGAGATAGGAGCACCCTGATCTGTCTTCATTATCCCCCACTCTGCTGCCTCCCAGACACAATGATCATAAATCTCAGCCCCAAGCACACTTCACTGACACTGAAACACAAACACTAGTAACCTCTGACCTTCTCACTGCTACTGCCCGTGCACGCTCATCCATGCACACCAAACACATATTACAGCTGCAGCCGTGCATAGTGGAGGACGAGAGCAGCTCGAAATGCTCCGCAGCCTGTTCTCACCGTCTCACTGTCAACATGTGCCCTGCGAGGACTCTGCACCCATGATACACAGATGCGACTACCTTCATGCACCTGACGGCATATTTTGACATAAATGTACTGTCTCGGTCCGAGGGGCCCCGCAAAGACTTCCAATCCACACCTCGCTGTTGTATCACTCCCGTGCCGAGATAGTTTTTGAACGAGGGTCGTATTTACCTTCTTGTTTCCTATTACACAACTGCTGATTTAGCACTGCTATGTAAACATTTAAGGGATTTCTATTAGCCTTAGTGGCCTTATAAGCATCACAAATCAAATGTAAACCAGATAAGAATCAGCTGGAGGGCTTTCCCCCCTCCACCCCCCCATATGGCTCTGATCTGTGCTTCCTGAATATAAGGTTCTAGCCAAAAGGCAACAGCGCCTCATGGTGCTTATCCTTTTCTTTCAGCCTGGTTGTGTGCTGTCAGATCGACATCAGAAATGTTTAACGGAGCATTGCAGCTGGCCACATTCGCCCATGTGTTGCTGCAAGGATTTCTTTGTTTTTTGGAAACTCAAACTCATATGGGTGTGATTCAAAAAAACTGTCACATTCATTTAGGGTTTTAGTGGTTTATTTGAACAGATCTTTGCAGATATTCCGCATCATAGGGCTGAAATGTTGTTAAAAAGTCTGAATGTAAATCTCATTTCTGGAAATGACATGTTATTTTTCTCAATAAGAACTAACCTGTCTAAATACAGGTCAAATAGAAAAAAATACATAAAACCAAAAGATAGGTGCACAAGATGGAATTTGCTGAGCCATATAGGCTGAATATCAAACACATCCTCTTGTGTTTAATACTGGGCTTTTAAACCTATAAAAGCATCTCCGAATGTATGTGTGTTTATGTATCTATATATTTTTTATTCTGATGCTTTTTGGGCTACTTTGATATATCGAATTTCCCTCTGGATAAATATCAAACATCAATCATCTATCTACTCATTTGGTCATATGTTCCTAAACAACTGTAGAGAAACTCCACGCCTCTTGTAACCATCAGGAATCTTTTGTTATATTTCAGACTGTATATTTGAGCTCTTCCTTGGTCAAATCAGTGGAGTTCATTTAAACAGGTCGGTTTACTGGCACAGACCTGGCTTTTAAGAATAATTCTCAGTTTGAGGTCTGACTTTGGGAAGGCCTTTCCAGAATCCTACTGTTGCCCTGCTTTATCTATCCCAGAACCGGCTCTGATGGGCAGCTTTGATCACTGTCCTGTCAGAACATTGACTTGTGCCCAACTGTTGACTTTTAAGATCTTTTTCTCATGTAGCCATTTATATAACTCAACTCCAGAAGGTATTTACAGTATATCATCTATGTAGGGAGATGTAAATATCAGTCAAGCTTGAAGGAGTTGATTTTGGAGCAGGGACTTCTTTCTTACTCAGCAACCTCTCACTTCTTCACAGCGTAAAACTTGCTGTGAGTTCCAGTAGTTTTGTGTAGAACCTTGGTCATTTTTGGATTGTTCTTAGACATCTTCGCCAGTTTTCTCTTTTCTGACTTGGTTTGTTTGTGTTTCATCCTGACCTGGACAAAGCGGTGACACATCCAAATAGCTAAATCTTTAAACACAATTGTTCAAATTGTTCAAATTGAACAATTCGAACTCAATCTTGGAATCTGCGGTCCTGTAGAATGTTTCCAAAGTGTTTCTCCAACTTGCATGAATCTAAAGCTTCCTTTTTAGATCTTCACTAAGTCATTTAAACTTTTCCCATTGTTTGGAGTGTTGGTCAGTTCTATGAGTTCTGTCAAACAATTCCTACTTATACTACAAGAATAGATAACTTGATAACTTAAGTTATTTGGTATCACTAAGGAGAAGTTGGTGAAGTATTCACTTATTTTGGAAATATTTAGAGTTATATATGCTCATAATTGTGCCTGTGTGTTTAATTTCCCCCCTACATTAAAACCTGAATTATGTAACCAGATTTTTTTTTTTTTTTTAGATGATCGATGTTTGCTCTGTATAATTAAGGTGTAATTGATGTTTGAACTATAAAATTTGGCAGCTGTAAGTAGTTTTAGAAGAGTTCTGAAGTATTCATGGATAAACAGTGGGGTTAGCTGTGGTCCCCAACCCCTGTAAATACCAGGGCTCCTTCATCATTGTTCTATCCACTAAATGCACAGTGCACATGAGGCTCTGATGTTAAAACACTCCACAGCATGACCCTGCCCTCGCCTTGCTTCAGTTAAGGGTTCTAATATTTGAAAGCTTGCAGCTCTGTTAAAAAAAGTTAAGATTCGTACAAGCCTTTTGTTTTACAGTGACTTCACTGTAATTTGCTGGTAAAGTGTGTGCTCCACAAGCTTGCCTCAGAAAGGTGAAAATGCTTGCCAAGATGCCAGTTAAGGTGTGCCTACCCCTCCCAGTTTTGAGGTTTGAGGTGCTTCTCCCCCCCCCCACCCCATAACAAAAACAAGCTGAGAAACATTACGTTGGGAAAAACAAGGGCACACGCCCAGAACCACAAACACATAAACACAGATCTGAAACATGTGATCTCATATGGAAAGAGAGGGGGCACGCTCAGGGGCACACCCAGATCTGTCGCTGCTGCTTCTGCGGTCGCACGGCTCTGCCACCTCACGCGGGACTTCCCTGTTGCTGAGGTGCCAGCGTTGCTGGTTTCACTTTAAGAAGCGACGTGTTTTAGTCACAGATGCGTGACTTTTGGGAGATAATCTCGACTCGTAGAAAGTGCTTGGCAGGATGTTAACAAATGTTGAGTGTGCTGAAAAATGTCATGTGTCAAAAAGCCAAATTCTGTTTTTCATTTTATCTGCAGCTAATGCATACTTATTTCTTTTTTTTTTCTTTGTCACATATATTTCTAATGGGATTCAATTTGTTTCTGTAGAAGCAGTGCCTCTAGTTTGTACCTGCATAAGGAGAGCCATTAAAAACAGGGTTCTAAGGACATCAAAAGGTAAAATAAATAAATAAATAATGACAACACAGAAGTTTCTGGAAGAACAAACCTTTTGGCTTTCACAATTAAAACAGTGTGTGAGCTAAATCAAAACAGCATGAAGTGGATGACCGACATTGTTCGGGATAGCAAAACTTCCTCTCCTAATAAACCTGGCTTACTTCACTTATTGATCAAACAAGAATGATCTAATAGCACAACCCGACTCTGCGTTTCAACATGCACCAATTTGTAGGCAAAGCGACTCCTCGGCCAAGATGTGGAAGAATAATTCAACCATGAGACAAGGAAGGCAGAGAGAATTAAAAACAGAAACTTAAGCTCCCTGGGCCCTTTTCTTCCCTCCAGGCGTTTTGTGGCTTTTGAAAAAAAAACAACAAAAAAAACAACCACAAAAAAAAAAAAATGGTATATTTGAAGTGCAGAGCGTCACGTGACCAAGAAAGAAGGCTTTATGAATCACAGTGTAATTATTTCTTAGTGAGAGAGTCGGTGAGTGCGGGCCCTGTGTTTGGGGAGTGAAAGAGTGATTTTAAGAGGTAGCGACTCAGGCAAGGAGGAGGAGGGAGGAGGAGTAGAAAGCAGGAGGGGGAGTGCTTGACGGAGTTGGAAGCTCACTGCCGGTCTGTCTTTGCCGCTGAAGGGACGCTGTTGAACGTTCACTCATCTTCTTCACCCTCTTTCATTGGCTCAAGCTGCTCATCAGACTCTTTTTTTTTTGTCTAAACGACTTCCTCTGGTGGCCTCCATCACTTTTGCCTGTGAGTAACTTAAACAAAAGTTTGAGATTAATTGAGTAATGGTTTGTTTTGAATTTGATTGCTGTTAGGATAATGCTTTTTTTTTCTGAAGAAATGAAGTGTTTGAGCTCCTTAGTCATGGTTCAGATTTCCTAAACTGTCACCAACACACACCTTTGTTTGCTCTCTGTGCTTCGGTTTGTTTTCTTCTAACTTGTTTTTCCCTCAAATGTGAGCGTGACACGAGTTTCTGTGAGAATCATCTCTACCATGTGTGCGCCTGCGTGTGTGGGTGCGTGTGTGTGTGTGTGTGTGTGTGTGTGTATGTGCATATGTGCTTATTAGCGAATGTTACCCAGGGCCCTGTGGAGCTCTTTATTATTAGCATATGTGTTAGTGTGTACACACTTGCATGTGTTTGATGTGTATTCGCCAGAGAAGTCGCCACTCCTCGACCCCTTTTTTTTTTCTCCCCTTTTTATAAGTAGCATATGAAGACTTGGCAAAGAAAAGCATTGTTTTCCATGTTTTTTAAACAGCACCGGCTGATTTCTGTGAGGACTGAGGTATGTCTGGTGCTCCGGCGTCAGTTTACGCGTTGTGTTCTCACAACTCGCTAGCAGAGCAGGAAGATTATTTAATGATGCTGGCGTATGCGCTCGATTAACAGGTTCTGCTTGTTACGGCCTTGCATGTGGATGGCAGGTAGAGCGTCTGCACTTGGCATCAGAGCAGCTTTCCTCAGCTGTTGATTTAATTTATTGCTCCTGAATCGACTGGGCAATGGCTAGACCGCTGTTTCAAGTTTTGCACCTGCTATACAATGCTTATTTCCCCCGGGGGAGGGGGGTCTGACATAGGTGAGACACACAGTGTGGGTTTAAGTGAAGTGACCCGGCACGAAGGATCTTTGTTGGAAAACCAGGGATAATGATATCGGCCTCCACTGACATCTGGATGAGAGAAGAGGCGCTCATCTCTGAGGCACAGAAATGTCCCTGCCCTCTCCACTTATTCGAGGACAGACTGCCCACATGTTGCAGCTTCACCTCCATCTCCAAACTAAATGAGAGTTTTACATTCCAGATGTGTGCATGCTCATGGTATTATACGTTTAACTGAGTTTAAGCTTTTATGACCTCAAGAGGAGCCTCTCACTATGCATTGCATTCACCTCTCCTATATTGCATAGATTATGTCACCATATTATCATTATGAATGATAATATTTATAATGATAACATATCATTGCTGGTGGATAACATATCCATATGTTTGTTATAGTTTTGGAATGATCTTAATTCAAAAGATCTGATTTAAATAAAAATCTTGTCAAAATGACTAATCATTACTTTTCGTCGCTGCATACATATTGGGAGACGCAAAAACACGTCAAATCGTGGAACTGTAAAGGAACAGTGGGAGCACAAGAGTTTGGGTTGCAAAATCTGCCAACAGTCTTGTCTTTGTGAAGTGGCTCAGCGAGCGGTAAATCAGGGAGTTGTTGATACCTGTCTCTTTCTGGAATTCCTATTGCAATTAAGGACGAGCGCAGGGAGGGGGGAGGGGCGAACCAGGTGATCTTCAGGGGAAATTGTGGGGTGGAGTGGTGGGGCTCGGCTGCCACCGCGCTATAATTAACATGGGAACTATTTGCGCACCATTTCCTCTGTCTATTTTTGCAGGTGTGCTATTCTGATGGCGAGGATTTACATTTTCGTCCTGCTCCCCAGCTCTCATTAAAAGGGACTTAGACACATATAAACTTGTGTGAGATTATGGTGTTTAGCAGGTAGTGCTTTCATGCATGTGCGTGTGTGTGTGTGTGTATGTGTGTGTCTTTGGGCCTGCTCGGGCTGCTTTGACTCCTGCGGCTAGAGGCGGCAATGGTGGTGAAACCCAGCTATTATGCTCTGCTTCATACAGGGAAAGGATTGTTCACTGCTTCATAGAGCCAAGGTGGGAAACACCTTCATAGTTGCCAGTGTGAGTCCCTCTGCAATTGCTGCATGACACATTTAGTCACATCAAACCTTTTCACAGAAAAGCAGCAATTATTGCCGTCGTTGTTAAAATAACAGCCTGTTGGTTATTACAGGTATATTAATGTTAACTGTAACAGGTTTAGCATTGTTTTGAATTTGATAGATAGAGTCAGTAACAATAGTAGTCATAAATTGTTGAAAATGATTCAGGTTACATTTATTTTTAGTCATCTTGACCGTGAGACCACTCTGGCTAAATAAAGACTTTAGTATTATTACTATTACTGTTTCATGTTAATGTGCTTAAGTGAATATCTGGAACAAAAAATAAAAAATTACTATCTCTTTCTAAAGTTCTTCTTTTTTATGGAAGTTTATTGGTCAGGCTATCTGCTGTGGTAGCCAGACGGCAGTTGGCTGCCAAACAGAATGTTTTTGGTTTTTCAGCTGGAAATATTTCTAAAACCCTAAATTTATCTTTTAATTTTGTGGGTGAAATCGCCTTGGAGCCTTCTTAGCAGCCAGGCAACCAGCAGAGTCCTGCAACAACAAGTTGGGGTGGGACAGCACTGTGTGCGTACATATATATATATATATATATATATATATATATATATATATATAGCCGTGGACTTCATAAAGCTACACTGGTCACATTAAGGGAAATGGTAAATGACTTGTACTTGTTTAGCATTTTATCAAGTCCAGAGGACCCCAAAGCAGTAGGTGGTTAAATGTTACCTCTGTATAGAGCATATTCAACTGATATCAAATATATTGACATTTATTGACGCTGTCATAGAACCAAACAGTATAAAAACAGCTCAGACAGCAGAAGTAACAATCTCAGTCATACTATGAGTTTTTTTTAGGTTTGCAAACATTGTTAAATATTTTGCTTATTAATTATTAATATATTATCTTCTTTTTTATTGATTCATAGTAAACAATACAGTACTGTACAGATCCTTTCTGGTGCAACACTTTGAAATTGTTGGAAAAGTCTTAAAAACAGTTGTTTTATAAAACTTTGAATCAAGCATGCCAACACCTAACTGTTACATGTAGCGTCATGCTTGATTTACACTAAAATACCTTCCTCAACGCAGAGTATTTCAGTGACCTCCTCTAAATCATAGGAACAAGCTGTCTGGATGAGTTTATTAAATCACAGTGTTTTATGACTTCTCATTCTTTCCATAGCATTCTCTAAAACTATAATAGCAATAAAAAAGTGACAATTCAAGTTTAATGATTTGCCAGCTCCAAGAAAAAAAAAAAAAAAAAAAAAAATCACAATCACACCTCTGAGTGGCACTCCTAAAAAACACTTCACTGAGACGAATCGTCTCCCAGTGGTGCCTCTTTTCATTGTTGGTATAAGCAAATACGTGTTTGTGGGATGCCAGGAGGCGGCAGATGTCAAACAAGTTTCAGTTGAAGGAATGCAGGTCTGTTTGAAACACCGGACCGTCTGTCACTCTGCGTCGCACCCGGAGCCATTAGGCGGCCTGGCCTATTGAAAGACTGGAAGCTGTCAGCTCTCGCATCAGATAATGAGCGACGACAATGTTGTTTTCACTGCCAAAATTCTGCTGACGCCAGCAACCAGATCAGATAATGCTCTTGTGATCGTGTTTCAGTATGAACACTTTAATTTCTGTGTAAATCTCTGGCTCCTATAAATCTCTGTGATGATTCTTTGTGGGGCCCTCTGTTTTTCTTTTTTTCTTTTTTTTTTTTTTTTTTGCACGTTGCGATGATGCTTTCGGTTGGAAAATCCATGACTGTGTCGGCGCAGTTCGGAGGACACATGGACTGTGAAATCATTGTTTAACTGCTGGGCTAGCATGACTTCATGTGCAAACCAAACTTAAACATACCCCTCTCTGTTTCAAGCCGTTTCCTTCGCAAAGCTTCTGAGCGTAAATCACTCGTCGATGTTGACAGTTGGAAGACGTGACGCTGGAAGAACATGCTCGATTTTCTGTCAAAAAAAAAAAAAAAAAGGAAAAAAAGAACAAAACTCGTCAGTGCTTTCCCTGCCAGGATACATGGCACGGTTCATCTTTCTTCAGGGAGTGAATTTACAGCTCAGCCCCTCTAGTAAAGCTTTAGAGTTGCTGCTCTGTGCAAATTTGACAGGTTTTTTTTCCTTCATATTTTCCATTTAGAAACTCTGTGGCTATTTCAGTTGGAAACGTGGCAGAAAAAAAACAAAAAAAACTTGTGAGCTTCAATCAGAAACGTAGCAGCGACTTTCAGAGAATCTGTATAAATATCCACTGAAACCAAGATTAAAAGTCACCATTGTGTGCCGTTCCTCTTTGATGAGAGAGTGAATCATGCACGTGTAAACAAAGCGGGGAACGTTGCAGCACCTTTAATCCTACTGCTATACGCCGAGCGATCGCCCGCGGTTTCGTGCGCTGACTAAAAACAAGCGTCTGCCTTGGTGTTGGTGTGATGCAGAGCTTCCTGAGATGCTGTGATTTATTTGTTATGTTTGACTCCAGTTCTTCTTTTTGCCCGAGGGGGCCTCGCGCTGTCACAACGGTTAAAGCACAATTGCTGTTTTGCTCGCTGAGGATTTGATATCCTTTGTTTGACAGACTTTTAGTCTCTGGGAACTGTTTTCCCCTTGCTCTGTGCGTCTTTCATGCATCATTTTTCTTTCTGCGTCATCTCTTTTTTTTTGTGTTGAAATTCAAACTCTTGAGCAAACAAGAGAATCTTATTCATTCTGATCGTGTCCCGTCTTGCAGTCCTGCCTCCAAATTGCCTGCCTGCTTGATTGGGTTCATTTTAAATGACACATGATGTCATGCACTGATGAAAATCGATGGATTATCTCAAGTGCAACCAATAAGTCTACTTCAATCTGATGAGCTGCTGTGAGGTCTGACACTGCTATTTACACAAACATGCTAAGTAAATTTAAACTGAACCTCTTAGGCAAGGTTGGAAAGTCCCCACAGGAACAAAACCCACCCAGCACTGGCCATGGCACTTTTTGCCTGCCTGCCTCCTTTGTGCCCCCAAGGCTTGTGGGGGAACGTGGAGCCCCTCAATGCCCATTTGGCCCTGCCTTACAGCGGATGAGGTCACTCCAAATTCCCCCTGTCCCCTTATAGCCCCAGACGGGCCAGCTAAATGAGCCAACCACAGGACCCGACATAAAACTTAAATGGCTCTGTAAAAAGCTGCCAAGCTGATGTGACTCATTAAAAAGCCCTGGCGCCAACTCTTTTTATTAATTCATTATTGTGTTTGGAGGGCGTAAAGTCACAGTGTTCTGTTTTCAGACGTCGCCTCTGTGTGCTGTAGCTCGTTATTTTTCAGTACCAGCCTTTTTCACTTTCATTCTTTTTCTTTTTTTTTTTTTTTTTTTTTTTTAAATTCGACTGTACAGTGGCACTGCGGTTTACTGGGTGGCACTTCCTCCAGCTCGTTTATCATCAGACATTTGAGACGTCACCTGCTGCTCTGATCTCCCCTATCAATACTATAGAATCACTTTGTCTTCTCCTCCTGCTCTTGAGTTTGCAGCGGATATAAAAACATGTCTACACAACCCTGTTAAAATAATAAAATAAATGCTTTTTTGTGATTAAACAAATGAGACAAAGATAAATAATTTCAGAATATGTTTTCCACCTTTAATGTGAGATTTATCATGTATTTATGTAACTCCATAACAAACTTGTTAAAGGGAATTTTGAAGCATAAGTAGGAAAAAAAAATTCTTTTTGCATTAATTGCACACATAAACTAATACTTTGTTAAATTCAAAATTGATTACCAACATATATATCTAAGTTGTCCTAGTATGGTTTTATTGACATTTGTTCATTTGCTTCCTTTTACAAAAGCTGGAGTTTAAAATTCATCTCATTGTATCTTTGTACAGTATTGATTAGAAAAAAAGGGTACAAAACCTGTGCTACCGCTAGATGATGCCTCAAGATGCTGTTGTCTTGACAACAGCTTTTGACGTGGACCTCACATCAAAAGCTGAGGAGGTCCTCCGAGATTGTCCAAAGCATCAGAGGCATGGCACTGTTAAAAGGTAAATATCAGGAGCGGGAAATAAAAAAATCCAGGCATCATAGAATTTTCTTTTTAAAATAAAAAATCTCAAGCCTGGCAAAATTTTGCAAAATCAGATTGCACGTTTTGTAGCACGTAGAAAATTGTGCTATGGTCTGATGTAAACAAGGAAGACTTTTTTGCCGTAATTCTATAAGGTAGCGCTATTAATTACAGTGAAGCATGATAGTGGCAGCATTATGGTTTTGGAGAGGAGGTTTATTCAGCTCAAATTGGAGCTGTGTCCCTTCAAGGTGGAGCGACTTCTGAACAATACCAAATACCAATTTGTGTTGGAACAAAACCCTAAAATTTGTGTTAGAAAGCTGAAGATTATATTTCTGCACAGTAACGACCCAAAACACACACCCAGATAAACAAAAGAATGCCATCAGCAGAAGAAGATGAATGTTTTTCAAACTGAGCCAGAACTAATATCTGAATTGGATTTATTAAAAAAATAAACACAAACAAACAAAAAAAAAACATTTCAGAGTGCAAGCAAAAATGATAGGCTCACAGTACAGAAGAAAATGGATATCCATCACTTAGTCCATATTAAAAGTGAAGAAATATCAACATTGAGAGTTGGTTATATCAATTGTTGGACTCAAAGAGTAAACTAGAAAGGTTACCAGGTCAGAATGCAGAATGCTGATTGACTCCCACCCAGACAGTGCTGCAATTAAGTCTGCACACTTTTTCAGCCTTTTTTATTTTATTTTTTATTTTATAATTATTATTTTTACCATGAAAAATTTGTTCCCTGATTTATTTGAATCTAGGCAAGAAAGACGTGGAGAGCAAGTACATGGTTTGGGTCCACAAAATAAATGTGGAAAAAGCTCTGAAATGATCACACATTACAGAAACCAGGCATTTTAATAGGGGTGTGTTGACTTTTATATCCTCTGTATTGTGCTGTCTTTACGAGTGCTGCTTTGAGTTCATGAAGGAGATATCCAAATAGGCCAAACACTAGCCAAGAAAACCCAGGCTGGACACACACTAGACACACACACACACGCACGCACACCCCCCCACACACACACATAGTGGTATGGGTGCTGGCAGCTGTTTTTCTACTATATACCTTTTTCCCAATTAGTCCCATTGTGAAATCTTCTACTGACGTTATTTTGCAGCTCAACGGAACCTCTGGATAGGGTCATTCTACAAGTTGGATAAGCTGTAATGGGATAGAAACAGAGGGGTTTGGAGGCAGGTAATCCAAGCAATTTTTGGTGATGAACTGGGAAGCAAGAGAACCAGAAAGAGGAGAAGAAGAAAGATGGTAGTCTGCGTTGGCAGCATTGGGGGTGAAGGGGGGTGGGGGGTGCCTGTCGGTGGCTGCTTCTTCCTGAAACGTGGCCACCCGAGCCTGCCTGGGCCCTGGATGCACATGTGGAACAGTTTACTGTAATGGAACTCTAAATTAGTGGTGGTTTGAAGCTGCCTGCAGCAGTAGGGTGTAATTAACTGGCTCTGTTGAAAGAGAGAGAGCCAGAAAGAGAGGCAGGGTGGGAGCCAGAGCCTTGGAAAAAAGGCATGGGTGAGAAGTGTGTGTGTGCGTGCGTGTGTCTGTGTGTGTATTCATGCTTAAGCTCTCACACACATATGACGTGTGGAGTTTTTTTGGGTGCCTGATTGCATGTGTATGTGTCAGAAAGTGTGCGCTGCATATGTGAAAAGCATTCCCAGTTTTTCTTTTTTCTTTTCTTTTTATTTCCCAAGCATGGCGCCACCCCTTAGTGCCCCCAAGTGCCCAGACCCCGTCACTGTTCCTCTGTGGGTTTTCTTCTTTTTTTTTTTTCACTCAGTTCAGCAGTTCACCACTTCAGCCTTAGATCTTTTCTCCCCCCCCCACTCCCTCCCCTCTTTTCTTTGTTTATACCAAATTCATTACCAAGATTTTTTTTTCCCCTGTCTTTTCTCCCAGATTCACAAGCCACAGCAGTCCCAAATTCCTTGGCTCTGCTCTTTTTCAAAGCCACATTTTAAAAAACAAGCTGATCACACCACCCACTCATGGAATCACTCGGAGGAAGCAAAAGGCAAATAAAGAAAACAATTTTTTTCCAGGTTTTTTTTCTTCTCGTCTTTTTTTTCCCCCCCTTTCTTGCGCTGAAAGTCAACAGTGGGGGCATAACTGCAGCCTTGTGTGAGTGTGCCTACTGCGAGCAGTCAGAGTGATGAGCAGCTTGCAAGAGGTCAGAGCCAAAATGACTCTGTGGGATTGGAGCCTGACTTGAAGGGAAGATAGTTGGAAGTGACAGCATCAGTTAGCAATCAGTGGATCTCATTTTCCTCATCCATCGGCCCTCTCTTCCCCCCCTATCCCTTCTTCATGCTCCGGACCCCGTGTCTGGGCCTCTGCTCCGGGGGGAAGAGGCAAAGAGGCAGGCTGCTGTGCTAGGCTGGCAGCAGAAACAGAAGAGGTCTTTATAGTGGAGTTCTGGTGATTTAAATCATATGGCATAGCCTGGAATCACTGTAGAAGTCTGGAAACTCTTCAAAACTATTTATTCCTACTCCCTCCCTCCTTCCTACTCGTCCTTGTTACAACTTTTTCCAAACTTCTTTGTTCCGTTTTCGCTCTCTCAGTTCTAGTTTTTTCGTTTTGTTTTGGGTTTTTTTTTTCTTCCAGTTTTCCTCTCCAAGCCCACTCATTTATTTACCCTGCTTGTCTTTATTGGTTATGGTACAGGACATCCCATCCTTCCCAACTTCCACATCCCTTCCACTTCCCTTCTCATCATACCTGTTAGTATAAACCTTACACACTCGTCTTTCAGTAAAGCTACAGATGAACGTTTCACTGTCTCACAATGGAGACGGATGCTAAAATAAACTAGAGATTTTATCCTTAGATTCATGCCAGTTAGAACCACTTGTTTTGATTTATGGTGTGAGTTTCATTGTAAGAAGTGACACAATTCTTTGCTCTCTCCTCCTCAGAAAGCTGACTGGATAAGTGCCTCGAAGTGGACCCCGGCTTTCCCTCAGCACTTCACTGCTTACTCTGAGGATTCTGATTTTGGCTCGGTGGAGGATTTTTTTTTTTTTTTTTTTCAAGGGGGCTTTGAAGAGCCTCGGAGGCCTGCTACGGACCCCTGGGTGCTCCGTCGACATGGCTACCAACAGGGAGCAGCAGGTGGGTCACTTGACCGGCTTCCCGCCTGCTGTTTACCCCTTCCCCTTCAACTCCATGAGAAGCCACTCCCCCTTTGACCTGCTAGCCAACAGCAGCCTGTTTGGACGATTTGGGGCGGACCTGCCAAAGGAGATGGCTGCTCTCTGTAAGTCTTTCTTTTCATCGTTGTGTGGGTTTAACTTGGCTCTCACTTGCCACCTGTGTCTCAGCTGTAGGTACAAACATTGGAAAGAGAAATGCCTTGAAAGTGATTTTTATAACGCCCTTGAATTTTCCCACATATTATCATGTTACAACCACAACCTGTAATGTATTTCATCTAGATTTTACTTGACAGACAGGAAAAAAACTGTGAAGTAGAGGGAAAGTACATGGCTTTTCAAAAATATTAGTACAAAAAAAATCTGAAGCATTGCAACCACCTACCTTTGAGATGGCCCTGGAGGTTTTCCAGAGGACATTAGTGAGTAGATAGCATTTTGAAACTCAAGGAACACAGACAGGGAAAGGTGGTAGAGAAGTTTACTTAGACGTAGGTGAGATGTTCAAATTAACTCCAGGAGGAGTAGAAATCCACGGCTCATGTATCACAATCTGCTAACAACACAAATATTACAACAAACTCCACAGACCTGGCCTCTGAGTACACAAAGCCATAATTTTCAGTTTGCCCCAAGCCATGCAGAGGTCAGAGCTAAACATGTAAAGGTGTCAGATGAAAGAACAGTTGAATTTTTTTAGCCTACTTTTCAAAGCTATTTGTGTGGCGAAAAACAAACACCCTGAGAATATTGCCCCTTCCTAGTGAAACATGGTGGTGTCAGCGTCATGCTGTGGGGAAAAATGGAAGCTGGTCAGAGTTGATGGAGGAATTAGATGGGCATTAAAAACGCAACCCATAAGTGCAAAGGAATGGTTTACGTCATAGCATGTTCTTGTCAAAGTTCATAGCTAAAGCCAATCAAAAATGTGTGGCAAGACTTTAAAACTGCTGTTTACAGAGAGTCCATATCCAGTCTAACAGTGCTGGAGCTATTCCGCAAAGAGAAGGAGGCAAAAACTTACACAAAGCTGGGTGTGCCCCGAAAGATTTGCAGAAGGAAAAGTGACAAATGGTGATCCTACAGAGTAATAACTATAGGGGAATTGTAGCAATTGTAGTTTCTTTTCTTCTTCTTCTTTTTTTTTTTTTTTTTTTTTTTTTACTTTTAATGACATTTGAAACCCAAGCATTCCTTTTTTTGGTCCACTTTACAGCTATGCAACAGTTTATATATATTTTTTTATCTATCACATAAAATTTCACTAAAATACATGAAAATTTGTTAATGAAAAATGACAAAATGTAAAAAAACACAAGGAATACAAATACATGCACAAGGCACAGTAAATTACCATCAGCTTAAATTTCAGATGCAAACTGGAAAGTGGAACTGATACAACTATTTAAATTGCACTTCATTATGTATAATTTTGTGATAAAATGGAAAATGCAAGTGTGTGATATAGGATGGGTGGTAGAAAAAAAACGAGGGAAAAAACCCATCTGCTTTCATCAATACAATGATTATTCTGCTCCTGTGGTTTCCTTATATGCATGGTACTTGTAGATGATGTGGTTATGACCACACACTCTGGCTGCTGCATGTGTAGGTGTGTGTGTGCGTGGGTGTGTGCGTGGGTGTGTGCGTGTGCGTGCGTGTGTGTGTGTGTGTGTGTGTGTGTGTGTGTGTGTGTGTGTGTGTGTGTGTGTGTGTGTGTGTGTGTGTGTGTGTGTGTGTGTGTGCGTGTGCGTGCGTGTGTGTGTGTGTGCAAGGCAGACAACCCACAAGTCTGAAACAGGAGACAAAACAACATTCTTTCTTTGTGAGGTGATGAATAATGAGCAACAACAAGTATTTGAAAATGAGCTATATTGCAGTTCTTTATTCAGGCAGAGTTTACCACAAACCTATTTGAAGAGGGAAAGGTGATCAGGAGGCCGTATTCAAAGCACTTTTTTAGGCTCCTCTGATGTCCCTTGTAGTTGTCATTGTGGCCACAGGGGGTGCTGCCGTCCTCTGCACTGCCAAACTGGGATGATATGGGAAAAGTAAGCACAAAGAGGAGATTGTTGGGCATCCACAGTGTTTTTGTGACATGCAAAAAACCCCCAAAAAACAAAACCAAACTAGCTAGATTAGACGGACGTCGCTCGTTGTTGAAACCACCTGCTTGTCTTTAAAACCGGAAATCGACAGCAGGACTCTGGGACAGGGTGGATCCTCGTTCAAAACTGTTGCAGCACGGGAACCAAATCAGGTTGCTAGTTTGAGAGAAAGGAAGCCAGAGAGAGTGGAGAAAGAATGAAACCTTATGTTGATTTAAAGGTAAGCAGGAGTTATTTGAAATCTGACCTGACTGAGGAGGTGGTGGGTGATAATGGGTGTGGGTGGCAACAGCTGTGCACCCCCCCCCCACTCCCCCGGCGCCCCCCAATCTCCCTCTGCCTATGTATGCAGTCCCCTTTTTGCCCCGACCGCAGCATGCCTGAGCACCTCTCCAGCTTTTCAGCCGTCAATCACCACCTCACCCCCACCTTTTCCTTCTTACCATTGCTGCCCACCTAATCCTCGAGGTATTTTCAGAAAGAGAGAGAGAGAAAGAGAGAGAGCGCGAGAGAGAGAGCACCTGGGGGTAATGTCCCAGTGTGGTGGAATCCAGGAACACGCCCTGCAAGAAAAATACACAGATGCACACGGGCAAACAGAGCATCAGAGGCAATCTTCCCACAGACTCTCTTCTGCACACACACACACACACACACACACACACACACACACACACACACACGCACACACACACACACACACACACACACACGCACACACACACACACACACACACACGCACACACACACACACACACGCACGCACACACACACACGCACACACATGCACACACACACGCACAGCACACACAGCACTTCTTTCATCTAAAAACTAGAAACATACCCCGATACAGAATGAAAATCCCACTGCACTGACAGATGGATTCTTTTTAGACTTTTTTTTTTTTAACCTTGGCATGAGTTAAAACAAAAACAAGTATCAAAGCACAACCAGACACAGGCAACCACATGCACTGGCTCTTCATACGCGGCTGCTTGTACGGACACATCCATGTTGGCAGTGGTATCGTTCTCAGGGGCGAAAGAGGGTGTATTTAGTCGAAGCTCGTTGTCAGGGCTGAGACAAGGCTCTAGCCAAAGATTAGGTCAAGATTGCTGTGACAGCTAGCTTCAACTCAGCTCATTTATACATGTTTTGCATTTTTTTTAGCTGTGATCACTTTAATAAATAGAAACATGTATGTTGTTCCTTTGCTGATTGCCGCTGTGATTTCAAAAAGTATTCATGCTGTGAAATGTTTTGCATTTTGTCATGTTGCAAACTTTTATGTGGTAGTCCAGTATGTTTTTGCAAAGGGTAAAATGATTTTCTAAACATTTTATAAAAAAAAAAAAAAAAAAAAAAAACAACCTATAAACAGATGTACACTCTGATACCCGAAAATAAAACCCAGTGCCACAGACTGCCTTGAAAAAAATTATCTAATTATTTAGGCGACTCCGATTTTGGGTAATTTAATCCCATCATGAATACAGCTGTCCTGTGAAGGCCTCAAAACATGGTAATGAAATCCACAGCTAAGGTCTGAGAGGACAGATATTAGTGGAAAACTCCATGACTCTGGCTTTAAAAGAAGCCTGGGAAGACAAAAGTCATTATTAAGAGAAAGCCACACCAACATATGGCGGAAGGCGAGGAGACCAGACCTAACTTTTTGAATTAACAATGGAAATCAATCTGAACGCAACAGAACATGGCAGGGTCATTCCGTCTTGAGTTTTTTCTTTAGCAGGGATGAGAAAGTTGATTAAAGTGGATGGATGAAATTGATGGAGCTTAATGCATGATCCTGACAGAGCCAGCAAAGACAAAACAGTTGAAAAACTAGTGGCCACATAACACCAAAAGACTTGCAGGTGTCTGTTTGTCTGTCCCACAGACACAGTAATTCAATTTTTCAATGTGAAAAACATAAAGGGATATGATTTTTTTTGTATACCCCTTGAATTATTTCACAGTGCTCTACAGTAATTGGGACAATTATTAAAAATTCTCATATTTCAGTGCGGATTTACTACGACATTTTAATACATGCTTCTTTTCTCGATAAACAGATTAATTCAAGAAACTCTTAAACTCTTCAGCACTCCATAATAGTTTCCACTTGAAATTGTGGCAGGTCAGTGGAAAACTTTATCAGCTTTTAAAACATCCTATTGCTGGATCTCTTGACAAGGAATGTTACAAGTCATTTTGCTGACAGCAGTCTCATTCCCAGCTCTCTTAAAGCCTTGCTGGGAAGACAAAGGGACTTGGTCTGGACATTCCCCAGACTCTGTTTTTCTTTTCCTTCCACTTTTTTTTTTCTTGAAAAGTTGTCCTAACAGTCCTGCTCATTGTTGTCAAGCCTGTCTGAAGGCTATCCTGTGAAAATACCTTCCACATGCAGGGTGCTGTGGTTATTTATGTGGGTTTCTGAGCTTAATATACTGAGCTCTATCTTCTCTCTCGGCTTCAGTGCTCTGTGTTTGAAGTCAGTAAGTGACAGATACCAACCTTTGTCAGGCGTGCATTTCTGCGCCGACCTGTCAGGGCACCTCCAGTGATGACGCTCGGTTTTGGCGCAGGAGTGTCTTTGGAAATACCTGTTCTGCACAGAGCTGGGAAGAGACCGAAGCTGGAAGGAACGGAATGAACTGGCTGCCATTTTTTTTCCCCGCCCCGATGTCATTAAAAGGAGGAAGATGGCCCAGGAAATATGAGTCATGTGACCACTGCTGTCTATATATCTGAATGAATGTGCTCATCATCCGTGACACGGTCTGACGGCTCCTTTGTGCAGTTTGTAACAGAGACTGTTATCAGTTTATCCCTGTCATTACGGGAGTCCTTCACACAAACAGTTGGAAGTCCATTAAGGCATCTTACTGTGTGATAACATCGTCACTGAGCCCTGAAACACCTCTTTAAGCTTTCGCCAATCATGGCGAGAGCTCAGGCCCCCAAAGTCAGCCACAGGGATGTTTTGAAAAGTTAGTAGCTCATTTCCCTCAGCTCATATGGCCTGGCCCAAAATCTCAACCCCTTCAAAGAGCTTTTCCCCTCGCAATGTAATTTGTCGGGTTACGCTAAGTAAAAAAAAACAAAAAAAAAACAAAGAAAAACGAAACATAGATGAGAGATCCAGTTGTGAATGACGGAGGAGTGGAATAAAAAGCATCATATTAATAGAATGGAATGAAAAGCTTGTGGAAACCTGTACAGAAAGCGGCTCAGCTGTGCCTCTGGTGGAGGCTTGGTGACAAGTTGGTGTGGTGCACAAAGAGCAAACAGCACAAACTAAAAGCAGGCGGAGTTCTTACTGCAGCAAAATTATCCCCATGTGGTGATTTTGTAACACTCACACTTGTCTGAAGGATCCTTCCTGAAGGGATTTGTCGTATGAAAATGCTTAGGTGAAGGAGAGAGACTACAAACGGGAGGACTTCTCCGTCGGAGGCAAAGCAGAGCACAGACAGCACATTGTAGCACATTATTTATTTTCTTAAGTGCTTGGTCTCAGCCTGCCGCTGCCAAGGGTGGTGAAGTTCTTGTTGATGTAGGCTTAGATGTGTCTGGGTGCACATGTCCGTGGTTCGGTGGGCGACGTGTATATTTGGAAAAAGACAGGGAGATGGAAGAGAAAGTGATTTATGTAAGGAAATGAAAATATGGTCACAGCTCTGCTACTTCTCACATGCAGGTAGAAACGTCTTTACACTGTCAAGGAATGACACGTTTATTTTGAAACAGAAAGAGGCAGCTGGTTGGATGTGAGTAGTCGCCTTCCTGTTTGCTCTTGAGTGCAAAATTAATCTGGGTGCAGGGGACCAGTTTACAAGAAACATCACAAGGTCATAAACACAGACGACAATAACATATGAGATAACAATATAACACCGAGCTGAGATGCGTCTGATGCAACTTGCAAAGATATTCACACTCTTTCAACTTTTTCGCACTGGGTCGTATTTTAATACATTTTATTGCTGTTTTATATGATAAATTAACACACAGTAGTGCACCGTTTTGAAGTGAAATGAAAAGAAATGTTTTCAATTTCTGTACGAGTGAAAATCTGAAAATTGAGGCATACATTTGCACTCGGCCACCTTTAGTCGATGCTTTGTAGAACCACTGTCTCCTGCAGTTAGAGGTAGGCCGGTCACGTTAACAAATTTTGCTGGATGGTAAATTGTCCCAGGGATTATTGCAATAAACTGTAATATTGTTGTCGTGAGGCCATTTTCAATTAATAAGACTAATGAACTTTTGATAGTAAAATTTTGTAAAGAACACTTCGCACTTGAACTGGAATGCATTTTAAATATCCAAAATAAAACACAACTGAATACCTGAAACCTTAAATACTGTGGTTACAGTGTTCTGTAACCACAGACACTTAATAAAATTAATTAAGTGTCTATAACCAAATTGCCCTTCGAAAAAATATTAATCATCAGAATGGAAGCGATCAAGTTCGTTTCATCATGCGATTAATTGATCACTTGATTAGTTGCCTATTTTGACAGGCTTAGTTAGAACTGTGAGTCTTTTGGGGGGTTTAAACATCTACTGGGTAACATTTGTGCTCACTTAGGTTGGACTTCAATTGGATTTAGGTTTAGGACTTTAACTTGGCCATTCAAACACATGGAGATGCTTTGATCAAAACCAGGGCTGTACAATGCTATTCTGCAACGTTTGAAAGCATGCCAGCTCCAAACACCTGGAGGACTGAATTTGAGCAGCCCAGGTTTTAACCCTTCCACTTCCTGTAGCTCTTTCTCTCTGGTTATGACTGTTGTGCTGGTGGAGGATGAACCTGTGCATAAACTGCAGGCCTGTTGCAGCCACGTGCAGGTTTTCTTCCAGGATTGCATTGTATTTACGGGCATCGAACTTCCCACGAACTCTGATCAGCATCTTTGTCCCTGTTGAGAAAACGTTATTCCCACAGCACGATGTTGCCAGACCTATTTACACCATTGACATGGCAGCCAGTTGACATCTAAGTAAAAACATAGCAATTTATTTTAATTTTTTAAAATAATTCTGAGTTATTGTAGCCAATAATGAAATCACAGTGATGTAACCTGGCTCACTGAGTCTGAGAACACCATATTTATGGCTTTTGAAGAACAGAATAAGATGATTGCTTGATTTATCAATCATCTTTATTTGTCAGTTGCATCAATAGTGTCATTATTAAGAACTCACAATTTGAACACAAATTTAATTATTTGAACAGTCCAAGTAAGCTTACATCAAACTTAGTCTAATAAAAACTATGTTAAAACAGAAGTTGCGCTTATTGTTATTTGAACTTATTCTATTACTAAATGGCTTTAATTGTTTGCCCCTGATTTGATTAGTTTATTTGTGTCTGTTTCCACCCAACGTATCAGACTAAATCATACTCTTAGATTCTGGTTTGCAGTGCTACTAGTGCCAGCACTTCATCAGAGAAACTATTGTTCCTTTTCCCACTCCTCTCTGAGATTTCTGCTCCTGTGACCACGATCTAAATGGCAAATTAGTAATGCTACGACTGCAGGGTTTGTGTTTGTGCGTATGTGCGTGCGTGCGTGTGTGTGTCACTGTGTGAGGACAGCATGTGTGGAGCTGTTAGGATGCATCCTTGACCTATCAGTGAAATGTCTTTAATAAACAGCTCAGCATCATCTGACAGCCCTGCTTTCATCTCCCTGGGCAACCACCAGCATCAAGATGACAGCTCTCCACATCTTTTTTTTTTTGGAAATCAGTTCCTGAGGATGTTTACGTAAAGAGAAGGTCAACATTTTGACACTGGATAAAGAATATAGATACACCAACCAGGCATTTTAAGACTAATATCCATTTCCATTTTTTGTTCTTAGTGGTTTGTGTTTTTTTAAAGTCTAATATGTTGATCTCAATTCTTTGTTCCTGAGGTGTGTAACTCATAACAGAAAAAGTGGTGGTTTTGAATACAACAGAAAATGAGAGAGTCACAATAGTATCCATATTTGTGCATCGAAGCTTATGTCATAGACCGTTTGAAGAACGAATTTCAGCAGCGAAACATTGGTCAATGACATAAAAGGCTGGTAATGGAGGGCAGCGTTATTTCTGACACTTGTAAAAATAGGGGAAAATAATTCTGATGAAGAAAACGATTAAGAAATTTGAAGGCAGATACTAGCAAAAAAGCAACAGTTATGATTAACATCAACTGAATCATAACAGCCTGTCTTATAGTTTTAGCCCAGTTCCACAGAAAAATATTAATAGCAACTATGTGGTACTTTACGCCCATACGTGGTCTGTGTGGCTTTTCTGACTCACTGTCAAAAGTGGCATATGGTAGTGGGTGAAAGTCAAAATGCATGAGCTGAATTTAACCTCCATCATGAATACTTATCTGTCAAGGTAAATTTTTTTATCTCATTTTGTTGGTTTGCAACCATTTTCAAAGCAGCTAATTATGTCAGACCTTAATACCCCACGTCAGGTTCATTAAATGTTGTGAAATGACTTACAAAAATATTGTGCACCATTGTGAGCAGGCTCTTCCTTTTATATAAAATATAAATATATAAATAAAGAATATAAATATAGATGTAAAAAATATAAATATAAATAAATAAATTAAAAAAAATGTGGGTTGTGCGTAATTTTACCTCTTGCTAAAAAAAATAAAAAGAGTAATGAAGCGTTTATAATAAGATGCGGTTCTGAGTATTCATCAAAAAAAATTAAAGGGTATTTAGTTAGTGAAAAAGAGCAAGACTCAAGAATTTTGTTGTACGTTATATTTTTTATTATTTTCTTTGTGTGTGTAATTTTGTCTGTTTGTGTATTTTAGGATGAAATTGACCATTCTTTCCTTCCTACAAGTCTTTTGTACATATTTTAAACTAAAGAGAGCAATTGTCCATTTGACTGTTTTCTTGTGTGCCACCAGCTTCTATTCAAAATGCTTTTTTTTAATGGAGTGTTATTACAGTTTTTTTTTAAATCAATATTAAGCTTCAGAGTTTTGCATGTTGCTGTTTTCCACTAGGAAAAGATCGTTTTTCACTGATAGTAAAACTATCAGTGTCCACATATGGACACTGAATGGAAAAAAGTTTTGATGACAATTTAATGACCCGGCAAAAATAATTGGTCGGAATGTTGCTGCCAGCTTTTATTCTCCCTTGAATATTACCACATCTTCTCCCACAAAGATGTAGTTTGCACTGACTATTTGCTGCTCTGATTTTATCCATTCAAATCATTTTGTTTAAAATGTTCTTGCCTTTTTAAAATCCCTCTTCTGATTTTTGTGTTTACTTTTTCATCTTCTTTTATTTTTGTGCTATCTTGAGCCAACTTTCCCTGAATTCTGTAAGCGTCTTGCAGCTTTTACATGAGTCAAGACAGCACTCACTCTCGAGTGTGTCTGATCCTCGCCTGCGAGTTTGAAAAGTGGACAAAAGTGGGGGGGTTTCTGGTGAGCCAGAGGCAGCGGAGTGTTCTACAGCTTAGACACGATGACAGATGAAGATAAAGAGGCTACTATTAAAAATGGGAGGGGTATGTTTTCAGCCGGGCCTTTTGAGAGCAAGGGCGAGAATGAAGGGCTGAGTTTTTCAAGGTGTGGTGGGTGAGTCCATGGGAACAATACGTGTGTGTGTGTGTGTGTGGGGCCGTGGGGGAGCGGGTGTGTTGGGGTTGGAGTGCTTTGGCTGAACAGCAATGAGATCTGTCACTTCTCCTACAAAAAAAAACAACAACAAAAAAACATGGGCAGCATAAGGTCATAACAAGGCAGATAGAGGCAGAGAAAGAGTGGAAAATACTTCTCTGAAAGATGGCCAAGGCTGATAGTTGTCTGAAAAGTAGCGTTGTGATGGGACCAGCATGTGAACTGAGGCAAACATGGCAGCTTATAAGACTAGAGCTCTCTCTCCCCCTTCCTCTCTCTGTCTCCTTCTCTCTCTTTATCAGCAGTGCGACACTTTCTCTACAGATAGATGAGAATGAGGCTGATGACTGGATAAGGGTTTTTGCTATGTGTAAATGTAAAGGCTGTACATTAAGCAAAAATATAAAAAGAACACTTGGACCACATTAAAGCTGCACAACATACTCACTTGTTGTCATCGCTGCACTATCAATGTGTGTATATGTTGCTATCAAAAAGGACCGATTGGAATATGCAGTGTGTTTAATGTTTCTGGCTCCATACTTTAAAATTCTCCTTTTCCATAATTTATTTGGCAATTTAAATGAACTCTCTCTGTCCTTAATGCTGACAGTGATTAAGAATAGAAAGCTGAGAGAGATTATTGGGGATGTCCTGATGATAGGAAAGGAAGAAAATAGTCAGAAAAATGTGTTTTTATCATAATCAATATCGTCGTTGCAAAATTCAACGTGCGGTTTTATGTTTTTTTATGTTTTTGTGGACAAAAAACGTAAAAGGAAATAAGTACTTTCTCAAAAATGCCAGTGTTTATCTCAATAAATATATAAGTAATATATTTATTGATTTGAAAGTCATGCAGATGTTGGTAGCAACCCAACATATTCAACATATGTAGACATCAATCATCCATCCTTGGTCAATAGATACTAGAGATACTTACAGAAATTTACTTAATATTCAAGTAAAGGTCTTTGTTGGATTCAGGGTATCTCCTGTATGAAGAAACTAGTTGCATGCATAGATTCACAACTGGACTTTTATCAGGTGATTAACTGGGACCTTCTTGCATCTTTATTTCTTTTCTCCACTCATTCTTAAATTATAAGATGTCAGGCCATGCCATTTCCTGGAAAATAGTTCTATTATATTTTAATCAGGTCGTCAACTCCAAACTTCACTGTCGGAAGGTTTTTAGTGCAACGTCCAAAAGCATTTCTGCTCAAAACATACCATGTGGCATGACATCCAGTGAGTGAAAACTTTTGTCTCGTCTCATCAGGTTGCATTTCTCCACATTTTGACAAGCTTCAAAAGCTTTTTCTTCAGCATTGCAGTGTTGTGCAGTGAGCAGATGTAGAGAATCTGGCTGTTGTGCACACTACTGTTTTTTGGGGGTTTTTTTGTTCTTTTTTAAACTGTATTTTCCAAATCAGTGTCTTTCTGAGGCTTGTCTGTCTCTTCAGTAACTATTCTAATATTTTTTTATTCTCTTGTAAAAAATTATTTCATTGAGCGAAACCATGGTGGCTTGTTTATGGTAAATTTACTGTCTTTTCTCTTTCGCATTATAGCCACAGCCGTGCTCACTGTAACATCTGGTAGGTTATTATATATTTAACCAATAGCATGAGCTTGGTTTGCTAAAATAAGGTTGTGAAAGGTTTGAGAGAGTCCTCTTTTATCCATCACGGCATGCCTCTTGTGTGATATCATAGAAAGAGAAGCCTTTTTGTAGGTCATTAAAAAATGACAGATTCAGCTCATATTAATTTGCCCTGTTAAGGAGAGGGATTTATTTCTGTATGTGCTCATGTTTTAGTGTGTTTCTTGGCTTTTTAAGCTCTTTATTTTCACATGCATACAATGCATAGATGCATTTGTATGCGCATACAAATGCATAGATGCATACAAATGCATCTATGCATACAATGCATAGATGCATTGTATGCATAGATGCATAGATGCATTGTATGCATCTATGCATCTATGCATACAATGCATAGATGTATACAATGCATACAATGCATAGATGCATACAATGCATTGTATACAATCTTGGAAGATATCCAAGATATCTTCCAAGATATCTTCCAAGATATCTTGGAAGATATCTTCCAATATCTTCCAAGATATTGGAAGATATTTCTTCCAATATCTTCATTGGAAGAAAAATATTGACAAGTTCAGCACCTGCGTTCCCAGCTGCATTTTATGTTTAGGCATGCTTTGTCCTGTTTAGTAAAAAAGACAAAGCGTATGGCTTTTCATAAATGTCAATGCAATCTGGTTCTTGGATATTATCAGTCTGACTGTGTTGGAATTGAGCCCATCATCTCCAGTGATCTGCTTCTGCAAGTGGACACTTGCCAAATTAAAAAAATAAATAAATAATGCCTACATTCCTCTTTCAAAGTCGCTATGCTGCTTTAAAGTGGGGGCTCGTCTTTATTACCTCACACAAAACTGAGTTTTTTACGGTTTGGCTGAAAGCTGAATGGCTGTATACAGAGGAAGTGGCAACAATGTGTTGTATATGTCTTATCTGTAATTGGCATCAGAGTGTCAGACAGTAGTAAACCTGATTTTCCTGGGCTGCTGCTCACGTGCAGCTAAATGCAGACTTTGTCCAGCTGTCCTTTCTGTGAAACTAAATAAAAATAAAAAATAAAAAAAATGCTGTTTCTGCTCAAAAAGATTTTAAGTGCTTTCTTTTTTAAATTCCTCATAATAAACTCAGTCGAGGGTAGGAGCCAACACAAAATGACCAGCAATTTGGCAGTTGGTGAAAATGAGATATTTCCAAAAACCAGAAATGAATACAGAGAACTTTGTCAACTAAAACAAATCACACAGTCAGGAAAAAATGGCCTTGGGGAACTTGATGAAATGGAGAGCATTCGCAGAAACAGAAGGGGAGAGAGAGAGAGAGAGAGAGAGAGAGAGAGAGAGAGAGAAAACCCAAAAAATTAAAGGAAAAAGAGATGGAGAGACTTGTGAGCCAGATTTGGGGAGAGAAAGAGGGAGGGCAGGATAAGTTTGGGGGGAAAGTTAGTGGCCCTGTGGGGGTTTCTTCTGGAGTTCAACCTCTCTGGCTGGGGAAGGAAGGGGAGGAAGGAGGGGGAGGGAGGGGGAAGCAGGGAACAACCTGGGTCAGCAGCAGTATGGAGTATGTGTAGATTAGATGTCTAAACTCGCTCTGCAAACTCTCCAAAGCCCTGAAAGACTTGCACCGCTCGTAGCTGGTTGCCAATAAGATGGGAACCTGTGGGGTTAGTGGTCTCGGTTACCGCCTCAAAGACCTTCAAATGAAATGTTAAAAAACACAGAAATCGACAAGGCTCCATAAATCTAAAAAAACACAAAACAGAGTCTCTAGTGTGAGAGCATGATAAAAAGTGATAGTGTTGCAGCTCGCCAGTCCAAAAATCTATTACATAAAACTTTTTTGAGCACCTGGGGATTATCCAGTTTTTGGTTTCCAGAATCCTGGATGAAATTAGCTGCTGGGCAAGAAAAAAAAAAGCCAAGCAGAAAGGAGACGAAAGATGAGGAAAAGAATGCATATTTAATAATTGTGTAAGTTGGTTGACAGAGGGGATGAGCAATATGGACTTGAAATTTTCTCACAGCATTTTGTGATATAGCGATAACAATCAAAGTGATGATTAAAAACATTTAAAGAGAATAATATCAGAGCCCAACAAAAACCAAATACTGCTTAAAAAATAAAACGTATCCATTTTAATATAAATATTATGTTCAGTACACCATTTAGAAGTAGTAATACTGAACAGCCAAACAGCACATAATTTGAAATTAGAAATATAAATACTGATACTTCGTAATGCTTCTATGGAACTAACGCTGAAAAACAAACAAAAAAACTTCAGCAGTAAGAATCACAAACCCAACCAAAACGTACATTTCTAGGATAAAGATAGAGTTTATTGCAATATTAACACTTCTAATCACAACCCTCATGAGTTAGTGATACCGGAAAAGAAAAAGGTTCCATTTAGCTCCTAAATGAATAAATTTGATCAACAATACAGTCACCAAAACACCCATGGCTGACAGAAAACGAAATGAATTCTGAACTAATTTCATGTCAGCTGTGAGACAACTTTTAAAAGCAGAAATGCACATCGTACACATTTGTAAAAAAATTAAAATAAAAAAAAGAAAATCTGGCAAACTTTTAGCCTCTCAATCAACAAAGGGGTTTAAAGCTGAGAGGCAGGAACGAAAAAAGAAGAAAAAAAGCTGCAACATCACTGATGGAGGCAGTTTGTCATCCAACCTAAATGCTTTAGCTCTTGTCGTCATAAAGCCTGCTTTTATGACCTGACAGCTGTACGAAGAAACGCATAAAAACTGCTGATGCTGTTTACTGTCAGACGGAACAAAAGAGCTCTTTAAATGTGCGCCTGTCTGCGTGATTAGTGTGCGGCCTGCATTTGAGTCCGACTTTCTGTACGCGGCGACTTAAGAAAACAAACCAGACGTCTCAGAGCCGGAGCAGTCGCTTTTGGGTCAACAAACACCGTAATGAAAATCGATCAAACTGGCCAGAAATGAAAAAACAAAACAGAACAAACATGGTTACTTTCATCAGACAGGGAACGAGTGAAGTGTTAGACTGAAAGAGAAAGAAAGGGAGAGGGAGAGAGAGAGAGAGAGGAGGGGGGGAAAGGAGTGAGGGCACAATGTGTTTATGGAGAGTGTAGCCCGCAGCACAGATTGACAGGAAATGGTGTCTTTTTTGCCTCCTGGGCTGTACCACTTGTACCGGTTTGACAGGGGTGGAGATGAATGTGCAGAGCTCACAGAGTCAGCCTATTTTATTATCACATATCTCCCATTGTATCAGGATGTTTGCTCTCGCCCAGCCAGAGTCTATCAGTCTGCTGAGCAACAGTTAGGACCAGCGACTGGCTTTTTTATTGACCGTGGACTGCCTATTGATTTCCGTCCCTCTGATTTACTATCGCTGTGAGGGCGCTGCTGCTCTCTCAAATTGAATTGCTTTCATCGATACTCTTGAACAGCGAGCGTGAGAGAAGACGGCAAGCGCTTCACGGCAGAAACACGAATGACGGGAGGGCCTCCTTTTGACGCGTCAGACGTCATGTCCTGTGCTGTCCGCATCCTTGCGTCAGCTTCGGCGGGTATAAATCACAAATGAGGTCAAGTGAGCCTGCAAGGAGTGTGTCTAGCACATGGTGTGTTTGTATATTGGAGGTATTTGTCTGTGTAAATGCACTGCTGGGATTGAGCAAGGCAGCCCTCATTCATCACTGTAAAAGTACTTCCTGAGGGGAAAGGCAGAAAGCGCTGCCCCGTCCTCTGTTCCCTGGAGCAGACAGAGAAGGAGGGAGAAATTCTCTCCCCCCACCCTTCTCCTCTCCCCTCTGGCATCTGGTTTCTGGGTTCAGCCACATCACAATGTTCTCTCTCTCTCTATGTCTCGTACTCTCTCTCTCTATGTCTCGTACTCTCTCTTTGACGAGCACATACACACCAGGCCTGTGGCTGGGGCTTTAATATGGTTATGATTAGAGACGGGGGGCTCGGCAATGGGGGAAGAGAAAAGGGGCTCAGATTTACCGCAGAAAACTGGGGGAGGTGCGGTGTGGAGCAGATCTGAACTGAAGATGCTTGCAAAGAAGGGGTGTTTGTTTTGCATCAAGCACGAACGCAGCACAGGCAATGGGAATAAAGTTTTGCCCTTTGAGCAGATCGGTTGCGCCTCTCGTGCAAACTCTGCTGCCGGACAGCACCCATCACTCCTCCCCTCCCCTCCTTTTGGTTCCTCTGCTCCCCGCCTCCTCTGGCATTCTCTCTGACTCTCTCCACCCCCCTCTCAGAGCGTCATGCCTAGGCAGTTGGTTCACTCCGCCGTGTCTGGGGCTCAGCGAGAACTCTGAGAGGCTGTTATTTAGGTCTGTTACAGCGCACCGATCAGGGGAGGGGGGGAAAGCAGAGAGGCAGAGATCAGCCCTCAGGAACCAGATCTGCATTCCAGCCGGGACGGAAAAAAAAAAAAAAAGCTGGGGGAGCTCGGCATCTGCAGGGACGGAGAGTGACAGCAAGGGAGAAGTTGAAAGGGGAGGGAAGCAGGTCCAGATAGCTGCGGCGGGCTGTGTTGTTGTCACTGCCTTGGTGAGTGACGTGAGCAGTGGAAGCAGGATAGGAGCGGCAGGCAGGCGGGCAGGACTGAGTCTCGTAGTGATTTGTGCTGAGGGTTGGGGGGGCAAGCATGTTTGACTGCATGGAAGCCCTGGGAATGGGCCCCCGTCAGCTGTATGATGTCACCAGCCGCGGTGCGTGCATGCTGCGGAAGGCGAGCCCCTTCTTCCCGGCTTTGGACCCCTTCGCCTGGACGGGCAGTGCCAGTGTTCAGTGTAAGTGGCTTCCAGCTTGGCTTCACGTGTGACACACTCCATTCTTTCTAGTTCTCTCTCTCTCTCTCTCTCTCTCTCTCTCTCTCTCTTTCTCTCTCGCACACACACAGACAGACGCAAACACACTCCTTCTTGTTGCTGTCTTGTTTACCCCTCAGGGCTCGACTGAGGGGGCTGCTGTCAGGGGGCTGCAGAGCAGGACAGGAAAAGACTGGGACAGACAGTCTCTTCTTTCCTTTTCTCTCTTAGCAGCCAGCTTTTGGCTGCTCTCAGATTAAAACAGAAACTTTCCACGGGGATGCTACATTAAACGAGTTGGCTGTGTTTATTTACTTTGGTGACCTCATGAGAGTCAAGTTCCAGTCACAATAAGAGCCACTTGAGGTTTGAACTTGCCTTGTCAAAGTAGAGCGACAGGAAGCAAATTCCTCTTCAAAAACTATTCCCTTCCGTTGCTCATGTCAGTTTCCTAAAGCAATGCTGTCTTTGGGAGTTTTGATCTGCCTCCTGTAGCCTTTATGGGTCAGGGATTTGGTTTATGCTTATGGAAAGCCAAACAGCCTCGAATTAATAAGCTGATGAATTATTTAGGGAATAAATTAATGAAGACATAGGAGCACACACAAAGTCCTGACAAAGCAAAGGGGCCAGCTCTCTCCGCTCTCTCTATTTCCCTGTTGTTGCTCTGTCGGATTTGAGAAAAGCCTGTCACTTCAGTCAACTGGGGCCCATTTTTCTACAACCTACGGTGTGACTACTACTGCCGTGTGAGTGTGTGATAGTTGGGGAAATAAACACAATAGGTGTAAGTGGGGGGGGAAAAAAGCCAGTTATGATAGCGGAGTGGAAAGCATTCAAGAATGTACGAAAAGCTGGAGGTGATGGGGGGGGGGGCTTTCTTTTTCTTTTTCTTTTTTTTCCCCTTTCTTGCTTTCTTCTGCGAGCTTGTCCTTCTGCTTTTTGTTCCTTGTTACTGCATCTTGGTGGGGGGAGTCATCTGTCTTCATTAATCGTGAAGACACCAGCATTTCAGTGGCCGTCATGCACACTGGCTGAGCTTTAATGAAGACAGATGCCCTGTCAGCGGAGGCTGAGGCCAGAGGGGACTCAAGCCAGCCCCGGCCTGCTCTGCTACAGCTAAGCAAATCCCAGATCATAACAAGATGAGATTTGTTTATTTGAATCAGGCCTCTCTTTTTGATGCACTATCACACTTGGACTTATTTAAAAGAGTGTTGGCACCTCGGATGACAGAAAACGTACTCTTTTTATATTTCAGTTTTCACTCTTTGTCCCCCCCCCTCCTCCAGAATTGAAGGTGCAAAGAAGTACCGGGAAGCTACCCCAAGGGCAGGAGAGCCAAGTCTGGCAGAGCAGAGCAAGTGGAGGCTGGTTTGGTGTACTGTTTCAAAACCCTCTGCGCTCAGAAACCTTTGTAAACAAGGCTGCCCTATCGCCACACAACAAGCCATAATGCCTCTCTTTGCTGAAGCGGTTGCTCCTCATTGTCCTCATCAATGAGGCTGATGAATTGATGTTTGAGTCTGATATCTCATTAAGTTCAGCCAGCTGCAGCACGACAGAGGGACCTGCCCGCGTCCTTATGCCATACTCACAGAGGCATGATCCCTGCATGCCAAATTAAGCGCTGTTTTTTTTTTTTCTTCTGAGAAGTCATTTGACTCTGCCGTGATGCTTGAAAATGAATCAAACCGTTTCTCTCTCTCTCTCTCTCTCTCTCTCTCTCTCTCTCTCTCTCTCTCTCTCTCTCTCGAGTAAAAATAGTTTTCATCTCTAGCGTGGCAGAAATTGATGGAAATTGTGATTTTCTATGACTAAAAATGCACTAAAAATGTTTGTCCCACTAAATCTTCCAGCAGATGAGTGTAAGCTGTTGTCCCGGCAGTAAATCTGCAGTGGTGATAAGTGTCACTGCCGCTGGCTGTTAGCCAGGGACAATCGGCTGACTTAAAAGTGCATGGTAGGGTTTCCTGTTTTTGTCCTCAAGTAGGGAGACCTCAATGTCAGGGGTTAGTCAGAGGCTACGGCCTGACCAGTTGTCAGGGTTGCTGCATGTGTGGCTCGCTGAAAAGTGGACCCTTTCAACCAGCCCCGGCCCATGTAATGCTCTTAAGTGCCTTATGCCACAGAGCTGGTGCTACATCTGAGCTGCCCCACACGTAGAGATAATGGACACTGATTTAGTCATATGTCAATGAGAACTGAATTAGTCAACTTCTAGGCAAGCCATTTGAGGGAGCCCATGCACACCAAACCCTTCATTGTCAATTTTCATTTGCTAGAAGAATGAGGCAATTACACTTAGCAGTTGCGAGGGGTCAGAAAAAGGGAAAGTGTGTTTTTCTCATCGACACACGCTCGTGGCTCGGTCTCTCCACAACACAGTTTGGATATTCATTTTGGTACTCTCATGAGCCCGAGTAGTAATGTCTCTAACACACTTCCACAGTCACACACACTCTCTTTGTTCCCCCTCCTTTTCCCCAATGTGCTGTTTGGAGGTGAACTGAGGAGCTAATTAAAATAAGGTTGTACATCTCAGCATCAGTGGCCGAAGAAATAGGAGTTGCCTGTGACCGCTGGCACATTCTGGCCTGATAATTTTCTCTCCTATACAAGTCTGCAGTTATTTCATTATAATTACAAAAGATTCAATTAAAAGATTAGGATGCCTTCGGGGGGAGGAGCTGGGTATATAGATAGCATTATCTTGCGTGGGAGGATGTGTGTGTGTGTGGCGTGTGGGGGTGCGTGTGTGTGTGTGTGTACGGGTGTGTGTGCGTGTGTGTGTGTGTGTGTAAGAAAAAGTGGGAAATGCAAAGTGATATTTCAATTCTTACAAGGAACTACAACTATATTGATGCACATATACATGAATCTTGTTAATCCTTTGAAGACTTGATGAAAACACGGGATTAATTTAGCTAGTCGGAGGTCTCTGATGTGTAACGGATGCATACAAGTAATAAGGCTTGTTACACTAAAAAGGGATTTTAAGGAAGAAGTCGTTTTGCTTTGTATGTTTAAAGTGTACTCAAGCTGTAACATTATAAGTAGAGATGCACAGATCACAGTTTTGTGGTTGACTTTGATCTTCATTTTTCTGTAACTGCCTTGGCCTGCTGATTCTGGCTGCCCTTCAAAAACTTTCATATTAGAAGATGAAAGAACATCAACTATTTTGTGGGCCTTTCAGCTGCGTGTGATCATTTATCATTTATAGGAGTGGAGGCAATGTTACACTCTGTGTGAGACACACAGAGAGAGAGAGAGAGAGAGAAGGTAAAATTGCTATAAATTTCGTGCAGCACCTCCTATTAATGATTTTCTTGGTTAGCTTTGCTAAAAATAGCAATCTCTATGCATATTCTCTTGGAAGGTTTGGTTATTACCTTGTCTCTGAGACTTCTCAAAGGCAACCAATATGCATATTCATGATGTTGTTGCAATAGGGTGCAGAGTGAGGCACGCTTACAGCAAGAAGGTCCTGCGTTCAAATCCCTGTCTGAGGTCTTTCTGCATGTTCTCCCTTTGCATGCTTCGACTCTCTGGGTACTCTGGCTGCCTGCCGCACAAAATCAAGACTGTTAGGTTGAATTATCTCTCTTAATTGTCCTTAGGTGTAAGTGTGTCTGTCTATGTTGCCCTGCGATGTACTGATGACCTGTCCGGGGTGTTCCCTGCCTCTCGCCCAATGTCAGCCGGAAGTAGGCACCAGCCTCCCCCCACCCCTCCCTGATACCCTGTAGGGATAAAGGGCTTTAGATAATGGTTGAATGGATGGATTGTTTGTTGCAGCCTGGAAAATATTTTCGTAGCTTCAGGACTTTTTTTCAGATTGACTTGAGTGGCACTGTCACACCTCCCATTCGCAGATCTGTCTCACCCCACAGTAATAGCCGAGCCCATTACTGGGCAGAGCAGCCTATAAATAAACAGTCTCAATCCTTGCAGTTGCCTAAAGTTTTTTTTATTTTCTTTTTTCTTGATCTCATTTTCACGTGAGGCTTTGCTTATGCATAAACAAGACGGTGTGAATTAGTTCTTGCACGGATTGTGTCTGTTTGCAAAATCCCATACGTTAACCTATGGTGGTGTTTACATGTCTGTTAGGGGGGACTGTGGGCACCCAGACTGCATGTCGAATGCAGAGACAGACAATGTGCCAGGGCTGGATTCCTCAAGTCCGTGCTGGAATCCACCTCTGCTCTAAAAGCAGTTTATAACCCTCTCCGCAGTGTCAGTCGCACCGCTGTAAATAAAACCAATCAACCACAGTATGGATGATAAATCGTGGACTGGTTGCTTGTGTTTTCCTGAAGTTTGTGGTGAGTTCTCCCCCCCGCCCCCCTGAAAGAGTGTGTTTCACTAACTTCTTGATTCCGTAACATTATGAGAATTCCTGCTCAGCTGATGGTTTGCGGAGGCCAAATGTTTGAGTTCGGAGTAAAAATGTGAACTTTTGGGAGTTCTTTCACAATGTTTTGTTGGTTCAAGTTATTGTGGCAGCCCACTCCTACACCCAATGTCTGGCTGCTGCCATTGTAGCTGTTTACTGAGAACAGCTCTCTGGCTGCCAAGCACGTTTTTCCTATGAACAAAGGCGTGGGCAATTGGCAAACTTTCAGTGTATGCGTGTGGGCTGTATTAGAACAAACACCTGAGAGTTGCATACATGAGCATGTGCGAGGTTTGTTTATAGCACATACATTTAAGCACTCGTGATAAATGTGAGGAGAACGGTTCTGTCGCCAACATGCTATTGACTGACAGCCAGGCTCAAATGTTGCTGAGGGGTTCAGTGTTATGAGAAAATGTAGGCCAGGACTGGAAACCCAGGAGAGCATGACTGTCCTGCCTCTGTGTATGTGTGAATGGGTTGTGTTTACGCAGCCGACGGCACAGGGCCGGGAGTGGTGAGCGACTGGTGTTGGACAGCTATTATCTGAGCTCAGAGGTGGAGAGTGATGGGGAGGGATAGAGGAGGCCCGTTGGAGTTGTTTTTTCTCAAACATTAGTCAAATTCTGCCAGTGTGTGTATGAGCAACTGCCATGAACATCCTTGCGGTAATGGTGCATTAGTTCATTTGTATATGCCAGCATCAGGTGATTTGTTTGTGTATTTATGTGTTCGTTTCGGCGCGAGCGTGCCTTTGTCTGTATACTTTGGCTGTGAGGGGGAACAGGTGTGCACAAACTGACATGCCTGTAATTGTGCGCTTGTAGCTGCTAGTTTGGGATAAGATGAATGGTACCAGGGAATTTCACGGATGCCCTCATGTGCAACTTTTTGTTTGTGTTCAAGAGATATGATCACTGTTAATAATCAAGTTGAACTAGAAAACAGGAAAATGTGATACCATGTAGGGAATCTAGTGGTTTATCTGGTTAGTGGTTAAAATTCTCTGTTTTATTAAATTTATTTTATATCGAGGCATCTCCATAACCAAATAAAACAAACATAGTTTAATGAATAAAATAGGTGGAATATGCAGGTGTTGTATTTGAGTAGATTTTTTAATCTGGGGTTTTTGGGAAGAAATTAACAAGTTCTATATCCCATTGAAACACATTCGTTAAATTTAAAATTTGAAAATACACTTAATAACTTAATTGAATTCCAACTGTTAAGGCTATTTATACCAACAAAAAAATTTTTGTAAAACATTACAAACATCATTCTCAGGATTGATTTCACAATTTTAATGTTGTCGTAGGCCTCAAATCCAGTCCAGACTCCTGCCAAACTGTGAACTAGCTTGTAAATGTTTTCAAACGCAAATTGAGATTTTTGCTTTTAGTTGCAAGTTTGCCTGTCATTTTATTCTCACATCGCTTTCAGATTCTGTTCTCTTGATCACCTTTTCTGTTATGTACCATAAATTCAGATTGTCACCAGATAAACTATTTAAATGCTAATATGGCCAAATGTTGTCTCCCAGCCTAACAGTGTCTGTATTAGGTAGCTGCATCTACACAACAGGGCAATAACTCAAGAACTATTTCCTGTCTTACTTCATAGATTGGCTGCATGGCTGGTTGCAGACTTTTTAAACTGCTCTAACAAGGAGACATGTAAATCTATTCCCAGACAACCACAGCTGAGATACACCGTTCACTGGCCAGAGCTGCCTCGTAGCTCGTGCAAGCTGGCTGGCTTGCTTGCATGTTTGACTTTAGCATAAGCACTGTTGCTAAGCTAAGAAAAAGCATGATTCAATGTTTGCCCTTTCGCAGAAACTTTCTCAACCATGACTCTTTCCACACATTCTAACTTTTCCTATGTCCACATATTCATTCAAACTACAACCCCATTAAACATCTTCTTAGATGGAGACTGCGACTAGTCAAACCGACATCTGCCGCTAAATGCTACAATAACGTATTGCTAGGAATTATTCAAATAAAAAATAAAAAAAGTATGTGTTGTTAATATGTAACTATTATCGAACACTAAATTTAAACACTGTTGTGCTTAAATAAGATTAGACAATTGTGATAGTCAGCTTGCACTACAAAAAAAGTTAGAATTTCACAGTTTTGGCTGTTTTGCTTCTTTTTTGTATGCCTGTGAATATAAGTGTTAATTTATCTTCCTTTTACCGCATGAGGGCAACTATTCCGAAGCAATAAAACCAATGTTAATGCACTCATTGATTCATTTGAGCCGCTGTGGAAAATTATTTCTCTGAAGCGGAGACAAGAGGGGCATTATCGCTCACACACATGACACACTCTCATGAGCAGGCACAGGGGAATAAAAAGCACATGCTCCTCAGTGGTTTCAAACGAGCCGATAATATATTTCCTCTTTAGCATGACCTGCAGCTGATCGAGAGTTTACTGTAAATGCCCTGCGATCAGACCTGAATTAAACAGCTAGACAATAAACCAGAAAGAAAGCACATTCCTCTTTTGTCTCAACAGAACTGCTTGTATTGTCTCTGTCAGCGGCGTATTCATGCATGTTAAGAGCAGTGAATCACAAGCAAAAAGAGCACACGTTCAACAGTTTTCTTTCTATTCCACATGCCAATTACCCACTTAACTTCCTGTTGCGACATCTTGGAGGAGGAAATGAATCACAGAATGGCTTAAATCTAGACGCTCTCGTCAGAGTTTTTCGAGTCTCCGCCCCGGCGCAAGGTTGGGCAACTGGTTGGCGGTTGGTTGCCAAGCAAGAGTGAAAAACTTTCATATGCATCATTGCTCCACCGGGCCACTCAAAGCAGAAGTTTCTCAGCGACTTCTACATCTGATATGAGTCTGGGGTGTTTGTGCCAGTTTAGGGGACTTGCCTCTGTTGCCAGGAAAAAAGAAACTAATCACAATGTACCGTATTTTCCGCACTATAAGGCGCACCTTCAATGAATGGCCTATTTTAAAACTTTTTTCATATATAAGGCGCACCGCATTATAAGGCGCATAGAATAGACGCTTCAGTTTGGTTTGCCAATTTGTTCCATACTCTATTACACATCCACATTTGTAAAGAAAAGGTCCCCGAGTACTTTATATAGTAGTCTGCCCCAGTCATTGTTTCACTCATGGTGTTGGTGTTGCGATATTGTGCCCAACTGGTTTCTGGGTAACACAGACCAACCGACACACTGCCGCCGCAGTCTCTGTCTCTCTTCCCGCACCCCTCCGCCCCACTTGGCTTTAAATGGATTATCAGACTTTATTAACAAACCAGTGTTCTGACAACTATCCCAGCATGCACTGCGCACTTCTTCTTCTACGGGCAAAAATGAAATCGGCAGCTGCTTACCGCAGTTGCTAGACCTGCTGTGGCTCAATATTGGTCCATATAAGGCGCACTGTCAGCTTTGGAGGAAATTGAAGGTTTTTAGGTGCGCCTTATAGTGCGGAAAATACGGTACATGCAGATCATAAATCACTAAGATGATGAGTTTTGCTGTCTGTGTGTGCATTGTTTATTATAGATTTATGAATGAAGGAGGGAGGGAGTAAATAATTTCCACTCAGCATCTGCAGTTGTGGGAAGGACTCGTTCACTGCTGCGTGCGGGCTAGAATGCTCAGTCTAATATCAGGCTTTGTCTTTCCACGCTTTTGACCACTTCCCAAACAAAAAAAAAAAAAAGAGTGCTGGAGTGAATACTACTGTTGTTGTTTACATTATCCTCCTTTCCCCTCACTTCCTCTGACAGAGCGAGGGCTGCAGCCACTGCTGGGCTACTTCTACTTTTGAAGGTTTCTATTGTTGCAGGGAGGAAGCAATAGCAATTGAACGAGTGCGAGTGGCCTTGCCAGAGACAGACAGGTGAGAGCCATGGTGCAGATGGTGGGAGGAAGTCTGCGAGGACGAGAAAAAAACAAAACAAAAAAACCCCCAAGGATCAAAGAGACAGGGTTTCCCTCGATGACTGCTCTCTCTCCTTTTCTCTCCTCACCTCAACCGTCTGCATGCCTGCGCTCCCCGTCCGCTTCCTTGCCTGGCCGCCAGTTATTCTGTCTTCCTGACGTGATCAATGGCCCAGGCCAGTACGGGGCTGCCAGGTTCGGGTTCACTCTCCAGTCACAGGAGGTGAGACGTGTTCCTCCCTGTCTTCTGGTGGGCAGATGACGAGTCAGTTGGAGCTCACCGCAGGGCCATGTGAGACAGATTTTTTCCACAGATCTGCACTTGACTGTCTGCTTTTTTTTTTTTTTTAATGCATGTGCCACTCATAAAAGGCCACCAACCAAAAAAAAAAAAAAAACCCCTTTGATTGAAATCGTATTTCCTAGAATTTTCTTTCTCTTTTAAAGCCTCCTTCCTCGGGTTTTGTACAGGGACATTTGAAGGAAACGTTCCTCACCGAGGTTTTACGGGGGGGACCGGCAGTTTGTGTGTTTGAAGCCAACTTGTGTTTCTTAAGTTGACAGGGTAGTGTGGTACAGGAAAAGAGGTGGGGCGGGTTGTTGGTGGGGGAGAGGGGCGGGTGCGGGCCGCCAAATGTCGGCTTGGGCCGACTCCATCAAGAAAATATCAAAAGGTCCTTTATGAGGTGCTGTAAAGAAGAAAGGGTGTTTTGAAAGCGACCAACAGCCTGCAGGGGTAATTTCACTTCTTAAAATGTGCCTCGAGGAGACATGGCTGTCCCACCTGCTGCCTTTGCTGTGCTCCGCCGTGTAAAGGTGTTTCTGTGTGGATAACAGAAAGTTTTCATAGGTGTTCTGGCAGCACTTTGTGAGCCAGCTTTGTAGCTACGCAGTTTAAGAGCCACATGCCAAATTGTTTTTTATGCATTAGTCAAGGACTTTCACATCTCTTTATTGTGCATGACTTTTACCGGTTATGGCAGAATGTTGTAGTTTTCTGGAGGTTTTCCCCCCGAAGCAAAATTTCACAGAAAAAAAAAATGAAACCATGGCTGACTTTAATCTAAACAGCATAAAAACGTGAGGGAGAAGAACTTCTGTAGATATATTGATATTTACATGTGGTAAAAAAATAAAATAAAATAATAAATAAATATATATATATATATATATATATATATATATATATATAAGGGTGATTTATGGCCCAGTGAACTGAACAGCTTTAGTAACTTACTTAGCAAATCCTCTTGCATCCTTTTTAAAAGAAGGTGTTTGCCACTCTTAATTCTTCTCCAATGCGTCACTCAAGAAATCCAGTGTTTCATAGATCTATCTCAAAGCTTGAACAGGGTTTGTGACCTGTAAGAGAGCAGTAAGGTATGCGTAACAGCAAAGATTAAAGAGAAGTGACAGCAAATGCAGTGACGAAGATCCTCCGGAAAGACTGGTATTAAAAAGAGGAAGGAAACATGCGTGTGGTGTGGGGCCTTGCAGAGAGAGAAACTCAGAATGATGGCAGGAAGATGTGGGCAGAGAGTAGGAGATTGAAGTGCGCTGGCACCGCTGACTAGGGTGTGGTACTTTCTTTTCCTCTTTCACAAAGCCTGCTTCTTCATGGAAACCTTTTAGTGCGCTCATGGTCATTCAGTCAGTATCCTGCAGGGCTGCTGCCTCTGTCACGAAATGGAGAGCCAAGGGCAGCATCAAAGACCCCACCTTAATGTGCCAGGGATTCTCACGGCCCACTGTTCACAATTCTTTCCCAATCTGCTGTCCGTCTGCTGCCACTGTCTTTCCAGCACCCCGAGCAACATGCGAGCCTTTCAGGCTTTTAATAAATCTAGACATGGGGACTTTCTTACAGTTGCGCTTGGTTCTAAGGAATATTCTGGTTACAAAGAGAAGGGAGAGATTTTTGTGTTATTAGATTTTATTAAAAAAGTTTGAAATGTATTGATGAATTGAATAAAGAGATGGAAATGTAAATATTTTTTTGTACAGTTGTGGTAGAAAAGTTTTATTACTGCATTAGTGGTTATCACTAAAAGGAACATTTTTGTTTTTGTTGATGTTTTATCAGTTAGAGGAGGTTTTCCTGATTTTTGAAGTAAGGTTTTTAACTGTTACAAGCCGTTAATATGTTATCCTCGGTTAATATCTCGCTTCCCTTTTTTTTTTTTTGCATGTATCTCGATTGGTTGGCCCAAGTGGTTGATGCTAAAGTTTAACATGGAAAATAGACATGGAGGCACCAACTATCTTCCTGAGTGATTCACACACTTAAAACGCAACATAAAAATCTTTACATTCAGAAGAACTGTCAAGTATAAAAGTTGTAGTAAATCAAATTCACTTCAACCCCTTTTTTGTTTTTAAACTGCCTTACTTTTGTATTCAAGGGGCAGTAATATGTATTTTCCAGGCACATAGTGCCATTTTAAAGCACGATCGTGTTAATTTGAATCATTCATGAAAGAATCAAAGCAACAATCGCGGAGTGTTTTTGATGAGCGCATAACATTTTAATATAAGCCTCAAAACCACGCAATGTCGATGTGGATTTGGTCTAAGGGTTAGAAGAGATGAATTATTGTTTCTATAAATTGTAAGAGCATTTTTAAAGAGAAGTCTGCTTTGGTTTAGCGGTTCATTTAGACTTACTGAATGAAGAGATCAAGAGAGTTAACTACTGCCAGTAAGACATGAACAGTTTGTAACCTTTTAGCTGATCCTCATAGCAAAAATCTACTTGACACCTACAAACAGTAGTGCATGACTGATTGATTGAATGGAAAGCCCACTGAAAGCTTCAGCCTTAGCTCTAATAATAAACACTTTTAAATGACTCTAAATGGATCTGCTAGTATTATATGGTCTAAGAATAAGCCTTTACATTCTCTGTCACATGCCGAGACAAGACTTGTGAAACAGAAAAAAATAAAATGAAATAATCTGCAGGACTATTGTGAAAGAAAACTTGTTACACTGCAAGAATGTCATATGCTGCTTTGCTAAGAAAAAAAAAGAGTTGTGTTGCAACACAAAACAGGAGCTGCACAGTCATGCCTTTGCTCACCATACATTACAGACACTCCCCTTTTTTTTCCAACTGAAGGAACAGCAGGCAGCTTTCGTGCTCGAGAACATTTCAAGTTTTCATACATGACCTCTTCCTGTTCTTTCCTCGCCTTTGGAATCTCTTTTATCCTGAATGCGGGCTGACTGGCATAGTTGACTTGACCTAGAATTTTATGTAATTGACCTAGTTGAAGTCACCTTCAGCTAAACAGTTATTTCTGTCATGTGCAGTCACATTTTACATCTAATGAGGTTGTGGAGAGTGATGTGCTCCACATCCCAGTCAGGCTGAAGCATTTAATGTTGGTGGGACAGATGGTTCGGTGTGTGTTTGTGCGTGTGTGTTTCTTAGGTAGGGGGACTAGAGGATTAGGTCTGATCAGTGCAGCTGGGCCACTCGTGCACAGTGAGCATTGCATCGATGGATTAGAGAGTAAACGGATACTTACCCTAACAGGAAGTGAACAGTGGCTGCAGATAACCAACCCATCCCTTCTTCTTGCCTCTTATCCTCTTCATGTCCCCTAACAACAGCAGCCACCCACCTATCCCACTTCTCTCATCTCATTTGTCCATCATCGGCTCTCCAGCTTTGGCCAACAGATTGTCATGCAAATAGTACCCCGGGCCTCTGCGCGCTGATAAGGAGGGCCTCTCGTTTTACGGGGCTTTGTTTTCTAAACAGTGATGAGCTGAGCCGAAGAGACTGAGGAAAAGCGGCTCCAAGTAGTGGCCTGAATGGGCCCTCTCAACTATGGCGCCCTGGGGTAGAGTGGGCTGAATGAGGCTCATTCTGGGAGGTGGGCCGCGGAGTCATGTTCTCCAGCAGGAACCAGGTTCAAAGTGTTGACAGAAGCTGATATATTTCCTCCATCGCTCCTGCCTTGAGTTTTCCCTGGGATTGACTTTCTCCGTCCCAGGCTCTTTTACCATTTAGACAGACTCAGTCAATGTTCATTTCTTCACGCCACATATGGTTTGGCCTTTTTTTTTTTTTCTTCTTTTTTTTTCTAACGGTTGTCAGCGCTAGGTCTGGAGCCTCATTTGCTGATGTTATTATTGCATAAACAGCAGTTCATGGCACGTTCATAGGGTTTCTGCTCTCCCGCTGACCCCGCCGCTTTGTTATATTCTGGCCAGGGACATATGAGAACTGCTGTAGAAACATTCAGTGGGCGTAAACTTCAGGTTGCAGATTGATTTGCACATTTGGCTCCGGGATTGCCCTAAAAGCTAATAGAAAACATATTTGCCTCCAGCAAGGTAGGACTTTCAAAGCTGGAATTTGAATGGATTCTTTAGAGTCAAATAAAAATGCACATGAAAACCAGATGTTTTAGCATTGGGCAATAAACTAAGAATGTCTCTATATTTCTGTTATTCTCATTAATGAGGCCATGCAGCAGAAGTCACAGCAGCGGATGCAAAAGTGGTAGTGATGGTCAACTTGGTCTTGAACGAGACCTGCCCTCCCTCACAAAGCCTCGTCCCTCCCCCCCGCCCCTCACCTCCTCTTCCTTCTTCTTCCTCTTTTTTAAAAAAAATCAAATTCTTTGTTTTATACTTCTTTTTTCCCCCCTTCCTTTTGAAGTCTCCCTTTTCTTGTAAAAAGCCAAGCTGGTGGTTTTTGCCTCAGCCTTGAGGAGGAGACAAAGAAGGAAGGGAATTGTAGGTTAAGTTTAGGCAAGCCCTCTGTGCCTTCCATTGAAGGTGACGGTAGGGGGAGGCGGGGGCAGTAAAAGTTAGAATTTTAGAGCCTCTCTGTTTTTCATTTTATGATTGGCTTTTTTTTACGGGCTGGGAGCCACAGCTGGTGGTGTGAATAGCTGCCCAAGGTGACCGAGTCCCAATAAAGTGCTTGCCAGCCGGGCTGGGGCCTCCAGTCCAGCCATGGGACCGCCTTTATAGGCCGCCTTACGAGCTTAGGCCTCTGTTAAAACCTGGCAGGGCTGCACTGAGGAATTTAGGGCCAGGAAACAAGAGAAAAATAGGGTTTATGTGTCAGGGGTTAGTGGGATTCAGAGTTGGGGGGTAGAAGCTCGAAGGTGACCAAGGGTGAAAGTGTTTTTTGACCGTGTGTGTGTGTGTGTGTGTCGGGGAAGGGTTGGTGGGTTTAAGCTGATGCAGATCAACATGTGTGACGAAGATCTGATCCTGTGTGCAGCGGCTTGCGGCTTGTGTTTCACAAGGGCAACTATGGAAGATATACACCACACACACATTCAAAATATATATATATATAAAAAAAAAAAAACAGCCTATGCGAGGTTTGCTTTGAAATGTAATGAAGTGTAATGCACTGTAGCATGTGTGTGAACTGAGCAGAAACTGATGTCAGAAGTTCCAAGTGAAGCCATATACCAGGTTGTATAAGCCTGCGATGTTGTCACGTGCTCGTTTTGTTCCTCCTCATGAATTGTTGTTGGCGTGTGGAATGAAGAGAAGCAGGCTTTGACTTTTGGCTTCAGTGGCAAATTCAGAAACCTATCAGACGACGTGTCAATCAATACCTCGCCTGCTTACTGCTAGGAAAAGAAATAGTTTACTCTGGGCCTGTCAGGAAGTCATTATCTCTTCATTCAACTGTGTTCAGATGAAACAATGATATACCCAAATGTGCCTTGAAAGACTAAAAGCATAGGGGGGCGGGAGGAGGTCATAAGTGGCAGAAATCTATTGCCTGCTGTCGTTTGCACCTCCTGTCGACGGGCAAACTAAGTTCTAGGCGACTAAATATCTACCAGAAAACTTTCCAAAGTGAAGATTTTTAAAAACTGTTTTGTGTACATGTGGTTATGGTATTTGGAGATAAAACAAAACAAAACAATACATTGTTTTCTATTCCTGGCTTTTAGTACTTGAAACCACAACAGTGATGCAATTTTTTTTAGGTGTAGTGTCACCTTTGCCTCGCTGTGTCGCTTTGCTGTTTTTTTTTTGTTTTTTTTTAATGTAGCTTGAAAAAGTTATTGGCTGAGAGAAAACCGCTTTAACGGTTATGTCACTATTACAGCAATCCTCATAATCTTTTTAATTTAGAATTTTAATGAAGCTAATGTTGATGTTTTCACCACCTGCTAGTCATTCCTAGATATTTGTAGAAAGGATTTTTCCGAATTGGGGGGAGGGTTTCTGTTCAAAAATATTTTGAGTAGTCTAGCTGTGTCTAGCTGGGACCTTAGATGGTCGCTAACAATCTATGAAGCAGATGTACATTTAAAAGTTGAAGGGCCCCGAACCCGAGTACTGGAGTTTACATCTTCTGTTATAAAGACTCGAAAGTTGACTTCCACTCGTGGTCAGGGACTCAAATCTCATGAGTTATCTTTCTCCCCTGCAACAAAGAGTGAAGCTAAGACAATACTTAGACTGGAGCATTGCCATGTGGTGTGAATATTTAAAAAAAGTGTTGCGTTAAATTAAGCGGCAAGGACGGGACAGTAAATGAATCAAACTGAAGGGCAGTGAGTGTCAGTCAGCTGTCAAATCTAAGTCTTGGTGTGCAGTGAGACACACCCAAACATTCACATCCGGTGTATGAACTGACAGACACGCACACAGACACACACACACAAACACACACACACATGGGGTATTTGTATTTCAGAGATGAACAATTAGTGACCGGTTACATGTCTTCCTCTCTTTCCTCCCACAGCGGTGGAGACCCAGAGCACCAGCTCAGAGGAGATGGTACCCAGTTCTCCATCTCCCCCTCCCCCACCTCGTGTCTACAAACCCTGCTTTGTGTGCCAGGACAAGTCCTCAGGGTACCACTACGGGGTCAGTTCCTGCGAGGGCTGCAAGGTGAGAAGGACCTGCAGGAGTCTACTTAGTCTCCCTTCAACTCATCTCATACACCTTTATAGCTACTATTTTTATCCTGAGTTAGAGAGGAAGAGCACCAAGTTAAATGTCATATCCTTTCTTTGATAACTATAGCCCTCATTTTCTTTCTTTTTTTTTTTTTTTTTCTTGCCCTCGCACTCTTTTGTCTCTTGCTTCCTGATGCTTCAGGGTTTCTTCCGTCGCAGTATCCAAAAGAACATGGTGTACACCTGTCACCGAGACAAGAACTGCCAGATTAACAAGGTCACACGCAACCGCTGCCAGTACTGCAGGCTGCAGAAGTGCTTTGAGGTCGGCATGTCCAAGGAAGGTGGGTTTCATTCAGCTTAGGAGACAAAAAGAGCCGGTTGTAAAAACCTGGCCTGAGCTGATCCACAAGTGAACAAACGGTGTCCAAGGGTGTGCAAACAGATAGTTCAGGATTTTTGAACAAAGCAGACTTTATTGTGTTAAAACAATTGAAATCTAGCTTATGTTAACAGATTTTGTAAACCTTCACACCAATGTCATGTTTGCATTGGGTGGTTTGCTACAGAGAAACTGAAGTTTATTTGCACAAGACACTGAGCTTTGGAGGCATCGCACCACCTGCGTGAAACACATACTGAGAATAGGTGTAAAAGCTGAATAAAATACCAAAACATAGCAGCTATTTAACTGAATGCTATTTTATTGATTTTTTTTTTACAGATTCCTTATTTTTTAGATACTTACTTTCCCTAAATATGATTTCCTTGCACTATTCTCAGTGTTTCAAACAGGAAGAACACTGGTGGCACAACACCTTCTACCTCCATTTCCTGTGTAAATAATCATCAGCTTCAATGTAAATAACCACCCAAAGCAAACACTGCAACCGTTTACACATTCATATAAGAGGATTTGCATAAGCCACTGAGATATTTTTGAGATCGGAGCTATTTTAACACGTTATAAATCCACTTTGGTCTTATCCCACCTCACACCCAGTGTTAGCTTTAGCTCCCCAGGCTATCTAATCTGGATTTGTAGAAAGGAGGGAAAGTTTTTCACTGTTTGTAACTTTATATTAGAACCTGTCTTCAAATATCCTCAGCCACACTTTCAAAGTCTCCTACAAGCACAATTGATATATATTTTTTGCAAGATATACACAGTTTGAGATAATAAAACAAACATCTTCATGGTTTGATAAGTACTTTTTCTTAATTTGTGCTGCTTGTGTCTAAGCACTGGATGTAATTTAAGACCAATGAGTAGATCTCAAAAATGACTGTTTTGACATGTATTTCCTATAGTGTAAGAGACAAGCATTATCTCAACACACTGTTGTTGTTTTTTTAATTTTCAGTGCTTTAATGGTATCCGGTGTCACCTTATCAGTCAACCGTGAAACTAGTTGTATTTAATGTGCAATCCAGTGATGCAAATTTACTCATGCTGTGGTAGCTGGTGGCCAGTGGCTTTAATTAGAAGTGGCCCCAGAGAACTGATTCTGCTTCAGGCTCCATACAAGCTTGGACCGACTCTTTATAATACACTTGATACTCACTGCCAACATGGAGTAATGTGCGCTTGGCCAAAGTTGTTAGCACATCAATTCACATTAGGTTGCTCTAATGTTCAGGCAAGGACTTTGGGGAAAGTGTGCAGCAGAGAACACAAAAGCAGATGGTGAGTTCTTCAAAGGGTTGCGATCACGGTGACTGCACGGTACTGCACCAGTCATATGACTAATCGCTTCACAAAACGAATCTGACTTCCTGTGTCACCGCAAAACACTGACTTCATACATGAAGGCAAACGCAGCATAAAATATGATTTAAAACTCTTGACAAAGAGAGCGCCGGCAGAATTCACGCCGTTAGCAGAGTCACAGTCGCCACTTTTGTGCCCTCTTTTTGTTTGACACTGTCGACGTTTGCGAGTGCCAGTTCCTTGCCCTTTCGCAGAGCCCGGGGGTGGGGGGGACATGTACGTGGGTGTAATGTTTGTGTGGGATGTGTGTTAAGACCGGGATCACATTGTGCTTCTGCTATTACTGGATATCCTGAGAGGAAGGAAAGTATGGGAGGCGGAGGAGGGAGAGGAGGCAGAGAGCGGACTGGCTTATGTGGGTTTGTGGACAGATTGATCGACGTGGAAGTGACTGGGTGATGGGCAGGAGATGGGTGTTGGTGTCAGTGTCTTTAAGAGCAGCTTCTGTTGCTGCTGAGTTATTGTTTCTGCTAGTGAGTATGCAAATCATTAAAGATCCATTATTCAGTTACTTATCTCGAGTATCTCAAACATTTAGGGATTTTTTTATTTATTTTCCAGATTACTGTCAAATCTCGGCTAGCACCTGCCGTTCATTTACACCATTTGTCTCCATGTAGCGGTGCGCAACGACAGAAACAAGAAGAAGAAGGACGTGAAGGAGGAGGTGGTGCTACCAGAGAGCTATGAGCTAAGTGGAGAGCTTGAAGAACTGGTCAACAAAGTCAGCAAAGCTCACCAAGAAACATTTCCTTCACTTTGCCAGCTGGGAAAATACACCACTGTAAGTCATTCCAATATCTAAAAACTCATGGCTTGTCTAATTCAGTTCCCATTAGGTTATTTGCATTGTGTCTGAATGATTGATGCGCTATGTAAATGGATTTCATCTGGGTTCTTATTTGATCGATGACAAATGGAGATGTGTTGCACCTTTTGGCTCTTTATGCAAATCGGGTGGAATATTTCCGGATGATAAAACACACTGAGCTGTGTTTGCCACTGTGCGTTCAGAACTCCAGCTCGGACCACCGCGTTCAGTTGGATCTGGGTCTCTGGGACAAGTTCAGTGAGCTCTCCACCAAATGCATCATTAAGATCGTGGAGTTCGCCAAGCGCCTGCCAGGCTTCACCACCCTCACTATCGCTGACCAAATCACTCTGCTGAAGTCGGCCTGCCTCGACATTTTGGTGAGGAGTCGCTTTTTCTCAATATTAGTTTTGTCAGCGCTCAGTTTTTATAAAAAATACAAAATAAATAAGGACCTGGATGTCCCGTGCTGAGATTGTGCTGAGATTATGCTGGTATCTGGTGGGCGTAGGTGGTACTGCAGGGAAGTTTGCCCTGGTAAAACATAATCCAATATGACTACCGTGAGCATAATTTATCTCTTTCGTTAGATGTTTTGAGCTCTAGTAAGCATGTCTGTCATAACCTTACACCCTATTTTACCACATTCCTGTGTTGTTGTTTGTTTTTCTTCACACTTTTATTCTTCCTTGTAGATGCTGAGAATCTGCACACGCTACACCCCTGAACAGGACACTATGACCTTCTCAGACGGCCTGACTTTGAACCGAACTCAGATGCACAACGCTGGGTTCGGACCACTCACAGACCTGGTGTTTGCCTTTGCCGGCCAACTTCTACCCCTGGAGATGGACGACACTGAGACTGGTCTCCTCAGCGCCATCTGCCTCATCTGTGGAGGTACTGCAACGTACATACACACGAGATGATTCCGTGAGCAGTAAGGAGAAAGGATCTTTGTGAATAGGCTCTACTGGAATTTTATTGCTTTAACAAAAGCAGAAATTCATGGATAAAATGTAGAATATATATTTTCAGTCAGCCAGTCAGTCAGTGGGTTAGATATGGCAAATGGCAAATGGTTTATAGTTGTACAGCTCTTTATTAAGTTCATAGGACCCCAAAGCGCTTTTCAGTCAGTCATTCACACACCCACATGCACACACACATTCACACGTGATGGTGGCAAGCTACTGGATAGTAGCCACAGCTCCCCTGGAGCACTCAGTCAATCAGTCTAAGTTTTTAAGTTTTTATTATTTTTAAGTGTTTTTGGTATATTCAAAAGTGTTCACAATTTACATATAACATATATAAAAAGAATTATTAAATATACATTCAAAATCCTTTTTTTCTTCAGATCGCATGGATCTCGAGGAGCCAGAAAAAGTAGATAAGCTACAAGAGCCTCTTCTAGAGGCTCTTAAAATCTACGCCCGTCGCCGTCGCCCCAACAAACCCCACATGTTCCCTCGCATGTTGATGAAGATCACTGACCTCAGAGGGATCAGCACTAAAGGTTAGTATTTTCAGTCATTTGCTAAGAACGAGTTCATATTTTTTGGCACAGTTCAGCTTCAGAAATGCAGCAAAGAGGAAAGTCAGCAAAGAGCAAAGTAACCATAAAATTTAAAAGCTAAGCAATATTTGTCTCAAATATCACTTTTCTTTTGCATTAGTTCAAATCCTAGACTTGTTAACAGATTTGGTCAGATGAAGGTAGAGAAAATCAAGACTGGTTTGAGCAAATACTTCTTCCCAAAAAATCACACTTTAAATGTTATCAAACTATGAAACTATGAAAATAGTTTAAGTGCATTTTATTAATTGTAATTAAAATATTCATACTCCTTAAACTTTTTATCTTGTCATGTTCTACACGCTTCAGGGAATTTCATTGGGGTTTTCAGTGCATAATGGTAAAAATGGTTTTCAAAACGTAACGGAGAGGAAACTTGTGAAAAGGCTGGCCTGCATTTCAATAAATTGCTTTGGGGATGCTTTTGCTTAGAAGGGACAAGAAAGTTAGTCAAAGCTGATGGAAGGTTGGATGAAGCAAAAGTACAAAACAATTGTCGAAGAGATTCTGTTAAGAACCAGAAAGACTTTAAATTGGGACAGAAAAATCCAAACTGGTCGTTCCAAGGTTTTCATTATCATATCTAACTGAGCATGAGCCTCTGAAGGATGTGGGTTGCAGTGCTAAGCTTGCACAGAAATACCTTTCAGTCTACTATTTGTCAAAGATTCTTACAGCCATGGATTATTTTCATGTGATCATTTATCATGTGATCTCTGTGTGTCCAGGTGCAGAAAGAGCCATCACTCTGAAGATGGAGATCCCCGGCCCGATGCCTCCTCTTATCAGGGAGATGCTGGAGAACCCCGACGCGTTTGAAGACCAAACGGAGTGCAACGAGAGCGCGCCGCCCCCACCACCTCCTCCGCCTCCGCCGCCGCCTCCGGCGTTGGTTGTGAAGCAGGAGGCCGAGGATGAGGACGACAGCTGGGGAACGGAAAACTGCAGCGAGCCGTCACCAGAAGAGGAGGACGAGGACGACGACGACGACTTGGGAGACGAGGAGCGAGACCGGGGCTCGGACAGCGATGGGGAGCCCTGGGGGGTTTTGGATAACTTAGATGGGTCAAGGAAAGGCCTTGTGGGGAGGGCGCAGTAAAGAGAACATTTCATACACACATAGGCTCTTGATACAAACACATGCAAACATCCACACACACACACATAGACATACAACAAAACCTCACTCGCTTTTCCTCCTGAATAAAAAAAAAAAAATTTAAATGCTGGCCTTTCCTTTTCCCCGCTGCTCTCCTTGCTGCACATCACTGTGTCCTCCTGATTGGAGCACAGCACAGCCTTAAGTGTTCAGACGCTTCCAACTCAGGCCACACGGTCCATGACTCGTGACATGGAAACCGTAGAAACATAAAGTCAAGAAGAGACAGCAACAGACCATATGAACTCCAGGCTTAGCCGTAAGAGGAGTTGACGTGACAAGGAACGTAACCTCTTTGAAAAGCTAAATATTTCCTTTCTTTCCCTCTACTGTTCTCGATATCTAAAACCAGGGGGACAGCCAAACCAGATACCAGAACGGAGCAGTTGAATTCTGACGGATTACAACAAGCACATTATAGCAAAAGTACAGGGCAATACCAAATTGAGTATGCTAACCCTTTTATTTTTATTATTAGTTTGTGGCTGTTGCTTTTTGAACATTGGTTTCTGATTGTTTAAGTTTGAATTACTAAATAAGTTCATACATATCTATATAATGTTATATTTTCTCTTTCATGTGTTTATTCTGGTTTTTATATATGAATTCTTTTGGCAAATTTTTCTCTTTTTTTAAGTTTCCTGGGAAGACATTCAGAGGGAAAGAGGCATCATTACAGCTAGCTGGGTCTTCCTTCCAATCTGCAGAAGCTTATTAGCTTCATCTTCTTTTTTTTGTTTGTTTGTTTTGTTTTTGGAGCGCCTCAGCTTGCTGCAGATCTCAATGATAATCATGCAAAACTAATATTGTGTTTGCAGTGACCCAATCGGTTTCTGTTATCAGGGAATTGACTTTTTTTTTCTCTCTCTCTCTTTTGCTGCCATTAAAGATAATATGTGCAGGAAATATCTTTGTGCCAAAGTTTGGGAAAGTCAACTGTTGAGAATGAGTTTGACTACAGGCAGGGACTCCAGCTACAATCGGGCGTTACTCACACTAAAGTGCTTACTTCTCATGTGCACTAAGAACACATCCTCAGTCACTTAAAGTACACACACTTTCCTTAGATTTCTCCTAGTAAGAGATGTGCCTCCGTGGTTTAGTGTGCTGGGACAAAGACTTACACTTGACCATTAAAGTAGCACTTTTGTCAATTATTTGGTCACATCTTATCCTTTAAGATTATAGCCTCCATCTCTGAGCATAATATTCCCCTTTAGCGTGTCTGAACTAGGGATGCGGCTTGAAAGCGTCTGATTTTCAGATTGATTCTCCCTGATCGGTTGACTGACTGGCTGGAAACTCAAAAGTCCAATCTTTTTTTTTTTTTTTCCGATCTGTGAATGCACCATACGAAAGTGCTGTCAAGCTGCGCTGACAACAGTTCTCTTCGGTGTGGAAGTTGTTACTTCAAGAGGAAGACTTCAAACTTGCTGGTTTTAGTTATCAGTGCGCTGTTTGTGAAAATGAAGTCAGAGGAAGCACAAAATCTGTCAGGAGTCGCTTTGACTATCCAGACGGCCACGGCAGAGAGCTAGATTCGGTGTGTTCTCATCAGTTCTTACTTTTGCAGTATTCCTCGATTTGTTATCAGATGCTCTGCGTACAAGAAGTAGACGGCTGTGACAGGATGTCAATCTGTACCCACCTTTTGGATGTCCCATCGATGACTGGAAGTTGGAACATATTACAGCAAAATTGCTTTGATTTATTCCCTTTGAAAATTCAGCCTCTTGTGTGTTATGGGGCATGCTTGAAACATTGGAATCTGTATTATCCAGGGAACATACATGAAGACTGTTTTATTTTTTTGCAGTTGGTAGGCCTATTATTAGTTGTACCAAGGATGCAGACTGCTAATATAAGATGCTAATTCTGACAGATGACAGATTTAAATGTTAACTGCTTCACAGGAAGGCTGCAAAAAATATTTTCAACACTTTAATTTTTCAGGCCCAAAGTTTGGAAGCATGTTTCTATTGAGAATACTTTCTTAAAAAAACAAACAACTTCTAAATATTTTTTCAATTCTTTTATAGCATGATCCGACTCTGTTTTCATTCATTTAAGCAAGAATGTTGATGTTGGAGCACAAAGAAAGAAAGAAAGAAAGAAAGAGAAAGAAAGAAAGAAAGAAAGAGGGTTTTAGGGTTAAAACTTGCAAGAGTCACAACTTTTGTGCAAAGGTAACCCCCCCCCCCCTCAAAAACAACGTACAGTTGACATATTGTATATACAGTATGTCATGCTCTTATTTAAGTCAGAAGAAGTTGCTTTGAAGAAGGAACCCTCAAATATGTGATAATCCTGGTAAAAATGTATTCTGATCATTGACTCGACTTTTCTGTAACTTTCAGATGCATCCTTGATGCTACACACCTGAATCACACGAATGGATCATTTCTATGCATCTGCAGAGCTAAAGTAAAGCTTATGAGCCATTTGATTGAGGTGTGTTGCAGAAGGGAGGCGTGTAAAAATTGAAGGATGGTAGATCTCAAAGCCTGGACTTGGACTGCTCTACATGATAGTACTGTTTATTTTTTTTGCAGAATATATATATATATAGTGTGCAAAAAGTTAACATTGCTTCCAAACCTTTGGCCAAGCTCTGTAGCTTGTGTTGCATATTTCTCCCCAGTCCTCTCTAGCAAATGAGATTTGGATCTTAATGGAGTTTTACCTGGTTAAAAAAAATAGCTGAAAAGAAAGAAAAAGTTTGTAAGCAGAAATCAGAATTGGCAAACCAAGTAACGGCTTTACAAAAAAAAACAAAAAAAAACAATTGGAGACAGATTGGGAATGAGCCACAAAGCTGTGATCGGGGCACCTCTAGTCAGAACTGATGAGAACATCAACATGGTTAATGCACACATCGGCTTAGACTAAAACATCCACACATAGTGACATCAGCATAACGGATTTTGGCAAATGCAAGATTTTTCTTTTTGTTTTTTTTTTAGTTTTGTGAAAGATATTTTTAATCAGACTCAGGGCTTTTCAGAAAGGACCAAACACTAGATGCTCTTACGGCATGCTAGAAACAGGCAATATTTGTGTGTGTATTTCTAACTATGTGTGGATTGTAAGCCCCACCCCCTGTGCCACCTCCGTGTGCACACCTTGAAGGTCTAAAAAAAAACAGCATAGATGCCAGTCTGACTCTCATAACCACCTGTGCATCTGTGCAGCAAACTGCCTTCTGATCTCAAAGCCATTATCTCATCTTGTCTTCCAATGTATACCCTCAGCTGTTACTGAGGGAGAGGAATGTGTGTTCTCATGTATCAATACTTAATTGCCAAAATGTCACGTAACGGACGTTGAGCTGGGAGAACATGGCTGATGTACAGTACAGAGGTTCTTTTTCGATCTCTGTTTAAAGCAATATGAACATTCTTCTAGTAGCAATGAGACTTGTCTTCTGAACATGGGCAGGTCTTCTCGTGTGTATGTTTCTGTGTGAATGCTTTTAAATGTCTTTTGGTCAGTGGGTGAATGTCCTCAGCATGGTGCTGCCACACACACACACACACACACACACACACAAACACAAACAAAAAGCTCTTGTGTGACGACCTCATTCTTCCTTTCTCTGCAAGATGTTAGTGATGGTAATGCTGGCAGAACATTGAGATTATGTTGTTTTATGTGTTTTGTTTTGTCAACATGGCCAACGTGTTGCCAATCCTCTGTTTATTTCAACTCTTGTCATACAAAGAAAAGCCATATAAACAGTAAGAGGCACAATAAACTACTTTTGTGAGAGTTCTGGACTTTTTATTGCGTCTTTTTTTTTTTCTTTCCCCCATTTCAGGAGGAGCGCCTGCACTCCCCGTGTAAACAGCGTAGAGGGATACCACTAAGTTGTTACTGGGATAAAGCAGTAGAGGGAGCTCTTGCACTGTGACTCTCAGGCTTTGGTACGCTGCATGGAGTCGTAGGAAACTAGAGCTAATAAATTACAGCCTCCTGCAGAACAAGGACATCAGATAAAGGTCTACTTCCATGATTTACTCCCTATTCTTGCAGAGAAATGCGGGTTTCCTTTAGCTATGTCTCATTTATGGATGAAAAACTTATAAATGCATTCATTAACATAGGAAATGGAAGGTGTAAATAAGGAGAATTGAATTGTAATACCATATTGAAAGAAATGGAAAAAGAAAGAGTTCAGCGCACGCACGCACGCACACACACACACACACACACACACGCATACCATTCACTAGGGCTATTCCTACCTTTAGTTTTCCCCTGGATGTTACAGTATTTCACATAATAATGGGAAACAACTTGAAGAAGCTCCTGCGGCATCTACGGCACGTAACTCTGCCTTATTGTGCACATTTGTGTTTTGTGTACAGCTGACAATCCTGCAGCAAATATTTTTTGCATAAATTACACTATAATCCCATGTATCTCAGTGAATAATTTATCTATTTTACTTTTTTCATTTATTGCCAATATATGTATCAAGTGGTACGCTATTACTGATACTAAAGTACGATGTTGCATTAATTAACTTCATCATAAGCTTGAAAATGGTCGTGTGATTCGTCTAGCTATAAACAGACAAATGTGTTAAAATTAGATTAACTTTGAGTGTACTTTACAATGGCTTTAATGCATCAGAATTAATCTGACTAACTGGGAATTTCAGTGTTTGTGTTCATTATAAATTCAATTATTTTTAGCTTGTTGAGAAAAATTGTGAATCATAAAAAGCAAAATACAATGGTGAGGATTGGTGGACTCTTTGGCTCCTACTTCCGGGGGTTATCTCTAGTGCTGCTCCTCCCACTATCCCTTTGCATTGAATGAAGGGTAGTGTGTAAGACATCCCACAGCGCAATGAGCACTCCATCAGAAAGCTGATTCAACATTGTCTCATTTTTGGACTACTTTTAAAATGTACTTGCTTTGTTTGTTTTACACTTGGGTGACACTTCAACCGGCGCAAACCAAACAAATTAACATATATTTTTAATCTATCAAAAATATATATAACTTAACCTATATTTTAAACTACAAATACCATAGTGCATCTCCCAGTCTTTACACTTTGTTGAGAAAAAAAAAAGAAGATCAGACAAGATATGCTGGTGCAAGCCAAGCTACACAACATAAGGGCTGTAGTGATGTCAAACTATTTTAAATAAACACGTTGCTTATCTTTGCTGCCTTTGCGCTGATTAAGGTTTAATCCCCTTGGTCTACATTTCCAAAAGGCAGGCCTTCAAATGTCTTTATGACTGGCGGACAGGGGAGAAGTGAAATTACTTTGTAGCTGCTAAAAAGTTTTGATTTTTCTCATGGGCATTTTTGTAAATGCCTTGGTAAGAAAACTTCCTAATATTGCTAGATTATAAATAGGAAAATTACTGTAATGTATTGCCTTCATGGAGAAAGAATAAACTATAATTTTTAATTATTTCAAGCGAGTTTCGTAATGAGCATTGAGCATTGTTATATTAGCATGCTCCCTTGGAACAAGCAGTTTTTGTTAGAATATCAAAGTCCTTAACACATTTTAAGTTTACATTTGGAAGTTTATTTTTTTTTTTCCTTAACAAGTTTGAAAAATAAGACACGGTTACATCTGCTGCAGTGATCTGTTTACGCTACACAGGTGGGAAAATTTAGTAAACCTATATATTTACGTACAAAGAACAAGTAATAGCTGATGAATTATCAGCTTATTGAATGAATGTCTATTTCTCAGTGGAGGATTTTAACACCGACCTGAATTAAGCACCCAAGGGTGCTAGGAAGGATACGGGTAGTGATAATCCTATTAAATAGGATTCAGCCCAAGTGTGCCCTAAAGTCTGTGCTCTTTAGTCTTTCTCTCCAGACGATGGAAACAATTGGGTAATGAGATTCAAACTATGTGGAATATAAAAATACACGAATGTATCTTCAGATGCAAAGTTTTTCTAAAAGTTTTTGTTGTTTAGACAGACTGACTTATGACCAATTGATGTAGTACTCTGATTCAACCACAAACACATTGACGTGTGATATTTGAGCTGGTGGAAAAATATTCAAAAAAGACATATGAGCTAACGTTAGGACACTGCATTTAATTAGAACAAAACAGAACAGCGCAAATGAACTTTTAATCAAGTGAAGAACTAAAGAAAAACAATCCCCAAGATGCCCCTTTAGGATTTTTTTTTTTTTTACATTGTCCTCATAAACATCAACCAAAATAATGCCCTTCATGATCGTATCACGATCACTGACACTGATCCCTTATCTTCATCGAGCAGGAATCCTCTCGATAAAAGGGCAGTCGATTGTAAACATTCCCCGTTTCTTTCAGGCTGCAAGGGAGGGATACTAATTTCTCAGGCTGATTTTATTAATAGAGAGTCACAGAGAATCTGAGGAGGGCGATAAACAGAGATGAGATTCTATCAATTATACGATTTCTTTAATTAACCATCATTAAAGGCAGATCAATAACGCCAAGACCGGAATTAAAATAAGGCCCATACATTATACGGTATTTTACAAGCAACAATCAAATTGCCTCATATACTGTGGACCCCCGTCAAAGGTGTTGCCATGGTAACCAGCAGAGCAGAGGTGGGTTGGGTGAATTTAAAGGAGCCAGAATAGATCTCTATATATCCCAGACACTTCGGCGACGCTTAATTCAGCGGCGGAGGTGAAACCACGACTGGAAACCTAACGGGGGGGAAAAAAAATAAAAATTCCAAATGTATAACAAAGTAATAAAAGCCCTTTTCTGAAATATTTCTCCCGACACTGCCAATAAATTATTCAGAAATATAGTGAGGAATCTATAAATGTAGGTCACGAGTGCAACCCGCCAAAGAAATTAATTAGAATATTTAAAAACAGGAAGGAAGAGATGGAGCTCTGAAGACGAACTGCAGCGGCGGTTCAGTCGGTCAACACACAGGAGAGATAATGGACCCGGAGAGGCTCCAGCTCCTCAGAGAGTGATCAAGGGGATAAAGCTCAGCAAACCTGAGTGCTCTAGTTAGGAAGGTGTAGGTTGATGTAGGACGTGCTAAAGGCAGAAATTGGAGGTGATGTGATCTAGGTTTGATTTTGTGTGTGTGTGTGTGTTTTCAGGGCTGTAAAAGAATGTGTGTTTTTTTGTTTGTTTTTTTTTACAACTGTCCCTTTCTCATCTGAGTTTAGTCTAGGAGCTCACAATAATTCTTTCAATTTCTACAACTGAAATCAATGTAAAACAAACAAACAAAAACGTAAGAGCGGCCAGCTGTTGTAGCCGAGAGTTGGCTTGAAAAGAAGAAAAGCCTCTCAAACAATTGACCCGGAGTACTTTCAATGTTGAAGAAAAGTATGTGGAAATAATGTCAGTAGCAGAGCTTTGTGGCAGCATCAACCAAGAGAGAAACATGTCTCAGCAGATGAACTCTGAGTTGAGGAGCAGAACACGTGTGAATAGTGAGAACAGTTGCTTCCTCAATGACTCAAGCCCAGGAAGACACAAGAAAATGTAAAGACAGGGCAGTAAGGTATTTGCAGCAGTAAATCAGCTGATGCCCCCACATCCTTTCAGAAAAGAGTCATAGTTAGACACCAAAATGCCAGAACAGATTTAACTTCCACAAAGACACAGGAAGAATGTCATTAATTACTTTTAATGCTGTGATTAGTAGTGAACTGTAATTTATTGGACAGATCATTACAATGTAAATGCTGTCGCAATTGACGAGCAACTATTTTTTCAAAAAATTTAAAAGGGGAAAAAGACATAGGTCAGTAACCTTTTAGGGCATCTGGTATGAGAATTGTTTCAATTAGTTCGGGTTGATCATATGCGGGTTATAATTAATTTCAGTGATGCCTCCCATTCTCTTATAAGTCCATAAGCAGGTAGTTTTATTCAAACATGGATCTTGGTCCTTGTAAGTCTGACATAACCAGGTTGCGGCAGCAGTTGAACACTTTCACCTTCATTTTGCTTTAAATATATCCGTAAACCTGTCCTGTGTGAATTTAATTTACTTTGGCCTATACAGTCCTGCAGCGGCTCTAAGCATTTACTCAGTTTGTATGCCTCTCTGTATTTTTCCTGTATGCACAAAGCTTTAAGTTAGGGGTAGGGCTGAATTGTGAAATAGCACATATTTTACCTTTTGACTACTTCTTGGGTCAAAACTGACAAAATGAGATGCGCTCCATATTTGTCACCAATGCAGAGAATCCGCAGGGAGATGGAAATCAGTCGAGAGAAGAAAGAAGAGGTAAAGAGAAGGTGAGAGACATTTTCAAGTGGAAAAGCCATAAATTTAACACCTCCTCCCTCCCCTTATGAGCAGAAAGGTAGACTTACTACAGGAGAAGGTGATGGAAAAGAAAAAAAAAAATTTGGGGAAGGGTACCGAGCACTGGACATGGAGGTGTCGAGGGTCATAAAAACTAGGAGATGTGTTCTAGCCTCTGGGTCTTCATATCTTTTACATTTCTAATTAAAAGAGATAAAGAGTGAGGGAGTCATCAATCCCACAGTGATTTCCCAGTTAAGGCTTTAGAGGGGGCTGTAAACCAGGCAGCCCGGCATCATTGATTTTATAATTAGCTATCGTCACCCCAGACTTAAGATGGAGGCTGCGTAGGAGGGAGGGGGGACTAGGAGGAGACCTTAAAAACAGAGAGCAGGAAGCTGGCAGGGAAGTGGGAAGGCACAGTGAGGAAGATGATGACGCGGCCAGCCCCGAGGGGAGCCAAGGATGAAAGGAGAGGAAATTCAGAATGAGAAATGTATACGAAACAGGCAATTAACCAAAAGGGGAATAGGGCTATATAACTGTGTGCAAAGAAATTGGATAGTTAATTACCAGTGAAATGTCATGTGAGGATCAAAATATCAGGATAATCTTTGTCCAGGAGGAGGGGAAAAAAAAAAAGTCATACACGCCCTAATTATTAACAGATTTTATTATAATGAGCCCAACACAAACCTGACAGGAAAAAAAACGGCCGGGAAAACAGAAATACACAATGGTGTACATGTAGGATAACCTTCACACACAACACTTCAAAAGGATATAAAAAAATAGCCACTAGAGCTAATCTCCGGTTTGCTGCAAAGCGCTCTCAGTGGTTGCAAACAGACGTAAAACTTCATCAAGACACGACTCTCCAAGCACATACAAGAAAACAGATTTTGCTTTGATCTGAGATAAACAGCAAACTTTAAATGGTTTTTTAAAACTTCTTTGTACGCCTAACTGGATAATGCTGCTCAACGGCACGGTGACAAAGATGGTATTAACAGACCATTTCTTCTCTGACATAATAGTCCTCTGCGCATTAAAGTTTTTAGTATTATTTAACAATTAGTGCGCACTTAAAAAAGTATTTAGAACTCGCTGAACTTTTCTACTGTCCTGTTACAATTACTAACTTTAATGTATTTTGTTGCATTTTTATGTGGTAGGGCAGAACAAGCTAGATTCACCTCCATTCTCTCTGATGCTCCCAACTTATATCGAGTGCAACCGACTGCATTTCAATGTCACATAGAGATTTAGAGCCGGACTGGACTGGGGCCGTCTGCCACATGAATACATATTTAGCAAACCTCTGAGACCTTTACAGGACAGCTGTGTTTATACTGAGGGTGACTTCTGTAAGCAACTGGTTGGCTCTTTTAAGTTTATTTAGGGGTAAAAGAATAAAAAAAAAAAGCCCATAATCTTTAAAATCTCAATTTTGTAGTGAGTTTGTAAAACTATATATGGCTATGAATATTTTTGGAAAACACTGTGACTTAAGCATAATCAGCAGGTATCATTCCCTTTGATTAGCACCGATGTTTAGCGACAGTTAGACCCTCAACCCTCAAATTTTCTGCCTTTGAAAACAGACAGTAAAAACACCGAAATGTAGACAAAATATGCTCACAACACACAATTTTAGATTCTGTAAAATCATGAAAAACACACGCAAAACGTACGGCGTCTCAACATATCAACATCTCACCTAAAAACTCCTCCAGCGTAAAAAGAGGGTGCAAATACAGCAGATAAAAATCAAGCATCTAGTTAGCAAATTTTCTTAGGCAAGCTCGGAAAGTTTGTGTTATGCTACACTGAATGAACTCGGTGGCTTCAAACTAAAGCTGAATATGGTTTACTCGCAGCGTAACTCAAGTTAATTTTAAAACAGGAAACCATGAAAAATGCATACAATATTGATTAAAAAGGGAGGCAGCAGTTTTCTTTATTAGGCAGTATAAGAGAAGGAGGAAACATCTAATGCTGACAGTAAGTTTAGTATTTTAGGCACAATTTTGGAAGTGGATGACTGTATATTAAGCTATAAGAACAAGATCGCAAAATAACAACCGAGCATCTTTTGTGATTACAAAAGCAAAAGTGTAATCACTTTTGCTTTTGTGATTAATCAATATAAAAAAAAAGATTTAAGTTGATCTAAAAAGCATGTGAGTTTTACAATGACATGTAGAGAACTGGTTGATGCATCTATCCTCAGCGGCCGTTAATAAGCTTACTTATTCTAAACACTGTCCATATAGGAAAGCCTAAATCACCCCAACTGCATCTGCATGAATCATCTGTGATTTTGTGCTATAAAAAGTGCATATCAAATTTTAGGTCTGAATAAAGGGGGGAGAAATATGACGTTATAAGCCTACATTATTGCCATATTCCCCCCCCCTTATCAACAGCGCTGTGGAGTATCTTTATGCTGCCATGAAAAGTGTCCAAACCAAAGGCGGAGGATTTAACGCTGGAACGGAGCTTTGCCACGATTTCCCGCAGAGCCGAGTCTACACAAAACATCATAATTACAGAGCCCGTCGTGACTCCTAATCACAATCGCCATAAAAACGACATTACATCCGTCGTAAAGCTCTCGACGCTGCAATGATTCAAAGGAAATCATTCTGCTCCCCGCCTGCGAACTCTCAAATGCCAGGCCCCAAAAATTCCTGCAGCTTCACGCTGAGCAACGGTCTTCTGTGAGTCATAAACACGGCGCTGACCTGCCACTGTTGGCATGGCCGAGGCAATAACACAACGGTCTACAGGATGGGGTGGTGCTGTGTGGGGGGGGGGGGGGCGGGGTATAAAGGGGGAGACAAGGTTGGTGGCAGATACAGAGTAATTGCATATAACATTGTGTCCTGCGTTTATAATGTGCTGTTTATGTGCTTGTTAGTCGACGCAGCTGGAAAACAAAGTCCCTTCCTGCTTTGTGAATGCTCGCTGTTGTCTTGGCTGGATATCCGCCTGTCACCATAGCGAGGTGTCTGCCAGATCGCTGCAGGAAGACACAAGGCAAGAGTGTGAATAAGTGTGTGTTTGTGTTAGAAACTGGGGGGTTGGGCGGGGGGGGGGAAGAAAAAAAAGACACACATTGCGGTCGAAAGCGGAGGCCAGAGCGCAGGAGCGGCTGAGTGGGAGAACGAGAACCTTAACGATGCTGAAAATTGGCCCGTGACTGAGGTACACCCCTCAGGTAAATCATTGCTACAGCTTCCTGTCACATTCTCTGTCCCCTCGTCCTCCCATCCTGCCTCCCCTCCAGCGCCTCACCTCTGTCTCAGACAGTTTCCCCCGCTTCACCCCGACTCAACTTCATTTATGACCACATATTCAAAGCTTCCATCTCCGGGCCACAGCTCCCCCGTCGCCATAAATAACCCCTTGCATATGCATGTGTGCATTCGCAAGCTCTGAAATCCACATGCAACCGGTCCTCTGCGAGGACAGAGACGCGCGGCGACGGACAGCGTTTAGCTGCGTGCCGTGCGTTTAATCAGCACAATTAACGTGCGCATTGAGCTGGAAACATTTTACGCTTTCACCCTCTGCTTCTCAGGTCAAAATATGATATTTCTTATTAAGGTTTGCGTATAAAGCAGGCTGATTTACAGAGTTGTCCCGTTGGCTCAAACCACATAAAGACGCTACTGGAGTTTATTAAAAGCAGTGTGCATGACAGAAAGGTATCCTCATGTTTCCTTGGGCCTTACTTAATCACTTCTTTAAATTACAATTTTCAACATAAAATTGTCAACTCTCTCGACTTGTTGAAGGATTTCTTGATGGATTACAAGGATCAGGCTTAAGAGTAGGACTGCCCGTCTAATTGCGTGGTGATCAAACCTGTTATGGTGGGTTCCTAAATACAGACTACGAGAAGATCAAGTCCTCCAACTAGTGAAGTGGGACCTCAATTTATTAGGCACGATGGTCCAGACCATCCCACGGGTGCTTGACTGGCACAGGCTTAACTCCTCTACAGTTGGTATTTTCTGTTAAATTGAACAGATTTTAAATCAGACCTCTGCTTTCAGCAGTCAGTGGGGATGATGAGAGTAAATCCTCCTGTCGAATTAATTTTTCCACGAGTTCAGATTGAGTTTGGAGAAATTTTGTCACAAAGTTTTGGCTACTAGTTAAAGTAGTTATAATTTTACATATGCTTAAGCCCCAAATTATTCACACTCCTGGCATATTTAGATATACAGTTATTTTCATTCAACTAAAAAGTTTGTTTCTGAATCAAAAATGATGCTGGTAGACCTAAAAAAAAATAAAACTATGTAAAAGGAGTATACATATTATATATAATTATTTACCCTTTTTTAGTTATGTTTTATTATAATATGGAATGTCAACAAATCTTTTTACCCTTCTAAATAATCAGTGGCAAAGTCTTTATCAACATTACAGCAATCAAACCCTTTCCATAATTGCTGACCAACATTTGGCATGCTTTGAGAGCAGTATTATGATTATTTTGCCAATGAGCAAGTCATGGGGGCTGGAAGGCCTTGTGCTGTCCACCCTAATCACAATAAAGTTGTTAATGTGATTTGGCCACTGCAAATGGTTAATATGACTTCCAATCAGCAGAAACACGTGGGTAAGCTTAACATATTAATTTAAACCTAAATCTGACGAACGTATGAATAACGTATGAATAATTTATGAAATGTGTGTGTGTGTATAACTATATATATTTCATAAATTATTCATACGTTTTATATATATATATATATATATATATATATATATATATATATATATATATATATATATATATAGTAATTGCTTGAATACCAAAATGAAAATGATTCAAAGAGAGTTCTTTATTTACTACATTATGTTCTGCATGTAGATTATGAGAATTTGCTACCTTAGAAATGCGTCCTTGTACTCAGGCAACAGAAGTGCTGTTTCCTCTTCAGAGTTTTTGCTTCCCTGCAGGACTGGATCAGATTCCTCCTCCTAAATGCCAGCGTAAAGCACACACACAAACACACACACACAGAACAGGAGTCAGGCAGTTAACTCATATCTCTCCAGCACCTATTACAGTCGAATAACTTGCCAACTAGCAGCCTAATTGCTTCCATGAGATAATGTCTATATCAAACGACCCACTGCCCACGTTTAACTGATGTGCATGGCTATTAGTTGGAAGCCATATCTCATTTTCACTATCACATATAATTACACCGCGGTGACAGCGAGCGGCTCTGATAGCGCGTCTCACCGAATCAGAGCTGTGAGGCAGAGTGTCGGCGTTGGCCTGGTGTGGCAGGGAGAGCGGGGCGGGCTGGTTGATGACCACAGCGCTCCTGTCCGCGTCCCGCGGGGCGATGGCGGGGGTCGAGAGCAGCAGGGAGTCAGGCTGGCCCTGCTCGCAGAGGCTGTAGTGGCCCAGAGATCTTGGCGGATGGAGGATCTGCAAAGCCTCCGGGCTCTCGTCCTCGGAGTCGGATAGCGCAGTCTCGGGACGCCCTGCCAGAAAGATTAGTTGGTGAAGAGAAGGAGGTCACGTTTCCGCTCACAGGACTGCTCTCATCACACGCAACAGAAGCCACGTCGAGTGATATTTAGTGCTCCTCCTCTCTGATAGCAGATGACACTTTTATCGTTCACATCTGCAGGGCATACAGTAGATTGATGTGCAGCTCAATTTACCTGTAGAGGCAATTGGAGCCGCGTCCCACCTGGCAGTGGTCACTGTTCCCGTCTTCTGCTCCAGCTGACAGATGTACTCCATCAACTCCTGTGGCAGAAATTACATGGATCACATCACAAGCTCAAGCAGGGGCTCCATCAGCATTACCCTCATATCCGGGATGATATCGGGCATCGTCAAACCGAAGTCAAATGAAAATGTTGTGCAAGAAACATACAAAAAAAAAAATTTATTTAATATAAATAGAACTCCCCTGATGCACTTAATATCAAAATCTTTGTTTTTATGCACTTTGATTGGAGCGACACATTCAGTTGCGATTGTTAAACGAGTCTGCAGCTGGCAAATGCGAAGCTGGTTGGCCAACAAAAACTGCAAACACATTAACAGCTGCAGCACTGACTGACCTGAAAACCAGCATTTTATATTGCACTATAAACAATTTATATAGCACAATAACAGGAAGACAACAACACAGAAGATCCCCAACACCTGGGATATGCACTACCCCGACATTCTTGTTGCGTCAGTATGAATTTGTTATAAAACCCAAGTTATACGACACAGGAAGCATGCTAAATGTTTTAATCATTGTTATTATAGGAACAGTGATATTCAAACACATGTCAATTAGAAGAAACTCCTCTGCTCCTGACCTGCTTCTCTGCTCGCAGCTGCTCTTTCTCTTTCTGTGCAACCCTCTGGCTGGCTTTCAGCTCCTGCAGCTCCCTTCGTGTTTCACTCAGCTGAATCTGCGGGCCGGTCACCGTAAAAAAAAGAGCAGCACTGAATATGTCAGAATCATTTATTTCATAAAGCAACAAATGGGGTGTGAACAAGTTAACTGGCTACGCAGTTCACGTGACAATTTTTTTCCCCCCCGTTTGACACACCTCCTGTTCGTGTCATGACTGAAAAGACTTTTTATCACAAGGTGCTTGCTAAATTGAAAGAAAAATACTGCAATGATGTACAGTTTCTCTCTCTCTCACTCGCTCACCCGGTTGCAATCTTTTTCTCTACCAAGCTCAACCTCCAGCTTCACCCTCTCCATCTTCTCCTCCCGCAGCCTCTCTTGCATCTTCTGCAGCTCTGCGTTGATTCTCTCCAAGTGGTCCTGGTCCAACTGTGGATGTGACACACACAACGTCTGAAATGCTTTCCCAAATTAGAGTCCTTTAATAACGTGCAACATCCTGAGTCGACCACAGACTCAATAATCAGAGTAAATCTATTACCTCCGCAGCGTTCTGCAGAATCTGCCTGTCTTGAGCCCAGTTGGCTCTTCCTTCTCTCAGGGCCATGCTGGCATCTGCAAGTTGAATGGTGAGTTGGGCGGCCTGCACTCGAGCCTGGTGCAGCTCGGCCTGCACATGATCCTTTTGGGCTGCCAGCGAGCTCAGATCGCTCTTCAGGCCCTCGACGGTGCGCTCGCTCATGTGGAATCGTTCGCGTAGGCTCCGCATCTCCTTTAGCGACGCTTCACTTTCAGTCTGTTGACAAAGCAAGCCGAAAAGGACACGTCTGGTTACCGTCGTGGCAAAACAGAAAGTAATTTGAGATACTGGTGCTGGCTTTATTAAAAAAAATAATAAGGCTGGTTGTTTTCATTTTAAGCATTAACGAGAGTGGTGTTAAAAATCTGAATGCAAAGACACAATTTTCCAACTAAACCAGAATAAAGAGACACATTTTCTCGTTCACTTTTTGTAGGGTTTTTCAGGTGGAAGTGATATTTATATATTCTTTATCAAACTCTTTCTTTATCCATCATTAAAATAAATGCTAAAGTTCACCATCAGGTTATGGCAGACATTTCTACATACACAACTATGAATGCAGAACAGATTGTTAGGACGTGGATAGGTGAACAGACAAATGGAAAGACCGACAGATGGACAAATAGATGGACAAATGGGGTGATAAACAGAAAAATGACAAATAGATTAAAATGGATGAATGGATTGAACTTCTAAGCAATAAGATAACAAATACAGTCTTGAAATAATCTGTTTGGTACTTAGACTGGGAAGAGACTCCAATCAAATTCCTAATTTTTCCTGACAGCGTAGAAATTTTTGCAAATGTGCAAACATGTTTATTCCTTTAAGTATCTGACCTCCTTCCTGTGGGCAGTGGTGAGTTTCTGTGTGAGGGTGGTGATGGTGTTCTGGAGCTGCAGGACGCTGGTGTCTCTCTGGGCCAGGGAGTTCCTGAGAACCTGGAACTCTTTAGACAAACTCCTGAGCTCAGCTTCAGTCTGATCCAGCTTGTTCTAACAAACAGGCCAAATGGAAGAAATCAAAGTAAAGACCCAACAGAGATGCCAGTTTACTCTTACCACTGAATTGGTTTGAGAGGAAAATACCTGCAGGCCTCTTTTTTCAGTCTCCTCCTCTTTTCTCAAGGCAATTGCCCTCTTGGCTCTGTCTTTCATTCTGTAAACACAGATTTTTGGCAATGGGTGCTCAAAACAATTTATGATACCCTTCCAAAAAAAAAAAGAAAAAAAAGAAAGTCAAACCTCTCCAATTCTGTCTCTCTTTCCACGGCTCTTTGTGTCAGTGTTTTGATGTCTTCTTCAAGCTCTCTGATCAGCTGCTCTTTTGCTGCCTTGACCTCCATTAAAGCAGCTTTCTCCTGGACTAAGCAATCTCCTAAAGCCTTTTCATCCTGAAATACCAGAATTCAAGTCAGGCTCTGAAGATCTCTAAGCATCTGGTGAGGAAAATGAACTGAACATCATCTGAAACGTAAATGTAGGTCAACAAGAGAGCAGACCATTAAGGTCAATGTACCACCTGCTGCTTCATCTCCATCTCCTCGATCTTCTGATCACTCTGCGCCAGCTCCTCCTTCAGCCTGCTGACCTCACGCTCCAACCCTCTGCGATGTCTGTCCCATTGCAGCTTCTCCTTCTTGTAGTCCTCCCTGTCTCTCTCCCTTTGCTTTTTGGCCGCCTCCTGCTCACGCAGCAGCTCAGCGCGCTCCTGCAGACACTCCTGTAGCCGACTCTGAGAGGAGACAGGGAGAATACCCGGGTTGTCTACGGATGTCCTTTATCCACGCTCATTAATTATGGAGCTCTAAAAAGCATATGCTAACCAGGAGTCTCGTCTATGTCGTTTATAGTTGTCGTCATGCTCACACTCACCTGCAGCAGTTCTGCCCTGGGTATTACCAGCAGCATGTCTGTGCCTCCGTGGGATTCGTCCTCCAGGGTCACCAGGTCTTCCAGAGGCTTCGGTGCACAGAAAGTGAATGTTGAGCTGCGGGAGCACACTTCCCCTTTAGCATCAACATATATGAACTCATACTCCTGGGAGCTGGGCTTGGGCAGGTAGGAGGCTGAAAGTGATGAAACAAAGTCTTCTTTAATAAGTTAGCAACTATCAGAGAAAGACTGGAGTACTTCATATACAGCGGTGGCTCAAGAGGTAAAAATTCATCCTGTGACCGGTGGGTTGTCGGTTCAAACCCCTGCTCCGTTCTTTGCCTGCTGGTGGTGATCAAAGCCCTAACCACCACCAGCTCTACTCCAACAGTGCTTTTCATTATACCTTCAACAACTGCTTTTAGGAGCACTGGACTGAGAATTAGTTCATATGATAAACTCAGGAGACACACAGTTCCACCAGCTGTATGCTAATTGCTGCTGCTGCTAGTCTGGAGGAGCTAAGTGGGGAAGGCATTGGGAGGTGGAAGTTCGGCTGGAAACTGCAGCTCCAAGGAGGAGCCGTGTGGAAGTAGGCGGGTCTTTGTTGGAGCAAGTTTTTAGGCAGCCCTGAATGACTGTGACAGGAGATAAAAGGATTTCTCAAACATGCATGAAGGAATCAAAGCAACACTCCACTTATGTTTTTGAAGGGAATAACATCATAACATGATAAAAAGACTAAAATAAAAAAAAAAGAGTCAAATTTAAAGAATATTCTCCAAGCCCTTTTACATGTCTTCCTTTATAACATCTGGGGTTATTAAACAACATATATCCAGAGCTGCAGCCCTGGAGCCCAGGGTTAACTATGCCCATGCTGAGAACCACTTTAAGTTAAAATTTTTAAATAATGCTATAATACAATAATTTGTTCAAAATGACAGCTTTTTAAATTATATACTAAAGAACAGACTTGAATGAATTACCACCTAAGCTATGTGCATTAGCTAAGTTAATCTAGAAGCAATCATCTTTTCAAATCACAGCAGTTGATACGAAGTCTTTCTTTATTTGCTCTGCACATTGAATTGGCTCAGACCCATACCTGCTCCATGCATGCTCCTCACAGAGAACCGCCCTGATCAGTTTCTTCCGACACACAGCACAAAGTGAACAGTGTATTCTCCAGCGAGCAGCAGCAGCAGTCAGCAGAGGAGGCTTTAAGCCATTGTTTTTTGTCGTTCTCATTACTCAACCCCCTGCTTAGCACAGAAATGAATTCACGCCACGACAGAGGCCTTCTGTGCCGGAGACAAAGCAAGGCAGGATATTTGTCTTCTGCACAGGATGTGTTTTTTTTTGTTTTCCTTATTATTCTTCTGGAAAAATTCTCTTTTAAGTGAGAAACAAACATTGCCATCCATAAAACACAAAGATTTGCAACGATGACAGGCATTTTATAGAAATAACAATCTCCTGCTGAAGGTTTTATGTGCTGATCTGCTGTCCTAGCAGAGATTCACTGAAACTATGAACAATAAATACACAGGCATGAGTACCCTGGAAGTGCACGCAGCAGTTGACCTCTGTGCCCTCTTGATAATCGGCTGGGGCCAGAGCCCAAACGAAGGTTTCATAGTCCTTCAATGACGACCATCCGACCTGAGGAGGACAACATGCACACGTTGTTATTCCTAAGGTAATTATAATGAAATTTATTTCAAAAGGGACAATGTACAACTGAGACATAAATGTCACCATTAGATGTGCTGCACCGGATTGGCGCAAAAGCTAATTTGCGTCTGTAGTTCGCCAACAGGTCACAAAAATGAATACACAAAACAACAATTAAACAAGACAGAAAACACAACACTAAAAGTTGTTTTCCAATCACAACAACACATAAACACACACACAAAGAGTCATGCAGTTAATAAAAATAAATGCAGACTTTCATCCAGGTCGAGGTTCATCCATTTTTTCACCCAGGCTTACATTTTTACAATTGAATTCCTTTTTGAAACCTAATTGAAAATATTTATTGGTAATTTCCAAAAAAGGTTGTCTCATGTTGGGGCAACCTTAACCAAAAATATATGTTTGTACAAGAAATTAAATATAAAAATATACTACAGAACCAAGAAAAGCAGAAATTATTTACTCTGCTGTTAAAATAATTAAAATCAAATCAATCTAGCTATATTTGTAAGGTGCGTCAAACTCTTTAAGATGTTTTTGCTCCTTGTTTTTTTCCCCATTTTTATGTAAAGTGTCTCTTACAGTCACTTTAAGAAAAAAAAAAGAAACGGTTGTTGTTAGGGTTCAATGATAATTAACAACACAGTTTTTGTGGAGTCAAAAGAGATACAAAGCAGTTTTCTTTGCATTCACAATAGTACTTTTTATGCAACCCTGCAAAACAAAGTGATTCAAAAGATTAAAAGCCACTAAAACAGGCTGTGTATATAACTTTAGTTATTCTTTTCTGCTTTTAGTAGAACTGATAAGATGCTAGCTTGAAAAGAGGCTTAGTGTATAAAATACTATGACATTTTTCATACTACTGTTTACAAAGTAATACATGGAGGGTATAATGCGCTTATACTATCTAGTTAATTAAAGGACTATTCTTCATTTGAGTAGTATGATCGAAGTTTTTAAACCATAACTTTTAAACCTTGATAAATCTTTTTTTGCTGGTAGCTGGCTCATCACAATTCAGAACAAAATATATGAAAACTGATTTGTCATCTCAAGTACAACGGCCTATGTAATGAGCTTCAATGTGAATGTGAATACCTGTGGGGTCTCAAAAAGTCAAAAACAAACATAGGGATTAAACATTAAAAATGCTTGAAGCCGAGGGACTCGAATGCGATCCTGTGAAAATACTACGGTTTTTTAAACCACTTTTTTTCCGTTTTTTTTTCAATTAGGATATCCAATTTTCACTTTTTGATCACAGGAAAAAGTTTAAGACCTGGAAATAGGTGACACAAAATAATACACTTTTCCAGACTTTCTTAACCTGTTTCTGTTTGTTTTTATGACAATTGTCAGGACAGTGATACCTTAAAGAGCCCAATCCAGTCACTGCTGACCCAGCTGTGCTGCGAGCTCAGTGTGTAGTGGCAGTCGACTCTGCTCTGGGGGAAGTAGGCACAGCCCACGTTTCGAAACTCCACGCGCCAAGCCTTGTCCATGGCAACACAACACAATGACAGGCTACTTTACACCTAAAAGAAATAAATGAGCTGGTGAGCAAACCTGAGCAAGCAGACGCCTCTGAATATTTATTTGGTGTAAGAAGATAGCCTGACTGAGGCTGCACTTGAGAAAAGGACACCAGAGATAAGCCTCTATGACAGGACGGGCTTTGAGCAACATGACATATTAGAAGTGTGTTGCCGTGGCTATTTTGGTCGTCATAAAAAAGAAAATCATTTGTTAGTTATTGTACTTTATTACATGTAAACAGGCAGTTAAAAGTGTCTGGGTCTCGGATTCGACACTACTTAAAATGAATTGAGCAATCCTGGCTGCATCTTTAACGTACTACAGTCTCTTCTAAGTACAGAAGCAGCTACAGCGCTTTGGAGAAATATTCATGCCCTTGGACTTTTACACACTTCAATCTATTTTAATTGTATTTTTGTGTTACAGACCAATACAAAATAATGAATAATTGTCAAGTGGAATGGAAAAATGTGGGATGACTTTCAAAATCTTTCACAATTAAAAACCCAAAATGTGTTGCATGAGCATACGTCATGTTAGAAAATCTGCATCCAGATGTTACTAGCCATGTGCTCCACAAATCTGGCCTAAGGTGAAGAGCTGTAGGCAGATAGACATCATTCAAATCTGCACTGAACTTTTTGGCCTACAAGCCAAATAGCATGTGTGGCAAAAAAAATTAAAAAATAATAACTAGGTGAAAGATGGTGGTGGCAGCATCAGGATACTTTCCAGGCAGCAGGGACAGGGAAGTTGATCAGAGTTAATGAGAAGATAGGTGGAGCGAAATGTAGGTCAGTCCTGAAGGAAACCCTGTTAGAGCATGCAAAAGGGATGAGCCTGGGTCAGAGGTCAGAGATAGACCTTACACAATGTGAGCATGGACGGTACACTTAGAATAATTGTAGGGAAAATATCATATGAGGACATTTTAGGAATTCTGCATTTTAGTTATTGAAGTTTGAAATGTAATGGCTAGAAAGAAATTGGTTCTTATTCCTTCTACCTTGAGTATCAAAATACATTTCTATGTTCTAGCAGACTACAGGAATTTAATCCTAAAAAAAGAGCTCCAAATCGATGTTTTGGATAACAGCATGTTATTATGTTTCCGATTGCAATGTGGCTTTGTTTTGATATATTGCACCCCATAAATTACAAATGTAACGTGAGAAAATATGAGAGCGTTCAAGAGAGATAAAAAACAACAACTTTGCAAGGCACTGTAACAGCTATGCATTCAATCTATTTTGTCATGACAAAGGCCAGATGTATTTTCCAGCGGGGCCACAGAAAACAACAGACTGTGCTTGTTCTTCTGCTTGTAACAACAGAAGAACAACAAACTCTTAATATGCTGTAAAACTGCAACGGGCTCATAACTATTTTCGCATCACAAATGGAACTTTGAAGTTCTGAAATGTCTACAATTTTCTATTTTGAAAAAAACATACAAAAATATGTGCGTCTATGTATTAACTGTCGATGCCCCCAATAACCACATATTTGAGGTGGAAATTTACAGCCACTTTCCGAGGGTTCATATTTCACAGGCAGCAGGCTTGAGGCCCTGCAAGAAGCAGCGCATGTCGGGGAAACACTGTGCCAGACACCTCGATGCAAGTTTATTAATTAAAAAACCATAAAGCGCAGGATATTCAATTATGAATTTATGTTTTTGTTGCTAATTATTGCTTGTTTTGTTTAACTGCTGTAAGTGTGAACAGAGCGGGGACAATGACAGGCTTTGTTAACTAAAGAAAAAACATCTGCGCACATTTTATCTCGAGTCCTCCATGAAGTGACTCTTACCTTTAAATCCCGACACTCTCTATGAGCGGGCTGAACAACGATGCCGCGTGCGAGTCAGTGGGTCTGTAGTCCTCAGTAAAACCACGCAAACATATTCACAACAGCTGTGGCTTAAGCTGCCGGGACACAGCTTCTACAGTAACCCGAAACAATTACAAAAAAAAAAAAACAACAACAACAAAGCCAAACATGAGCACCACGGCGTCAAGATTCACCGTGGGATTGTGGGAGCTGTTGTTCGTCAAACAGCTGGAATTATGGAAGATCACGAGAATTCGGACTACAACCCCCAGGATGCTGTATCACTGGCAGAAGACCGCTGAACGTAATATGATGCTGCTCGACATCCAGCGTTGCGTTTCTCATCGGAAAGAGCTACAAACGGTACAGCTGGCAGATGTCAGCTTGATCCACCAATTGGAAGGTTTGCGATGAAGGATGACGACCAATAGCAACAACAACGATGAAAATAAAGATTTTTTTTCTGCGGTTATTAAGGGTTAGTCTACAGATCGTCACACATTTGCTTCGTATTCGACAAAATTACACATAAAGTTACGCATTCCTAATTGGGAATGTAACCTACTCCTATCACTTTCTTTCATTATTAATTTTATCTTTAAAAATAATATATCGAAAGTTTTTGTGTACTTTACAATCTAATCATTAAGTTCTCCTTAACGATATATGCTATGTGCAAATCTGATTTTAGTCTGAATCTCCAAATAATACGGTCATTTTACTTTTTGGGAGCTCATCATTCTGCCCCCTTTACTGACGTGTTGTACAGAGGGAGCACTTATAGAACATGATGCTATGGCGCCGGACAGAAGGTGGCAGTACAGTTTTTGAAAACCTCCCATAGCACACAATTTTACATTCTGGCTGACCTTATGCAAACTTTTAAACCTCAATCACGCAGCGCATGTTTATGACACTGCTGAAACCATCTCAGAGGTAGGTATGTGGCAGTATGGCATTCAGACACATTACAAATGCAAATGTGTCTATACCCCTTGAACTTATTCAAATATTTTTCATGCTACAACCACTCTTCCATGTATTTTTGTGATTTTTAAAAAAAAAATGTAATTTATTTTTCAATTTGTAAGTTTTTCTTGCCTCTCTTTCATTTTTGATATATCTAAGTAAAATCCACTTCAGCCAGCTGTCAAAGTCAACTAATTAGTAAAGATATTTCACCTGTGTGAGATTTAACCATATGAATAGAGCTGCTCTCTGAAGGCCTCAGATGTTTGTTAGTGAACAAAAAGTATCATTAAGATCAGGGTGCACAGTGACTGCCAGCCTGCCAAGACATGGCTGTCCACCTGAACTACACTGGACAATAATCTGCAGAGGTAAATAGCTCTGGTGGAATAACCTGTTGATAAGATAACTATTTGTTGAGCTCTCTACAATGACCAGATATGCCACTGTCCTTGTGATGACATGTGGCCATTGCTTATAGCTTTGCAGCTAGAAAAAAAATGAGACAGAAGAAGGTGCTATGCTGAGATTTAAGGGATTTTCTTTGGCCTGTAAGCATCATGTTGTGGAGAGAGATTTTCTCAGTGATTGTTTATATAGGCAGGTACATGTATGCAGCCCTTACTCAGACTGGCGGTGGCAGTTTCTGATATGGGCTACACGGTGGCTGCCCAAGGCGGCTTCTCCTCTAGGGATGAACTGTCGGAACATCCCCCCCCCCAGGTGCTCCTCTCCATAAACGTACGCAAGCTCACCCACACCTGATGTGCCCCCGTCGCGTGCGTCTCTGGACACGAGAGCTGCGTGCACCTCTTCTCCCCTCTCCTTTTTGCTGCCGCCAGATCCAGTCTGTCCTGGTGACGGACAGGCTAACCATCCAGGTAACAAACAAAACAAGTACATTTGCCTCCTAAACCTCAGGCCCAAAATTTCAAACTTCTCATGCCTCAGGTTAGTCTTAACAGAGCAGCCAATCAATGCCGTACCGTTCCCAGCTATGTCTTATAAGGACACCACCAGACATCAGAAGAATGTTTAAAATGGAGCTGTTGCATGAAATAAAATCTAAAAATTCAAATGCATTTCATATATGTAGCTATAGTGTGTTAGTATTGCCACTTATGAGTTCAGACTTCCCTTTTGTATTGCAAATACAGTGGCCGTGGTTCTGACTATTAAACATTTCATTACATATATAAGGTCAAATGAGTCTGATAACATTCCTATGCTACTTAAAATACCTTTGATTTAAAGTTTGGTTCAGTAGGGGCAATGCAGATTAAATTATATGTTCAATTTTGAGTGTAAAATCATATCAAAATACATCATATAGTGATGTATTTTGATATGTAAATATCGGCAGACATCTTGTTACTCATTCTCAGGGCTGGTAGTTAATCTCATTAATTTGAACTCTTAATGAGTCATTTCTGTCACATAGCACACTTGCTACATGCAGAAGAGTAGATGATGATTCTTATTGCTATGTTCTAGTCTGTTGTTGCCTATTAGGCTGCTGCTCAACAACGGTTTTATAGCCTGTTAAATAGAAATGCATCGCTATAAAAATTTCGGACGATAATCAACATTTTTAGTAGTATATAGATTAAAATTTTTTCCATACACTTTCGACACTATGTAAAAGCTTCGTACACCTGTGCTGCATCACACTTCCACGTTTTTCAGAGAAGGTTTTAAAGGAGTTTCCATACCGCAAATAAATGGTATGTATGGTTGATTGAAAAGCCTTGGGAAGGTGCAGAGGTGGATTGTAAGGGATTTGGGGGGCGTTGGGGTCGAGTTAGTGGTGCACCACCCTTAATTGTAACTGCATTCTGTTGTCCAGGGGGTTTGGTTTGCTTGGATAATAACGAGCTGTGTGACTATTCTATATAAACAATTTAAAAGTTAAGACCAAAGCATATCCATGTGTCATAATCCCTCGGTCAAAGTACAAACCTAAATCCTATTGAGAATCTGTGGCCACATTTGATTGCTGATGTCCACAGATGCTCTGCTTCCAATCTGACTGAGCTTGATGATTTTGCAAAGAAGAATGGGCAAATATTTCAGCCTTTTGGCAGAGATGCACCCCAAAAGGCTTACATCTGCATTTTTAAAAAACATATTTTTCTCATTCCATTTTATAACTAAGTGTGCACTACTTTGTGTTGGTCTTTCACACCAGGTTTTTCCAACAGAGCTTTCAGAACATAAGTTTTAAAAAACTGCATGCACCCCTTGTATTTGAGATGACTTGCCTTCAGTGTGTTGATCTGCAGAAATAGGTCGCTATTCAAACCACATATCCTGTATGCAACCATGTATACTTCTGAATCCCAGTTAAAAAAAACCCCATTGAAGTTGGTGGTTGTAAAGGAAATTTGGAAAAGTTCAGTGAGTAGGAATTATTTTACAAGACACCGTACAGCAGATATCAGTTGTGCTTTACTGACTGAAAAGCCATAAAGTTGCAGTAATGAGTAATGAGCTTAAACGACAGCATTTACGAAATTAGTTTTTGGAGTTATTCCCCAACTCTAATGTAATCTGAACAGGTTTGAATTTAGGTCATTGGAAAAATTGGCATACTGCAGCCACAGGGGAAAAAAACAAAACAACCCCATGTCAAAAGCAAAATTGAGTGTATTATGGTTCTGTAGTTACAGCGTGGATGGCGCTAATTTGGTATTACTGCAGTTATTGATGTTCATTGATGAGTCAGTGGACCCAAAGAGTGCTTTATTCCTTCCTCAATTAGTGGGCCCAGTTTGACTAATTTAGTCTTTTGACAACACTATAAGGAGGCTTCATGTAATTTTATGCAGGACGATAGTCGATGTTGAGACCCTATAAATTGTGTTTAAGTGGATTAATAGTGAGTAAAGCTAGGAGGGGGGGAGAGGGTTTCCCTTGCTGTCTGATGATTAAATAGGTTGTTTGGCAATGAAAAGCTTATATGGTTGTCTTTGGTTACAAGTAGGAACAGGAAGTTGAGAAAAGGGTTGACTAAAATTATGTTTTCAAATAGTTTTTGTGGCAGATATGTTTGCTTTTCTCTTCAACGTAAAAATCTGTAAATTTCTCAAACAATTTTTTATATATATATCTATATATATTTGTATATCTTTTTTTTTAAATAAAACTTACATATTGCATCTTTAACTGCTATTGAAACCTGCTAGTCTTTTTTGGGTCACATCTCAAACAGCTTTTATCCTGTACTCCATTTTTCTTTGTTAATTAGTTCAAGCTCAATGGGTTGGACAAATGATTTAATTTTATGTCCTGTTACAGATTTCTATTTGGATTTAGCTTATGAACTTTGATTGGCTCTTTCTAACACAGATGTGCCTTGATCTAAGCCATTGCATTATACCTCTGGCTGTTAGTTGAGGGAAATTTTTGTAGAAATGTGAGCCTCAATCACAACCACAAGTCTTTTTCTGCTTCCAACAGGTTTCATTCCAGCTTGGCCCTCCATTTAGTTCCCTCCATCCTACCATCAACTCTTAACCACCTGTCCCTGCTGAAGAAAAGCTTTCCCATGGCACAAAACTGTCACAGCTGTATTTCACAGTGGGGATGGTGTGTGCAGGTTGATGTGCATTTAGAGTTCCAGCCAGACATGGTGTTTTGAATCCAAAGTTTTTCATCTATTCCTCCTTTCACAATTCTCTTATCTCAGATGTGCATCTTTACATCTCCTCCAGAGTTATCCTACAGGCATCAGAATCACTTCTCTGATCACTACTTGTCCTCGTCAAACCTGTCAGTTTAAATGGACGCTCTTATTTGGGTAGGAGTGCAGTTGTGTCGTTCTCCTTTCATTTTTGATGGACTGATTAAGCAGTGCCACGTGAAATGTTCAATGTGATATTTGTTTTGGAAACTAGGTCTGCCTTAATTATCTCCACGATTTTCCTCCTGATCTCTTTGCTGGTATTCATTGACTTTTATAATGCTGTTCGTTCATTAATATGATGTAACAAACTTCTGAGGCCTTCACTGAACAGCTGAATTAACACAGATTAAATTATTTACTATTTACAAATGTACAAATTAATTGATTGGACTAAATTTTATTCAGAGTGTGCTCCAACTACAGGGGGATCACACATAGTAAGGTTAATCAATGTTTCTGGAGAGGAGGGTGCCCTGGATTGTTAAATCTTTGCTTAGGCTGCTGCCTCTGTGACCCAACCTGGACTGGATAAGTGAATAATGGTAACTGGTAAATCGGGTAAATGGGGCGTTTTATATTTTTCTTTATAACTTTTGAAAACGGCATCATTTTCTTCAACTTTATAAGTATGGAATACATGTTGTTGGCCAAATCCGAATAAAGTATACTGTTGTTGGGTGCACCAATTGCAGTTTTCTGGTCAGTCGCCGATCACCAATCTTTAAAATGCCAATTCCGATTTTGGCCAAGATCAACTTTTTTTGTCTGAAATGTCACTAAAAATAATAATAAAGTAGCTGATTTTGCAATAGTGGGGTGAGTATTGTTTAAATGCAAACAATACTCACCCCATTGGGTTGGTCTGTCAGTCAAACCTCTCACGGGAGATCAGAAGAGGACAGTGGTTGATTTTTAGACCTTTACCAAGGTAGATGAGATTGTCTTCACATGCATGTACCAGCTGATCGCCGATCCCCCAAAATGAAGAACATCTATAAAAAAATCGGCTGGCTGATAAATCGGTGCACCTCTAGTTGTAACATGAGGAAATACCAGAGGGGTATGAATACTTTTGCGTGCCACTGTAACTAACAAAGTCATTATGAACACTCACAGAGTCCATTAGATCTGAGACGCCGCCATTGGGCTAGGGTGCAGTGTACACATGACACTTCATTACAATAAAGACTTGAGTTAAAGTGGATTGCCCATGAAACTGCTTGATCTTGACCTGGCTGCCTGCTGTTAAGACTCCTCTGCCTATCGTATTGTCCAACCTCTACCCTCAGAATCAATGCATATTCAGCTTCTGAAGCAATTGGTTTTGTCTCCGATACGAGACGTGCCCAAATGGTTTTGCCAAAAAAATAAAATTACCTGGCACAAATATATCGGCACAATATTTATTTAATCTCGTCATCTGATTACTTCTGGTTGCTTGGCTTGGGATTCCTCTTAGCGTAAGAAAACGGCACGACCCCATAGTGCTACTGCAGTTTTATGACCTGAGGTGGTTTGTCTGAATATAGTGTACCACATGTCTCATTCAAAGGGAATGGCAGGTATGTGTCACTGAACCATAAATTTGAAACTTGCCTTCAGCGGTAATCAGTTGCCAAGGAAACCTCAAATGGGATTATCACCTTCTGTTGTGTACAGGCAAGTAAACTGTTAGAGTTGTCAACATGCAGGAGAGCAACATAAAAGATTTACTATGGTAAACAATTTATTTTCTCATCACACTAAATTTATGTGGTGTTGGAAAGAGACACCTAGAAAACAAATAAGTAGCATTTTATTTATTTTTTTATAAAGATGTCTGAAGAAAATTTCATGAAAAAATACATTTACTCTATTTGTTGGGATGCAATAAAAGTTAGGGGAGGTTTTAAGAACAAAGAAAAACAAAGAAGCAGAAGAACAGTGTGCCCGGAAGGAGGGCAAATTGTTGGGAAGGTGGAGGTAGAAGAAGGGGTGCGGTAGGGGGGTGGTATTTAGTATGCACGGCCAAGCTGCCCCATCTGCTTAGCGCAGCAGTCCCTGTCGTATAACTGTCTACAGGCCGTGGGCCACATAAAGAATGTCTCAGATTTGATGTAATTCTCCAAAATTAATGACAGCTTTACTCTGTATGGGCCGTGAGGGAATGATTAGTGTTTGATCGTCCATCTGATCAGTTCCCTCGGCTGGCTGCAGAGAGATGCTCCACTACATGCTGGTATGCTGCCTTTGGCGAGCACACATGCAAACACACACAGATACACCTTTTGCCAGAGTAATTTCTGGCTCCCAGTGCTCATGTTTATGTTTGGGGCACCGAGGATTTTTTTTTCTTCTTCCTTTTGCTTGACAAATACAAGCCATATTGCATTAAAAACCTGGTGTCGTGAGATGTTGCACCAAAATCAACATCCACTTCTGGGCCGTTGGGAGATCCCACTAGTGATGTGACTGTGTACCAGCCACTTTTTATATCAAGCAGTGTAGTATTTCAAAAGAAAGTGGGCCAACCGGCATCCAATTTGGAGAACTCCAGAGGTCACAGCGTGACCTTTTACAAGATATGCTTTACTGCAGCTGTGATTGGAATTGGGTATTAGTTTTTAAAAGAGATGGGGAATGGATTGTGAATTTGAGAGGAAAAAATTGATCCACTTGGATGAATTGCTGGAGTTGGAAAAGTGGAATACCTCCTCTTCTTTTAATTCAGCCACACCTCAGCATGCGCCCCCCCATTACTCTTTTTTTTTCACCCCCCTCTTTCTCTCTTGGGCTGCTGCGTTTACAAGCGAACAGGGCATTCGGTTTTACAAGTGAGCTCGGTGGGTCTTGGTGCGCTAGCAACATTAAAATTGAACCCGTCTTATCAGTGCAAACCGTGAGGCTTTACATCAGAAGCTGTCGTGCCTTCACCACGAGGCCCCTGTGTGCTTTTATGTAATGTGGTATGGTCAAAAACCCAGCGGACAATTAAAGTGAGCTGATAGATAAAGAAGTGATTGAAGACCAGAGATGTTAGTTTGTGGATCTCTCTGCAGATTTCATCTATTTTTTTTTTGTTAGCAAGTCTGGAAGCAGCTTTCCGGGATTGTACCTATTTTGTGCTGAGTTGCATATGGCAAAAAAAAAAAAAAAAAAAAAAAACTAATTTCCCATCTCACCATTAGCACTCTGGTCAAATCCCAAGCTTAATTCAGCAAAGGCTTGGGGAGGGTTGTGATCCTGCCAACACAGATTGTTGGACAGATTGGCAATCTTTCACTGTGTGTGGATGTTGCACTTTTTCCCCCTCTCAAACTGCAGCTCATTATAACAAATTACTTGCAAAAACACCATTAAAATAAAATAAAAAAACTGGTTCTAGCTCAATTCTTTATCCATTGTTTTTCTCTTTTCATTGTATTTTTCCCAATTTTTCTGCACTGGTGTATTTCCAAAACTACTTGAACATGTTTTCCCCTCGCCCAGGATCCCCACCTCCCATTCGGCATCCTCTGATCTCCTTTCATTTTTGCTCTCTTTCTTGGACTACTCCTCCTTCTGCTCTCATTACCCCTGCTGCTTTCTTTTTCTCCTCCTCATTTTATATTTTTGGCTGAGTCGAGGACCTTTCCTGTTGCAGTGACCTTTCTGGTTTTAAATTAAGCCCCGCTGCGGCGTGTCTCTCTTCATAGACCGCCAGTTACGAGCCTTCAGAGAACCGCAAAAAAAATAACGATTCTGATGAAATGGCCCCTTTAAAAACCTCTTCCAAATTCTTTTTTACATTTTTCTTGCCCTCTTCCCTCCTTTCTGGTTGCATTAATATTCACTCTAATGAAGAACATCCCAGAGATTAGACCATGGAAAATTTTAAAGGAGACACATGCGCGCGATTCACCACACGCACGTCGTATACACACACTGTTGCTTGCTGCTAATGGCTACTAATCAAATGTTATGTATGTTTAAAGTGATTTATGAAAACTGTGCAGTACATGCTCGTGATATGATTGCTTAATCAGAAATAGACCATTTTTCAATAGATAACTGGGTTTGTGGCCTTTTATAGATCATATTTAGTATTATGTGAGTGATTGGCTTCTATTAAATCTGATTTGGATGATAAAGCTCCCTTTCTCTACTGATGTCATAGCACTATAGGTAGCTCTGCAGACGTCTTAATATTTCATATGTTCAGAAGTTCTTAATGTGAATTAGACTGACCATTGCTATTCAAAGGAATACAGTTTAGTTACAGCGAACTCTGAAGAGAAGGTTTTCTGAAGTCCAAAAATCCACAAATAAATTGAATAGTTAAGAAGGTCAGAAGTTTGAAATTGAAGGATAAAGAGGGAATGTCAGAAGAACCAATTGAGAAACGGACATGCTGGATAGCCAGCAAACTTGAATTTAGAGTTGAGGAAGTAAGACTAATGGAAGAAAACCAGGGAACATGCTAAGGAAACAATATAATCTTTGTCCAATTAAAAACAAATACAGGACCCCCCCATTAATGCCAGGACAAAAATGTGTAGCAAACCGTGAAAACATGATCCTTTATTGAAGCATCAGAACCTGAGAATAATACTACTTTTTGTTTAGATATATTTATGAAAACATCACTTGTATAAAAAATAAGTAGTGCTACATGTATTGCTAATAGAACAGTAGTGAATCTTCTACACTGATTAACAAAAGCTGGAAAATGCGTTGAGAAGGATCTTTGATCACCCATCTCTGCAAATATCTCCGTAGATCATCAGGAGTCCTGGGTCTCCACTTCACACAATATTTGGTTGGGATTCAGACGGCCTGGATAGTGAACAATTTTTGTGTTAATTTGGGCACTTATCTTAGATCTTTAGCCTGTTGAATGAGGAAAAAGTTGACTCATTTTCAGTCAGTCCCCTGCACACTCTCCTGGTATTTCAGTCTGTGATGTCATGTTCCATAAAAAAGTTACAATGGCATTTAGAGGAGAAACAGACCCACAGCATCACACATCCTCTACCATGAATAAACCACTTCCCCACATATTCATCCTTTGATTTTATTCCAGACCTAGATAGAGTGGTTTTGTTTGTTAGTTGTTGTTAGTTGTTTTGTTTTTTTTGTCTTGAGGCTCAGTCTTAGTCAGACCAAAGCTTATGGCTCCTGCTAAACTCCCAGAATTTAACTGGAAGACGGAGAGAAAAGGGTTTATCCTGGAATGCCTGTCAAACAACCACTGGACATGTAGATATCAAATAATGGCTTGACGATCTTAAGATGCCATTCTTTGCAGCCCTAGAAATAATAATGATTAATAATGCTTTTTATTTGACAGCACCTTTCAAAACACCCAAGGACATTTTATAACATTAAAAACACAAACGTTACTTTCTCCTCACTGTATTTACTTGTTATGGCTTAAGTAGTTTTAGCTATGTAATTAATACTCTGGCTGATGAAATGGTAGGTTTCTTTGAGTAGTTCTTTTTGTAGACATTTCTTGACATGTGAATATTTACACACCTGTCTTAATTGAATGCCATGTTCTCTTGTATTTTCTATGTTGAAGAGTGACTAAGAAAAGTGTCTACTAATGCCCTCACAAATTGATTATTAAAACAGCATATTTGCTCTGATCAACTTGAAAACATAAGGTACAAATTCAGTAGCAACGAATCAGTTACATTTATTTCATGGGACTTGTTTAAGTAAATTAAACGAGGCTTCACTGAACTAACGGAATCATACAAATCTCTAGAACGAGGAACAACAGTTACTGGCATCGGTAAGAAGGTTTGTCTGCTTCAGTGAGTCAGGAAGAGAATGTGCTTTTGACTTTTAAACTTCTAGTTTTAAGTTGTTGACAAACCCTTAGAATCGTATGTTTGTTTCTGACAAAGTGAAGAAAAGACAGAAAAGGAAAACGGCTTGAGAAAATCTGACACGTTTTCAAAGGGAAGAGTTTATAATGCTGCTGGAGAATGTGGTGGGAAAGTGTGGTGGGAAAGGACTGTGAAAAACTTTTAGGTGTAATTCAGTTTAAAATGTCTATTTTGTGCAGTATCTTGATTTATTGTGTGTTTTCTGTGTGTCTGGTTATAAGAGTTGATCGAGTTGGGTTGACATTTTTAGTAAAAATATAATTTTATAACTTATAACCTTATTAATAACCAAATATGGCAAAGTTTATGTTGGTGAATGCCTACCTGTTGCCGCAAAATGATCAATCTAGTAATTATTTTTGCTGAAACTAAGTATTTATTTTCTCAAAGTAAATATTGAGTCTTTGAACTACAAGTTGAATTTAATAAAACAGGAATATACAGTTGGCTGTTACACTTATCTGGCTTTAGTTGATGTTTTATGTTTACATGGACTGCTGTCACTTTTCTAAATTAAATTTAACTTACCACATGCATGCTATGCTTGTTTTGTGTACTTTGGTGTCTGCATATAGAAAATGATGGTGGGTGAATGAATGATTTTTTTTTTTTTGTGAAACATCTATGTAACAAGTTATGACAAAAAATACAAGAAAATGAAATAAGTTTTTGCCTGACCATATTGAATTTGTTACATTTAAAGACATCTATATTTAAAAAACCTTGGACTGTATTGATATTTAAATAGCTCATGTAATTTATCCTCAAGTGAGACAGTCACTTTTGAACACTACGTAATGAAAATCAGAGCAACCCAGGATTCACTGATCCAACATGGACACAGCAAATATGCAGGGTGAAGCAGACTGGCCATTTGCACTGAGGGCATGAACATTGCAACTGTGAATATTAATGGATCTATATGGGCTGCATCTAACCAGACACAGAGGTGATTTCTAGGGGCTATCTGCTAAGGTGCGCCTTGTAGCCTTGGTAACCCTAATGAATTATAGGCCAGCCCAGTTAAAACATGTGTGGTATTACTCCATTCCAGGGTGTGTTCCCCTGCTGTCTATGAATCACTGATCTCATCAAACTGGCTCTCTCTCTCTCCCCTCCTTACATCTCTTTCTCTCTCCGCTCCCCTTCCCCCCCTCTTCGCTGTCACAGTCCAGTCCCCTGGGGCGTCCGTCTGGGATCTGCCAGGCTCATCAGTAAGGAGAGGAAAAGGCTAACTGGGAGACCTCGCTGGCCGTAAATCTGACCAGGCAGGGTGGAGAACCTGCAGCGGCCACGCTTTCACTGCTGCCCAGTGAGTCCTGCCCCCTCCAGTATGTTTAGGATGTCTCACTCGCTCCGGCAACAGCAAACAGACTCAAAAGGGCGATTTATTATCTGCCACCTCTAAACCAAAAATAATGGGCTTTACTGAACTTTTTCAGTTAAATAATCAAGTTTAATGTGTCGTTCTCGTCTCATTTGAAAGCACTTCCATAACAATGAGCATCTTTTCATCTTCGGGTGTTTATTTCCTAGAAAGAGACTGGCAACAAATGTTTGGTGCTAAGGAGGATGGGAATTGTTGCTGTAATGGTCATAAGCGAGACGTAATATTTAATCCAATGTGCTATGCTGAGGTAATTCAGTCTCATAGTAGCCATTAAGTCCTGGAAGCCTAGCACAGATCTTGACTGCAATGCAGTGAATTTGGGCCCCTTCCTTCTCATACATACATTTAGTTCGGTGTGATACTATTCCATACTCGGAGACACACACACCCTCCCTCTCCTTATCTGAGAAATAAGCATTTTTACAGAGTTTGAGCTGTAAAAGGAGAGGAGCAGATAGCCCATAAATCTAGCCATAAAAACGTTAAGTTGTCAGATGTGCCATCAGCTATCAATCGTGTGCGGTAAGCTGATGAAGGGGAAATAGGTGATAAAAAACAGCATTTTAGGGAAATTATGTCCAGTCTTCCATTTGCGAAGTGCTGCAGTCGCATCCCTGCAGAATCTTAATGACGGGGCTGGTGTGGCCAGGGGACGGTTCCCTCGTCGTGACAGTGAGGAGGAGCACACCCTAGTGGGAGGGTGGGATACAGAGGAGGCAAAACGAGGCATCGCAAAGCGGGAGCAGCGTTGTAGAAAATTATACAACTACCATAAATCACTTCTGCACTACCGTTCTTTAGCCCTCTCTCCACTTCTTTCTCACTCCCCCCCCATCTCCTCACGTTCTCTTTTCCTCTTTTGCTGTTTCTTTCTGCACTTCATGGCCGTACGTCTTGCTCTCCTCATTTGCACTCTTACGCCAGAGTGCCGCCCCGGCTTTGCTCCCCTTTCTTCTCTCACTCCGTTTCTTTATTCGAGATGCCGTCGGTTATCCTCAATGTCCCACTTTCTATCTGTTTCAAGTTAATTTACAACGTGGTTTGTTTACATGCTTTCTTTATTGATTTTGCTTTGTTGCCTTGCAGGGATTTATCCCCCGTGCATGGGATGGTATTAGCAGTCCTAGAAATTGACCTGTCTTTCTGAGATGGCTCATCCTGAAAAAAAAAAAAAAGAAAAGACCATTGCGGCTGCAGCTTATTTCACCCTTTATCAGCCAGCTCTCTGACTGGAACATCTCACAATGTTTTCATATCCAAAGATATTTTATAGCAAGCTTTGTCTCCTCACTGAGCAGTACCTCTTGGCAGTTTTTGCTCCAACTTTGTAGAATAGGCTGAGTGTCTCATTGACGTCACAGTGAGGGTGTGGAGGCTGGTAGCATTGATGATTCTCTAAAGAATCATGTGAGAGTATCTCTCCTCATTGAATTGATAAATGCCTTCATTGTGTGATCTGCGACTCCCATTTATTCTGAGGTCATTTGTTAATTAATCTGAATTGCCCTACACGCTCTGGTTCTGCTTCCGTGATCTTGCCTGAGTGATGTAATTCTGTTCTGGAATGGCTTAAAGCACCATGAAATGAATTCAAAGATGTACAATTTCTTTGCACCCTCCAGTGTGTCCATCTCCGTGTCCATCCATCAACCCACAGTGAGCACAAAACACTAATTCTGAGTTTCCCACTTTGAAGTTAAGCATCCAGCTGATTGATTATGCTACCCAGCTGGTTGCTGATTATATTCAACTTTTCATGCAAAATTTCAGCCTAAAGTTGCATGTAGTTTTCTGAGTGCGTCTCTGAATTTTGATGCTTTATTCCCACATGCCTTCTGCTAGTAATCCTACAGCTTGGTTCTGTGCTAGGGTCTGTGCTGCCACCCTTAGTTAGACTGGGGTATTGTAATGCAGCACTCCATCTCCACAGCGTCAGTATAGGTGGCCTGTTTAGCAGTTCAGTCACATAGCATGTGTTTTTGCGACAGAGGGTGGTTTAACAACATATCGAACCTTACCGCACTACAGCCAGAGTAACAGTGAATATGCACACTTTATGTAAGAAATCATTGTTCCAAAGCATGCAGCCCAACCGTGTTTAGATGCTTCTGCAAATCAGTTTGCAAATAGTGTGAGTCCTCACGTTATGTCCTTACCATGCATGCTGCTTGTGTTTGTTTACATGTGAGATTATTATTTTTTTACTTGTTAACCAGACAAAGCCAAGTCAGCAGTAATAATTTGCTGCGAACCCTCTCTATTAACGGGGAAGGCTCTGATCAAAGCTGAGCTGCAAAAGTTTTTTTTTTGTATAACTGTTGAACAACACCCATTGCAGATGATATCCTACCATAAGCAGAAAACTATCATAAAGACGGACTAAACTTCATTAGGAATCTACATCCTCTCAAAATGGAACATACAGATCCATTCAATAAATTAGAATATTATTGAAAAGCCGATTTATTATGGGAACATTTTCACTTGAAAATACAGGAACAAATTACACTGTATAGATTAATTACACACAGATGGATGTTTGAATGCCTTTATTTTTGTTATTATGATTTTCCATTTAAGGCTAATAAAAACAAGAAATTTCGGATTTGAATATTGCATCACACAACTTTTTTTTAAAAATATGGGCTTACTGTTTATTTTCGAAAGGCATTTTAATCTGACAGATGTCTCAAGGCATGTGTTCAAATTTATTGAATATGACTGAGTATAAATAACATAGTATTTACCATATTATACTAATTTAAGTACAACATGAACAGTGCATTAAATTGAACTATTTTCTCCCTCGTCTTTTCAATGGAAAGAAATATTTGTGACTGAGACTATGTTTGACTGTAGTGACAAAGAACTCAAAAATTAATCATCAAAATACATCAAAGCAAAAAGCTGGTTCACAATTACAGGAATAATTTTTGTTTTCATGTTATGAAATATATCCAAGAAAGTGGACATAAAAACAATACGTTACGTTCTTGAAAGTTTATATCCTTTTGCAGTACATTATCTTTTGAGGGACTTGTAGCTCATTTTTTTTGTCAGAAACAAACTCCTGGGGTTTATGAAAATAGATTTTACTTTGTCTTAATGTTGAATATTTTAAGTGCACATTTTGCAAGTCCCTAAAAAGTATTTTAGCTTTGCACATTCTTTCAGTTTTGGTTTTGGTTAAGATTTTTAAGCAAACTAACAGAATAATATTTATTTATTTTAAATAAATATGTGCCTTCTTATAGATTTCTGGGTCCTCAAGCAATTACTATGCACACATTAGGCAGCAGGAAATAAATGAAGGTAAAATAGTGAGACAGCACTGCAATGTAGCAGTCTGCTTAAGGGAGTGGTTTTCCGTTCTCGTGAAATTTTAGTGCAATAACCGTTGCATCTGCCAGGGGGCAGGCAAATACACACATTGAGACTGAGGAAAACCTCAAGCACTCTTGGCTCTGCAGATTTCTCTTCTGACTTTTGTAGCCATGTTGCAGTTATGTCTGTCCTCTGGTTACCTGGTAATGCTACTGCTCAGAAAATGTGTTAAAACTTTGGATCTAATAATATTGTAAAGCCTTTTTGGAGCTGCCTGTTGGTTTACATAATCAGCTAATGCTCTTTTTTTTATTGCCATTAATTGTGTGTTTTTGTTTTCTTTTTTTAGATTTAGAGATTAGAAGTAGAAAAATGATGAATGAAGTGAGAATTTCTGCAGAGCAAAATCCATAGTGGAGCGGTGTTATAAAGTATAAATTTGTGTTTGGCGTTAAAAAGCTGAAGTGGTCCAAAGAAAGAATCGAGTCTCTAAAGTAAGAGTGCCAGCTACACTTCATTGAATTTGAAATGCAAAGCTGTAATTTTGCACCAGTAAAACAGTTCGAGGAATGTAATTCATTTTGCCACAACTCATTTTCCTTCTTGAGCTATTCATGAGCAATAAGAAAAGATATATTAACGTTGCTGCATTTTTAAACAATGGTACTTCACTGAGCTTTTACAAAGGGCTTTTATTTCATCTTCTGAAATCAATTAATGAATGATCAAAAATGAATTCAAAATAACGACTCTTGTTTGTTTTTTGAAACGTTTCTGCAAGTATCAGCCTTTCTGTTTATGACGCAGCATAAAAATATTGACGTTTGCTGATGAATAATTGCTTTCCTGCATCTTTACATTTCTCCCACTGATGAGATGAAACGTTTTGTACTTTTGCTCAGCAGGGATTTGCAGAAAACTATGTTAATTGCAGAAATGTGGGTGCACTGCATGCTGTGTTGGCTTGTTCGCTCTTGTGCATTTAAGGTAATTAAAGTCAAAGATAAAATTTTCTTTTTGAGCTCAAGATCGCTTTTTTCTTTCACCATCCATGGAAGAAAAGTCATAAAAAAATTTTTTTCTTTTCTTTTTTTTTTTTAAACTATCGTGTTAAAATGAACACCTGTAACTTGACACACAGACCTCTCTGCCCTAAATACCAGTGGCAACTTTGAGACACACAGGAATGAGGACGCACAGCTAAACAGTTTACGCACAAGCCTGTCTTTCACTCAAGCATTTTCTTGGTTTCTAACAAAACACGCATTTGGACAATATCTGAATGGACGGAGGCCATTTTTGTTTGGCCCTATGTTTGCACAGTTCTGGGATTGTGCAGTCGCTCGTGGGGGAGGGGTGAGCGACTGCAGTTGCCCCGAAGACTCCTGTTATTGTTTTAGTCATCTTGAAGCCTCTAGGCTGGGAGACGGATTCAGTCAAAAAAGTATTTGAGCCCCTCAGGTTCTCGGAGTGATTTACTGCGTATTTGGACATCTGCAGAGAGTTCTTGCACCTTGACACCCACTCTCTCTCTTGCTCTCTCTCTCTCTCTACCTCCTCTTTGGCTCTGTAAACCTTTGAAATGTTCTGTCATACTGGATCACCTTGAAGGTATTCAAGGTAGAATCATGTCCAATCACCTTCTGGTTCTGTTATCCAGCTCTCCCTCTCTTGCACCTCTCGCTTTTACCTGATCATGTCTATCACCTCAGAACCTTCTGCTCTTGACTCGGCCACTCCCCTCCCATCCTGGCCGTGAGACTTAAAGCTGCCCTTGCTACTGTCTTTCTTGGAGCAGACCGTACTCACCAGCTGCACACATCAATCCACGTGACAGGTGCTTGACAGTCCTTTCCTTACCGTGTAGCAGCCCCCCAAAAAAAATCTATCAGAGGAGGAGATGATGCATTTTAAAACAAGTGTAAAAAAAAAATGATAAGCAGTTATGAGCCTAAGGTGAACCTTGAAAAATTATCAGATTTCTTGCCAATAAATTGGACGAAGAAGAGACGTGTCGGTGGTCATAACCGGTCTGTGTGGTGTGGGTGGTGCAGGCTGTGTGGCATGTTCTTCAGAGGTGATGGCCGGAGGCCTTCTTTCTCTGAAGCTCAGAAAAAAAAAATGGTATCATTAGCATCTGCGTTGCTATTACTGGGAGCGCGGCTGGAGAGGCCTGAACCTATCTGGTATGCAGCATTTAGGAGGCACACAGACAGGATAATTGCTGGGCAGAAACTGTCCACAGCTCCAGACTTTCAAGTGCTCGATGCCTTTGAGCATTTTACACCCCAAGTGGCTGAATAGCCCTCGGGAAACAAGGTCCGTATTGATTTATGGCGGGGCCCTTAAGTCTTTTGTTTAAGACCAAGGACAACTTAATAAGCAACCAAAGTCTGAAAATGAAGCCTGTGCTATTGCTTATGTCAAGCCAGTTATTTCTTGGACTTCTGAACCAGTATGGCGCAGGAGTAAACGCTTATGGTGTTCTGCAGCTTTATACTTGCATCGGGTTGTTTTCTGACATGTTTAGCTGCCTTTCATAACCACAGCAGCCTCTCCTGTCTGCGATTAAACACAAGAACAGACTGTTCTTTTTGAGGCGCATTAAGACCTCAAACTCGTCGGGGCTTCTTAAACCTTAAAAGTGAAAGAAATAATTGATGATGTGCAGCACTGGAAGTCTGCAGCACACATTTCTCAATAGTCCAACACAAATACTGGGCTATAATTTTTATTGCATTTCTTGACATAATATATATTTTTGTAAATATTGTTAATACTTATAACATAATTCAACAAGATGACTAAATTTTTCATGTTTCTCCATGTCCGTGTTTTCCCCAAACATGTCTTAGATTCTTATCACAATAATAAAAAACAAGTTGATAATTGGCTCCAGATGGTCATCAGCTGGCATTTCCATTTAAGTCGACGTATTTACAGTGAAATGTTATGTCTTGCTGCAGAGGTATTTATCACTCTATAATGTTTCTGTGTAGCTAGCTCACTGATCTACAGCAGAGAAAAGAAAATGTAGTCTGATCATTTGATTTATACAAATGATTTTTTATTTTAATCTCTTTAAATAAAAAATGAAAATGATCACAGTGACGATCATTAGGAGGCGGATCTTATGGTTATCTTTAAATTAATAAATACAAAGACTACAAAAGTTTTCATGCTTTTTTTCTATTTTGCTACATTGCAACCATAAACTTAAATGTATTTAGTTGGCAATTTACCAACAGAAAGTGGCACATAATTGTGTGCTTGGAACAAATTAGATAGATGGCTGGATAGATGGATAGATAATGTGGATCAAGTATTAGACCAAAAATATCAGAGAAAAAGTTATGAGGAAGTTCAAACGAGGGTTCGGTGGCAAAACAATATCCAAAGCTTTGAACAGCTCATAGGGCACAGAATCACTCTACCATCTGCAGATGGAAAAGGGTATGGCAAAACATTAAAGATGTTTTTAAGATGTTAAAAAAAACATCTTAACTGGGTCGTGGTTGTTGGAGCAGGAGCCCCTTACAAAGTCTGTAGACCTTAACGCAGCTTTCCCTAATTCAAATTCTGTCCCTGGTACCTTTGCAGTCTTTCCCCTCTTCTCTCTGCACTCTTTCTGTCAGAGTAAATAAAGGCCACTAGTAAAACCCCCCCCCAAAAAACTGGTTCATAAATGACCAAAAACTGACTCCTGGAAAGCCAAAGATGTCAATTTTTTTGTAAAGATGGATAGGTTTTAAGGGTATTTCAGTCATTTACTAGATGAAAATTGGCCACCTGGCTATAATCTAATGTACTTGCGCATTAATAAACATATACATGTATTGTCCCATTAAAATAATTAAATAAATTTTAAAAAATGGGCAAAAAACGTACTCACCAAAGCATGGGCGTCAATATAAACGGATGTGCTTGGAAATTGAAGCATTGATTAGAGAAGCACTCGAGGAGTTTGGAGCTCCACTGCTGAGGTTGGAGAATTTTATGATGGGACAACCATTGGTGGTGCATACAGTCCACTGTTCATCATCCATAGCAAACCCACCAGGATGAAACATTCTGGTGGAAACTGGTCAGAGTGGCTGGGAAAATGGATGCAGCTGAACAGGAACAATTTTTTTGGCGGAAAAAAAGCCTTCTTACAGCCTACAAGCTGAAGGATCATATAATTTATTTGCAGGTACTGCAGTGCCTATAATTTCCTGACATATCCTATTTGAGAACAGATGGATCAAACTGAGTAGGAGTCAGTAAACAGTAGCTTTGCCATCACAGTTTGAACTTCATCTGTGATGGCTTTTCTCAAATTAGATCTGGAATATCTATCCATCTGAACAAATCGTTGCTTAGCCCTCTAAGGTATGACTTAAGGTATGCTCAGCTGCAGCCAGCAGCCATTCCTTGCCAGTGCTATAAATGCCCAGATGTCAGTACCTAAGCAAGTCCAACATGAGGAAAATGAATTAAGACAGCCAGAGAGGCATCAATGCAGTTTGACAGCTTTGAACACCTTGCCTTCTTCGTCTCGAGGCAAAAAAAACAAAACGGCCATATTGTGAGAGAACGCTTTGTGACCTTAATGCTTAACAGCCTATGTAGACACATGTAGCCTTAATGAGAAGGATTTTTCTTTATCATGTACGGCGGTATCAGGAATGACATGAAACATGGGGGAAAATTTTGTGAAACGGAACTGGAAAGACATTGGTGGAGCCATGTTATGCGCAGGGATATTTCTTCCATTTAGTCGGGAAGCTTTTTTTAGCTAAACCCCCAGAAGCAAATAAGTCAAACAAAGCAAAAAGGATTTGTGGTTGGATTAAAGAGCTCTTTTGGACCCCTTTTTTATGGACTTTATGACAATGGTAGATGCACGTACTTAATTTGTTATTCACAGGGACAGATTAAAGCTCCAGACATGGGTGTGTGCTTCTACAGACAAAAAATAAAACACCCACCGTTGTCAAGTAAGAAAACAGCTTATACAAAGAGAAGTGTAAAAAGCTTGTCAAATGACTTAGTGGTTAACTCATGAGAGGTACAGTGGCAGCTCAGGGTGTAGAGATACACCGCAGAAGGTCTTTTTTATCAACTGCTTTTTCTGTTTTTGGTGACTTGTAGGCTCTGTGCCAAATCCAATCATAAATAAACGGAACAACTCCCACAAAAAAGTTAAAACCAGAGATTCGAGTGAAAATAATTCCCAACTTTATAGTCCAACTTCTAGATACAAAAGCTGACAGTAAGTGACTGTTAAACAAGATTTTAAAAAAACACTTTATTGATTGTAAAAGTTCTAATAAAGACAACCTTTATTTTTGAGTTACGATGTGATGAAAAATCTGTGAAATGCAATGGCTCATGTAATACCTATAAATACTCAAAACACTGCATAGATTTTGTATTATAGGTTTTGTTAGACCTACTTTTAAAGAGGTACTTACATTCAAGTGGGGACTAAACACCTGCCAGTCAGACACTGATATATTTCAAGTTCAGAAATAAGAAACTCTGTAGGATCAACATATTAGTAGGTTGTTAATCAGGGAAATGTTCTAAAAATCCAAACGTAATTTTATTTTTATATATTTTATTCTCGCCTTTTTACCGCCGTCCTCAAGTTTTCTGTGTGATCGAGACTTTTTGCTGACCACTCAAACACTAAAATTGTTTTTCTTAACCCACTTTGTCCTAACAACCTTCAGGATGCTGAAAGTTATTGTCCCTTCAGCAGACCAGATTGCATCAAAGCTTTAATTTCAAGAATATTGTCTTGAACGTTTGCTTTAATATTTCTACATAATGTTCTCCGTTCACGTCATAATCCATTTTGAAAAGTACACCAGTACTTCCTACAGCAAGACACACTTATAGCATGATGCTGACATTCCCCATACATGTAAGTTAAGGAATGGCAACTTCCCCAACTTAGATGGGGAGTGTAAAGTCTTGCAAGCTCGGTCCTTTTTTCTCTAAAGGTGACAGTGATATTTATGGGTAAACACTTCAGTTTTACATTCACTAGATCAGAGAACATGACTTCAAAAATTAAAGTATTAGTCTCTGAGCGCATTGTGTAGCGGCATTGTGTAGCGGCATCTTATGTTACTTTTGAAGTAATAGATTCTTCGTCTCTGAGCTGCATTTCAGCCCATGTTGGTACAAGATTCATTTCACCATGGATCATTCTTGCAGGCTTCAGCAAGCATCTTTACAAGTTTTTTTTTTTTTTTTTTTTTTTTGCTTCTATGCACATTTAGCAAAAAAAAAAAAAAATCCTTCCATCTCTGTGGAAGAGAACCTTACTTATAATTAACATTCCTGTCTTGTTGTACATGGAAATAATTGTACAGATTTATCAGATTTGTTGAGGTCCACGATTCTCTTCCTGATATCTTGGTTTACTGTATTTCTTTCGATTTGTACACAATATCCCAAAAACAGACGATACATTTTTGTGTTGTCTTGAAACAAACCCATAGATGTGTCTCCGGTTAATTCAAATGTTTTGAATTACCCAATCAGAAGCTTCATCTGGGGATTTCCAAAGTGCTTAAAGGCAAAAATGGCTTTTGAAAATTCTGATTTTGAAAAAAGGTTTGAAATATCTTTAAAAAAGAAATCTTTTTCTCATAATTTTAATAACTAGTAAACACAAATAATTTTCCTAACTGGCCAGAAAGAGCTACAGAATACTTTCCTATATCTAACACCGCTGTTGCAGTTTTATTAAAAAATAAGACAAGTTATACTGTGATGTTCACATTGGATAGTGTGCAAGTCTTGTGCGTACCTCACTTAAAGTGGAAGCTTTAATCAATTCATGAATCAGTATTTATTTGCCCTAATTTTTTTTTTCCTCTGGACGTCTTTCCATCTGTACAGTAACCAATAAAACTGAGGAGATCAACCATGCTGATTTATGTTCCCCACTGCAGCTGGGTTTGGCTCTCCTACATGCATTTGCAGACTCCCCCCTCACTCCTCCTTCTACCCGTTCGTCTCCCCCTACCTGTCCCTAACACACACACACACTCTCTCTCTCATTTTGATTGGCTTCAGTGCACTTCATTCCTGCTTGAAAATTTTGCTGTTTTGATTGGATGGAAGAGGTGTTTATATAACCCCTTATTGGTGATACAATGATCTATAGTAAAGAATTGCAGTAGTCCAGCCTTAAGCCATAAATGCATGGAGTCGTTTGTCTGCGTAGCTCTCTAGAACTGTGTATTTCTGACATTAGCTATACTATTGATGTAAAGACAGAAATCCTGGAAACTAGGGATGGACATTTATGTTGCTTCCACTGTTCCAGTGAATATCAATATATTCAAAAATATTGTTACGCAGATTAATCATAAGAGCCACTATTTATATAATTGGTGTCCTAAGGGAACCTATTACAAAATAGGCATATCTTTAAGAGCAGTATTTGTGTTTGTGGGGCTTTGGCTGCAGTGAGGAAATTACAGTAATATTGATGCCAAAAAAGACAGAAGTTATACATTATTATAATACAACAATAAATGTCACAAATATTGTAATTTTAACTTCATGTAGCCACTTTTTGTAGTTTTCTTCATTAGAAAGGATAATGTAATTTCAAAGTCTAAGTTCTGGATGATCTAAATACAACACTGGAGTTCTTTTTGTCAAAAACAAAAAAATACAATTTGGTATACAAACACATTTCCCAACAACAAAACTTGGTATATCTTTCAGTTTAACAAAATCAAGTGTTTTCCGAAGTTAGTCCATAGTCGCTCATTCAGATTCAGACCCAACTCAAAAGGCCTGGGTATGTCTTCCCAAAAGGTTCTTGTGTCAAGGAGAGCTTACCATTACAGATTTCACAGCAACGTGAAGTTATCAGAAAAAAAAATATATAAAGGTCTGACCAAAAAAGTGAGGTCAAAAGCATTAAACACCCATTTCAAATATAAATAATTAAAACAAATGTTTAGTTTAAATTTAGTTATAGCTTCTTAATTTTTTTTTTTTTTTGTTAAATATTACCAAACACAATGAACTCAAAACTGGTTATGTATGGTGTTTTAAAAGTGCAACAGCTTTTCAAACACACACATGTATCATGCAGGCAGAGGAAATGAGGAAACAGGAAGTCGCATGACTTGCAGAAAGAATGCAGTTCCATGTCCCTTTAAAACTATAAAATATTACACATTTTATAGCACAATCAAGTAACTGTTACATTATTTTTAAATAAAAAAGCTACATATATCAAAATGGCTTAAAATAAATTTTACTTCATAAGTTAATACCTTGAAATTAGTTCTCTGTCTTTAAGAAACTCCAGCTCTTTCTAACATTCCGCCTTCAGGAAGTTATCAAATTGCTCCTCTTTTAACCCTTTAACAATATTTTTACCAACATTGCACTGAGATGTAGCTCTTATAGTAAGCTCAGCCAAAGTGCAGTTCCTCCAGATGTTTCCTAATTGCTGATGGCTAGTCTGCAGCAATTAGTTTCTAATTCAAAAGAAACTAATTGAGTTTGAGGAGGAGCTGTGTTGTTGAAGGCAAAACTGGGCTCCACCCAGCGCTTTACACCGCTGAATGTTGAATTTTATGGCCATGTCATATCTACAATGATAACAGCAACCAGTAATTATGATAAAGCATATGGTTTGGATCAGCAAGACTTTTGCCTTCCTTGTGACTTTTCCTCATGAGTGTAAACATAAATGTTTTTTTAATGTCTAAAAAAAAAAGGCATATTCCTATCCCTGATTGATCAGGATGGTCATGGGGAAACATATGGTTAAACAATAACAAAGTAGAACATTGGTAAACATAAAAGATAAAGAAAGTAGGAATGAACTTAATACGGAATATTAAATCCGAAGGGAACTTGTGTACAACCAGTCATAACAATGGAAAGTAAATTTTTGCCTACAGCTCTATATCCACATGAAAGGAAAGAAATCAAGAATAAAGCCAACTCAAATTTAAGAAGTGGGTCAATTTCCAATCTCGTCTCAAACATCCTTATTTGACAGAAAGATATCTTTTATTTATTCTTTGGCCCGATCTGAAAATTTGCAAGGAGCTTAGAAACTGCTAACGGCACCGTTTTCTACTTTATCTTATGTGTGGTGTACTCCGCTGTGCTTCAAAAATACAAGCTAGTCCATCTCTGCTAATGACCCTGTTGGTAATTCATAAATGTATTAGTAGTGGCTGAATAGGTCATTTTAGATTGTACCTCCCTGAGAAACATGCAACTCCACCTCATGGACGACTTTGTCATTCACGTTGTACAAATTGATCTGGGTCATCTGTTTTCAGAGGATGTAGTTTTGGCTTTGGAACCGAAGTGGTGAGCAATATCCATAAAACATGTTTCCCCTTCACCAAATGATGTCCTTCTGAGCTCTGTGACACAAGTGTTATGCTGAATGTCCAAGTTCATTTAGTGTTTCAAATACTATCAGTTGTTGTGCTCCATCCTCAATGTGTTATCACCATCAGAATAGCTTATTTTTCAGATTGGATGGACACTCATTGCGTTACATTGTTTCACTGTGACAACCTCTAACCCCGTCTCCATTTTACTCTTTTATTTCATGGTGACTACAGCAGAGTACGTACCTCCTGAAATGGATCACAGGTACAACAGTGGCAGGTTGACTTCAACTATCCGTTTGGTGTCGACAACTGTCACCTGATTGCAAAGTGTAAATCATTATTTCTTAACCCAGGTCCTCGGGGCCTACTGTCTTGAAGGTCCTGATTCAAATGATTGCATTGCTTCCTCAGCAGTCCATCGAGTGTTACAGGAGCTTGTTAATCACATTTTCATTAAAGTCAAGTATGTGGCAGCAAGGGCAACATGCAAAACAGTTTGTGTTTAGGAGTAGGGTTATGAAACACAAAAAGGACATCTCACGGATTAAAAGTCTAATCCCTGTTAGATCATTCACTCAATCTGTGATTTACACGTGGTGCTCGTGGCGTTCGTCCAGCCGAAAGGTGACGACACAGAATGCCTCTGGCCCACCTCAGGAGGTTGTTACGGAGCTGTGTCTGTCATAGTTCCTTGTGAGGATCTTTATTAGATCTTCTGGAGTGACATGTCGCACGTTATTACTTATAGACTGCAAAGCTAAACTTTTTTTTTGTGTGATGTCTGGCAAATATCTTCTACTTGGTCAGGGATTAGTAGGCTGTGGCCCTACATGGGCAAACCCATGTGGGGCCACCGTGGAACCCGCGGACAAACCCATAAGGGACCCATATGTCAGCCCTCTTTCCCCCCACATGGGGCCCACCTAGGCATGCTGGCAGGGACTTCTCATTTACTGTATACGTATAATGAACTGATCTTTGCCTAATGCTGGTAACTTCTACCTAAAAAAGAAACTTGGCTTACTGACATATCGTCTTGTGGAAGAAGGTATTTATGGTCTTTTTCTTGAGACTGTAGCATCAAAGACAATTAATCACAACATAGTTGAGATAACCCGTCTGGTCAACTATTCAAGTTACTGTTACAATAATAATTTGTCAAGCTTGATTTTTGTAGTGTATTTTATTGCTGTGGACTTCATTGGTTTAATTATTCCTTTAAAGTGACTGCTTATTTTACCATTTTTATTCAAACTGCTGTTAGTAAAAAGAGGAATAATGAGTCCAGCTGGGAAAACATAATTTTCATTAGGCATTTCATGTAAAACACAAAAGGGAAAGGGACACCGAGGACCCTATGTGAAAGTATTTCCTCATGACAACAATGCAAAACTCTACAGACAGACAACATATCTCTTGAAGTGCCTTTAAATCCTACCATTTTCACATGTAAATCCTTCACTTATGGTCTATATAAAGTGGAACTGCAATGCTTTGGTCTGAATTCCTTGTTATTGTAACTCCACAGACCTCTAGTTTATCCCTGTCCTGAGGCCCGTGTTGGAGCAATTTGTTTTGCTGCGGTCTCTTTAAATGTAAATGAAACTTTTCACGCCCCACCCCCCCTCCAAGTCGCAGAGCATTCCACTCCACCCCATTCGGCCATTTTTGTAGTTTGGAAGCAGCAATACAATTATCCATTGGCAGAGAAACTTTTAAACCCCAAGTTTATTAAAGTTGTCAACAACAGAAGACTTGTCCATCCAACCTTACATGTTGGAGCCAGAGTCTGATTCAGAGCAGCAGAATGAAGACAACAAACCTGCAGGACCATGCATTCAATGCATCACAATGGTGTTATTACTGTATTTACATCATCTCCACCCATACCAACTTCCCACAATATGGAGCACAGTGTCCATGCATGTCAGACACATTAAAATGTTAAGATATACCACAATAACAATTAAGTAAATAAAGTCTCAACATAATTAAGGAGTTAGCTAACTGGAGCATCAAGAACGTCACTGAGTGCATTTGGATCATGTTCCCCAAGACAAAAAAGCAAAAATGGCAAAATATTGAAAACACGCAGTGCAGTTATGTCCTCAGGGAGGCAGCTAAGCCACCACATAGCTCTAAAAGAAGCAGAAGGCACAATGAAATCCTGACCAAACCAATGGTCAGCAGGTCATTATTAACACACAAAATTCATGTCTAAAATAAGCTTTCGTGTCATTTAAGCGTTATTTGAAGCTTACCGCTTTGTTTTGTACCTCATTTCCATAGAAAGAAGGAACTGACCCCTCAATCAGGCAAAGTTTTTCAGAAAATCCCTCTCAACACTGGTACAGGTTGGCCAGAGTACTAAAGTGCTCCGCTGATGTGGATACACTTCTGAGAAACATAAATTACCCTAGAACTGAATATTTTGACTTGTCTGCTTGCGACTTTGGCATGACTGAACTTGGACTTTGGAATTCACAAAACTGTTTTGCAGGACATCATAACTCTGTTTAGCATTTTCACAGCAAATTTTAGTGATGTCACACACAAGAAAACATTATGGTAATGGAGAAAAACAAACAGACTGAAAAAGTGTAACCTAAAATGAGTATAAAGAGATCTATGCAGCACCAGAATAAATTTAAATTCTTTGGACTCCTAGACACACAAAGACAACAAAAATTTAAGGGTTAAAATCCAGTTTTGCATGTTATGTTCCCTTCAACACAACATTAACCCTCTTGACAAAGAGATTAAAAAAAACAATCTGGCATCAACACAGTTATTAATTTTATGTGACTGCTTATTTGACCATTTTTGTTGAAATAGAGTTGCGAGTTAAGCTATTGCTCTTGGAGCAGTACTACCATCCTTCTGATTTTTGGTCTCGTTTTCTATTAATCTTTGCTCATAGTCTGGAAGCTGCATGAAGATTTTTCTGCATGGATTCACTATGATATGGCATTACTGTAATTTTTGCTGCCCTTTTTGTACTACAGTCTTGTCTATTTCATTGTCATTGCTCTATTTTACATATTACAGCTTTGAAAGGTCTTTGCTTTTCAGAGTTGATGCCTTCTCGTCAATGTTTGTTTTAAAATCTTAATTTTTGTATTTATTTGGGAAGGAATCCCATTTGCTTTCTTCTTCGTCATAACAGACGCAAGAGTTGCATCCAAGTACCTCACACAAGCTGCACACACAATTCTGACAGAAAAATACACGAACAGTCAATAAAGCAAGTTGCTACACGTGCTGTTAAACTGGAAAGTGTATAATGAGGAAAAAGACAAACAAAAACAAACAAAAAACAATTGAAACAAAAAACTAAAATTAAAGGAAAAAATATAGACCTTAATCTTTACTAATGCTGCTTGTCCGCTGCTGTTTTTCAGCCTTCACATTCATTACTTTGATTGATGCCTGTGAAAGGAACAGACTGAGCCTCATTCTCTGATTGCCTGTTTACAGGACGCTGACACTTTTATAGATCTCCTAATACCATTACAAAGTATTACTTCAATAGTGTGCCTTGTGCCTTTCTTACACAATGAGGAACAAAAGGCTTTCATTGTTTGTGGTGGTAGTTAAAAGGAGTGAAAATTAGGACTTGTTCAAGTCGTTTTTGCCTATCATAGATATTTAAGATTTTTGCAGGAGCTAAAAGTTTGAATTAAAACATGACAATAAACACATATTGTAATTTCAGATGTTTACAGTTGGTCAGTGTTTTAACTGACAGTTTTGAAATAATTATAAAAAAATGTATTTAAATGGTTGGAGAATATAACCTTTACATAGGAAAATTTATCTTTTTGTTTATGTTGCTTTATAGAAATAAGTTTATAGAATGTGTGTTATAATTTCAACACACAATAAAAAGGGAAAAATACGAGGTGTTCTCTTGCGTAAGAAGTCATGACATTTAAGGCAACGATTTTAAAAGTGACCAAACAACTAAGCATAAAGGTCTGCTTGTTATTTTTTTTCTGGTATAAAATGACTACTTCATTCTTCATTCAGTCATCCATCTTTTAATTGAGTCAGAGCAGCTCAGTCAAATGTTTTTTTTTGAAACAAAAGAACTATAGAACTGGATATCATCAGAATAAAAAAAGATAATATTTTTGAAAGATGACAGAATCTGAACAAGGAGCAGGTAAAGCAGAAACAACAATGGCTCCAAAACACAGTCCTGTGGAATGCCAAAATGGACAGGACATTCTGGCGATACTGGACAGGTCACAGGACAAAACACAGACAGACATGCACACAGCTAAGAACAATTTTTAGAGAGACCAATTAGCAGAAACCTTCAACAGTTTCTGGTCTGTGAGAGGATGCATATATGACTCTGGGATTCAAACCCAAAACCTTCTTGCTGAGAACAAATTACAGCTTAGAAATCAAAATACTGTAAGGGTCAGACATGGCTAAAAAAATGGCAAGATTTAGGAAAACGTAAATGGAAGGGGACTGAACTAACATACCGCTTTTCCAGTCATTTCAACCACTCAAAGCGCTTTATGCCGTGTGTTTGTGTACAGTTCACCGGTCGGCACAAAACTCCGACAGAACATTTACCAAAGCTGCGCAATTTCTTATTTCATTATTGCATCCATGTTCCTGTCACAGAGGTGCTGCTTACGGGACTGCAAGATAATTCTGCTGCAAAAGTTGATGCATGCGCTCTTGGTGCTGCTTATGATTAAACTCTTAATTACGCTCGTCCATACTGTGCAACTCTCTGTGATACCAGAAGGCTTTTGCGCAGGTCCACGTCGGTGGCTGAAATGATGTGCAGTTTGCAGTGACGTAAATCACGGGCCAATCAAGTAACACAGTCAGTTGTCAATAAAATCCCTCGCACGCAATGCACAGCTTGGCACTGCTTGTACTATCGCTGGAGTGGATATGAAAAATGCAACATATCCACGGGGGAAATATGCATATCTTCTTGCACGAGGGAAAGCCCTCAAGCGGCTTGGGGGATATGTTGATAAAAATGAATTTGACAGGGGCGGACTGGGGCAAAACCGGCGACAGCTGCTCTAGTGGAGAAGCACTTATGTGTGACACAGTGCCACCAGAGGTGAAGCACAGCACAGCAATGCCTTACTTACCATAGACTTCTTCCACATATTTGAATAAGAAATTAGTACATTCAGTGATTTTGATAGTAAAATTATAATATTTTTGCATATTCATTTATTTGTTGTAAATTGGCACTTCCGACACTCCCCATATTTTGTGGGGGAGTTTTTTTTTTGTCTTGTTTTGCATTCAAGTGATTTTGGGTTGCCATTACTTTTTTTTTTTGCTTCGTCACTCACATGGGGATTTGTTGTTTATTGGGTTAGATTCTTGTTTTAGTGGTCAACTTCAGGATTTGCTGTAGGAATATCCTACTGTGACTTCTGTGTTAAAGCTGCTGCATTTTTATATAAAAAAAAATTATTTATTTTATTTTACATATTATGTCTGTTTTGAATGACGGCATAATATGAGACGGATAATCTGGCTCCTATTCTAGCATGTTATCAAAGGAAAAGCTTTAGCTGCTTAACCTCCCACGGTCCCGCCAAGAAAGGTTACTACCAATGGTAGCATAAACTAACTCAGCAACAAGTTCTGCAACATGCGCTGTAGCAGTTTAACATAATCCCCAACACGTGGGGTACTTAACTGCTTTGGGGGTCGTGTGTACACGAAGTAGACTCCATGCGAATATCCGTGGGACACGTCCGAACAACGACGCATGCTCGGTGTGACACACAAGATACTGCTCGGGGAGTGATAAGCATGTTACGCCTTAGGGGGTGGCTATTTTGAAAATATTAATTACTCCTCGATTCGGGTTCACAAAAGCAGCAACGCAAAAATTACCATGGCGATTCATCCTGTGCAGCTAGCATGCTTCCGACCATGCTAACATCCTGGCGGATGAGCTTCAGTGGTTACGTCAATCGGAAACCAACGTGTTTTGTCCGTCATTCCGTTTTCTCATCTGTTTATTTATTTATTTTTATTTTATTGTTCCATGTTGCCCTTTTCCAAAAACGGATAAATCATCAGATGTTTTGGTGGCCACAAATCCTTTCCTCAGACCACTCTCCCGTTCACAAAGAAGCTATTTAATGAACAAAAAGAGCAAGAAGAGAGGAGGAGGAGGAGGAAAGCAAAGGCAATGGCACCAGAGCATGTGACGAAGTATCTAATTTACATAACTTTTTCCAAATTTTGAGGCACCCCGCCCCTTTTATCAGAGCGCTATCCATGGTTTCCTTGTCACTGTCATCTACCGCAACATAACAGGTGACAGTGAACTGTCCATGGTGCTGGAGCTCTCGCTTACCCCAGAAATGCTTTTTACTGTACCTGTACGCTGTCACACTCTGACAGCAGAAAATCCATTTCACTACCATACTGTAATATGTTTACAAGTTCACGTTTACACATTTCCTCCCCCATCCACTCTGGCATTGAAATTAATTTTGACCAGAAAATCTGAATGGGGAAAAGTCGTGATTGGACACAGATAATGGACTTGATCACCAGCCTAAAACCGAGCCCACACCAATCTGCACTCCGATCAAATTTTCCACCGCCCCCCATTTTTTCTGCGCTAGACACGTTTTTTTTTTCTTTAATTAGCTTCATATTACATACTGGCATGGATTAACTAGTAATCGTTTTGTTAACATTGTCTTCATGCTACAGTATTATTCAACTTACCAGGTTTGTTATGGTCGAAATTATTTTTCCCCCCTCTTTGCTGGCTCTGGCTGGTTAGCTGCACTGTGCATCTCCGCTCATCATGATCTCTCCCATTGGTGATTCACAGGTGTAACACCGGATATACTTTAATTTACCAATCCCCTCATGGTGCGTTTAAAAACGGCTCCATAAAACGCCTTACCGCATTTTAACTGTCATGGATAAATGATTCTGTGTCTTTCCTCTGTCACTTTTATCTGCACACTGCTACACACTTAACCATATGGTGACTGACGATAGTCACACATAAACACAAACTGATTAAAGCAGGCCAACATCCTTTAGAGAGGTTGCAGAATGAGAAGATAAAAGCAGATCTTGTACTACAACCTTTTTCTTCATTTGGTTGCATCCCTAAGGTGTGCTAAGTGGAGCACAGTGCTGGGTGGTGAATGTCACACCATATCTGCTCCATTTCTATGACTTGTAAAGCAGAAAATTCTCTGCTTTAATTTTCGGCATTAAGGCAGAGAGGAGTATTTTTCTTGGATGCTGAAGACAGGTTTTGTTTTTATTGGCCTGCCTAAATGCTAAGTTGATGCATGTACAGTATACAAATTTAAGAATGCCTGTTTTTGTAACAGAGCAAATGCATAAAATTAGGCAAGTATAAGGCTTCTCACATGGAACACTGAATGCAAAATGATTTATCATGCAAAAATATTTGCCAAGTTAAGCTAAAATATGACATCTAATCTTAAATAGTGGCCTACTCTTATCTAAACTCAAAAAGTGAAGACAGAAGCATTCGGAAAATCTTCAATGCTTTAAACGGCTCTATGCTTGAGCATTCTCTGCTCCTATTAGCTATTTATTTCTAATTACCAATTAATTGGTGAAACTAGGACTGCCAGTCTGTTCATGTAGATGGTAGCTCATAGGTTGTCTGTAATCCCGGTTGGGTCATCTGTTACGAACCCAAACAGTTGTGATTCCTACATGACTGGTGCCCTGGGTAAGTCAAGTCATCTTCCATCAACACAAAACCTGGAGACACTCCCACTTCTTTTCCCCTCACTGGTCCAACAGATCTGAATCAAATGACTTAATTATCTTTTCTGAATGGAGTCAAACTATCCAGAGTCCTACTAATGACCTAATCATTTGACTAGGGGATGTTGAAGCAGAGATGCATCTGAAAGTTGCAGGACAAAAACCCTTGAGAGCTGGAGTTGAACACCCCTGCTTTAAATGTTGTCCCAAAGGTTGCATTCTGTGAAGATACACAGGCCATAGAACAACAGCAGAACTCTGAATGATGATGTAGAGGTTGTAAGCATCAGCAACCCATCGCTAGAAGATGATTCAAGGATCATGGGATCATGTTTGATCCGACGAAGAGGCTCTTGAGGACAATCCAGAGGTCATTGTATCCAAAGAGGAGTTTCTTACAAGTTATGTGATTCAGTGGATCCAGGAACATCGCCAGTGGCTTAGACTAAGACCAGAATGCATGCAAGCACAGAGACAACACACAAGCTTACAGAATGTTCCCAAAATGCACAGCTTTCTCGCTGCAAGGTGACAGTGCCAAGAACTAAGCCAGTGTTTTAAACTTTGCAGATTATAGGATTTATGATCTAGCATGATATGTATTGTGACCAATTTGGCAAACATATGAGTGAAGAGATGTGCAGATGAACTTTCAGCTATGATGAGCGTAAAGTGGGTGAAATAAGCAAGCCGTGACTGGCCATGCCAGGACAAAAGCCCAGCCAAAGGGAAAATAAGAAAGAAACAACGAAAACAAGTAGAGAAAATGCTGTATAAATGAGAGGGCTTTGGAAAGCACAGAAAATAAATGGCCAACAGAGCAGTAATTACACAGAGCAGATCATGCAGTTACAGTTAACAAGAAAAGTTTTCTTATCCCCTGTGTTGGCTTGACACTTGGACTCCTTTTCTTTTTTTAAACCCTGGATCAGAATCAGAATCTGAATCAAATTTATTTGCCACATTTTTTGGGTAGAAATAATGGATTTAACTTCACATATCTTCACTTGCACTGGAATCAAAGTACAGCCACAAAATTGCAAACTACAAAAAAAGAAAAAAAAAAAACAAACAACAAAAACACTACTGTGCTGGTACAAATATGCATGCTGTTTCCAGCTGACTACCCTTGAAACAACAACCATATTGGCACTAGGACAGTAGTGTTTTTGTCACTGCCGTTCTCCGTTCTGTTCAGTGGAGATGTGACCTAGGGGTAGAAAATGACTTTACAGTGACTGGTTTTTGCCACTGGTGCTCTATGATGCTGATCTAAGGGGGAAAAGTCTAAATCGTCTGTGACCAGGACGTGCTGGGTTGACAGATATATTAGCTGCCCTTTTGTTGTCCTGATAATCCTTTCTGCAGACTGAATCATTCATTGCATTTTTTAACTGTCCTGTTTAATGGATGAGTCAAACTACACAAAGATGGATAAACACAGGACAGACTGCATGAAGACTGCAGATTTTCCGTGACCAACAAAATCCTGGATGTACCACACATGCTGTTTGGACTTGTATTGTACCAAGTAACACAAGATGCTGCAATATTGAGCCAACATGGATAGGTAGAAAATGGTTGACTTCAAAATTTCTGGTAACATCTGAACCTAACCCACAGTCATGATTTTACTAAAATTGTTTGTGCAACTCATTTTCTCCATAATTGAACTATTGTTAACATTTTAACTTATCTGTGCATCACTTTGCATACTTATTGATCTCAGAGAATGAAAGAATATTACAATAATAGTACTAATAATAAAACAAAACTGATAATCCATAGTTCTAAAGTGTTTTGAGACAACTGTGTATAATTACACCCAAACTCACCAAAAATAGGGTGATGTTGCCCTGTAATGCAGGAAGGAAGGCAAAACTGACAAACCACTGAGCTTCAAATTGTCATTTGAAATTGAAATATTGGGTTTCAAAGCTAAACTAACATGTGGCCAAACCATGTTTGAACAAAAAAGACCCTCAATGGAAGTGGATACAATTGAAGGGGTGTCACTTTATTCCTATATCCTTATGGTGTAAAATGACCATAAGAATATAGACCAGTGCAAGGATTATATCTTCTGGGAGGAATAGTGATTGTTTGTTTAACCCTGGCGATTAATTGCTAACAAATGGGGACCAACCTGAAATAAAATAAAACTACTTCTTTGTCGCAATGTCTTATAATGAAATACTGCAACATCTCCAAAAGTCAGGAATCTGTCATGCAACTGTGCTTAAGATATTTTTCTACTTTTAAGTTTCCTGTGGTACCTGCATATGCATATCTTGTGCTAAAGTTATTTTTTTTGCACATGGAGTTACTGCTGAGTTAATGTAATTTATGCTAATTACATTTAATCCTTTAATCCTATTTAATTTATATTTAGTGCTATGAAAGGAAGACAAAGACATAGCAGAGTCTGGGAGCTTCATTCTCTATGCATCATGCACACAAAATTTGCTAGTGACACCAACCAGTCTAGCAGCAGTCACCATGACAACACTTCATTTGACCGCCTCACTGTAAGAGTGTTCCAGTTTACAACATCAATAACTTGACAGCAGGAGGCTTTACAGCTCTGACGACACAGCAAAAAAAAAAAAAAAAAAAAAGAAAAAATAAGAGGTGGACCAGAAAAAATGTTTGGTTGGCAAATATCAACTCGGCTTTCGTCGATAATTTCTGACACTCGCATGTTTCTGTTTAAACAGGGGCTATTTTAGATATAAAATCATTTTTGGTTTATAGCTGACAAGCAGAAACAATGCATTAACGTCTACTTGAAATTATATAACACAATTTTGGAACAGGGTCTTTTTTTTGTTGTTTTTTGAACTAAAATAAAATTTAAGTTTTTCGGGGTACATACTTAGAATTATTTTAAGTGTCATTACTTATGTTACAAGGATTTGGGAGGGCTTAGAGAGTATATTTTAACTAGTTTTTAATGGATGGATCATGATAAAACTTCTGTAGAACTTGGTAACAGACTGAAGTGATTATTTGATTGAGTTTTTTTGGTGCACCTTTCCAACTTGCAGAAAACTAGCCGCCACCCCCCTCCTCACAAATACCAGAATCGCTCAATTCTGGGCAAAATTGATACATTTATAAATCCATACACTTATCAGTTAATTTTCATGCTTCCTAAATGTTTTGATGTTGGTTGTAAGTTGCATGTTTTTAGTGCATGTCGTAGATCACCTAAAAGTTTAATTTAAATAGTGACAATTTTTTTTTAAGTAAGCCAAGTTGGGATGTTTGAAAACTTCATATGCCTACAAAATAATATCACAAGCAATTGTAATATTTGAAACTGATCCTATTTCAGTTCTATTTGGGTCCTTGCCTTCTGTTAGATGAGGGTTTGATGCTTTTTACAACCAAAATGTGCTTTTGCAGACTAAAGGTACCTCATGACAAATGACTTTAAATCCAGGTCTTGAGAACCAGCCATCATGCAACATTTAGATTTTCATCTTCTTCAACACATCCAAGTCAAATAATCAAGTCTTACCAGGACTCTGTACAACTGGGCGGTAAATTGAGGAGGTAATTCAACCATTTGATTCACATATGTTGGACCAAGGACATATCTAAAAGTTGCAGAGTACTGGCTCTGCGTTTAAATTATTCTTATAGTCAAGGATCTCAAAACTCTGGTGTGCAACAGTGTTTAGTCACCGGATTTAATAATTGTAGAACAACCTCTTACTGCAGTTCCAGTTGCAACTGTTGTAGTATATTCTTCACAGGGTTTGGACATCCAGAGACCAAAATTGAAAAGTTGGCTTAAGAATCAGTACAAATTTGAGTCAAACTAGACATAGAACTACCAGTTGTCAAGTCTTGCCCAAAATTCTCAGATAAATGTTCTGTGTCATAATAGCACATGCATCTGGATCTATATGATTCTAAATTATTATTTTATTTCATTTTTTTTTGTGCTGGCTGTATATTTGGTGTTTTCTAGAAAGTGACCCACCATACCAATCTCAAGAAATTTTGCACGACAGGATTTCTTTCAGAGTTGCCCTGTGTTTGGGTCACAGCTCATTATCCACTCTGAGATTCCCAGTGCTGCTGAAGAAAAGCTTCCCCCACAGCATGATGCTGTCACCCCTGGTGTGACGGTGACCATGGTGTCACTGTAGGGGTGACAAAACTGAACCTAGACCCATAGGTTCAGTTTTGATCTCCTGGGCTTAGAGCACCTTTTTCTTTATGTCTTTGCTGTGCCCCATGCATGTTTTGTGACAAAGTGCAGAAAGAAATTATTTTTTTCTTTTAACAGGTTAACAGTCTAGGTAGACTTCCAAAAAGGCTGGATTTTCAGAACAAAAGTGTCTAACAGCTCTCCTGTCAATAGATTCTCCCTGCTGAGAAATGATTATCTGAAGCTCCTCTAAAGTTTCTGTGGAACATTTTGCTGCTTCTTTGAATAAGGTGCTTGAAGCTCTGGTTAATTTTTGATTTTTTGGTTATTGTGTTACAAGCTGTGACAAAGTTAAGTATATATATATATATATTTTGCAAGGGACAATTTGAACAGACTTTGAAATCCTGTCTTTTTCAAAGCTGATAATGATTAAATATGATCAAGAATGATGAGATCAATGTGAAATATTACTGTCCTATAAGTGCATATGAACTCACACATGTATTTTTTGGGCAACTTTATTTTGTGAATTGCCTTTCACCTTAAAATCAATTCTATTTTGTGCTTTTATTTAATGGGATAGCTGAAAAATTCAGCAACCTGCCTGCTTTTACAATCATTTCTCTACCACATATTTACATTGTTGGAATTTTTTTTTCAACAATGAAGTGTCTAATTTTGAATTAGGCATTTCATTCAAAACTTAATTATAACTCCAGTGTAAGTTATAATTCCTCTTAGTAAATGTTTCCATCAGTACAAAATGTAATTTCTCAGTCAGGACTCGCAGCTGTACTGACAATTCTTTTACTAAACTCACTCAAAATGCAAACATCTGCACCTTCCTGGTTTCTAATGAATGGAAAAAAAAATAGCGTTGCTCATTCAGAAACCTCCTGCTTCAGCTTAAAACTGACTGGAAGTTTTATTTGCTGCCCCTGAAAGGCTGAACCTTACTGTAAGTGCAAGTGATTTAATTGCATTTTGTGTGAAAAGGTCGGTTGAATAGATATGAAACTGCTTTAAATATATCCCACATGTCGACCAGCTCTTTGAAAAAGAAATAAGGTTTCCAGATCTTAAGCCACATTTTAACCAGAACTAAATGTTCTCTTTGTTTTCAGCCTGACTTTGAGCAAGACTTTTCTGGGATTTTTTTTTTCCAGGATTCCACAGGAGTCGTTGCATGCTGGAGAAAACCATTTACTCATAAGATATGCCTGCAGGGCCTTTCTTTTTAATGTAGACCACCAGGATTCATTGTGAGAGATGCATCATTTATTAGAGCCTTTTATTTATATTCTGAATTAGGTTTCTTCCGTTTAAAATACTCAGACTAATCATGCACAGTCCTTATAAGCGCTTAAATCTTTATTAAGCTCTGAATAGAAGTTTCATGTTCGGATGTTACTTTTTAAAGTAATGGGAGGGAAGAGGAGCAAGGGTTTTACTTTTAGGTGCAGTCTACATCAAAGACTTTTTAAATAAAATAAGAATAAAAACGGGGAGTCGTTTGAATCACTTTTCTGTTTTAGGCCAAATAGTTATGTGCTGCGGAAATTTAGGCGAAAATATTCATCTGATAGTTGCTGATCATGTTTGCCCTGAATCATAGCGAATTATTGAGAAACAAATTTAGTTCCACCTGTTTTTCGGTTCTTTTCTGTAGAAATATGCAGATTTAGGTGGCACATTCGACATTTTTTATTTTTTTATTTCATTATTTCTCGCGTTGATCGGCAGGTAAAAAACGAGAGGGCCCGATGTGGATTGGTAGCTTTTGTCTTAGAGCTGAACGCACTTCCATAACAACATATAAAACCTCTCAGGCATTTAATATTTTAGCGATGCGGATTATTTAACTGCCAGCTGGGACGCTAATGAGGCAAACAGAAAAAAAAAAATATTTCTGTTCTTAGACATAGATTTTTCCTCAGATGATGACTCGGTGTAGCATCTTTTATGTCGGACGTTGTTGTATTTGATGCGATTTCAGTGAACAATTATAGAAAACAAAACAACAATGTTGATTTCCGTTTAGAGTCCAAGCAGGTTATATGTGTATATATATTAATTTTGGATTACGCTTGAATCGTGTTTGACTCTTGCTTGTGTAATTATTTGAATCAAAATGAATGTTTGCTTAAAAGTCAAATTTAAACGGGAGAAATATCAACTTTCGCTCGGATGGAACTCGGACATCTACAATGAGTTTTTTTTTTTTTTCCAATTACCAAATTCGTCCGTGTTTGTGCGTCAAAATACCTCTTGCTTTTGATAGTGACGCGACTGAGAAGATATTTTTTATTTTTTACTTTCACGCGCATTTCCTGGTTTTAAGGTGAGAACAATGTGTCTGCGTGTTCTTCGCATTAACTTTCGGCCACTTAGTTTTAAACAGTTGCTCAACAAATTGATAAATGGCAATGCTAATATTCAAAAGCAAGCTTTTTTTTAAATTTTCTTTCTGTTGGACGGCTTTAAGCAGCTCTGGAAATCAATTTAACTTGAACATGGAGGTAATTTCCGTTTTTAAATTCTTTGATTGCACTCCATCAATCAAAGATGATGTATATATATATATGTGGATGTATATATATTTTTTCCTCTTTAGGATAAAACGAGTTACTCGCACGTGTAAATTAAAGCCCTTTTAGTTAGCGACTGTGGTGTGAAATGTGATTGAATGGTGTCTTCCCTGTGAGCACACCCTGCTGTCTGAGTGCAGGGACTTTGAACTTGAACTTCGCCTTGCTCTTCTTTACAGTCGCTGCAGAACGCGCTGAAACAAATGAAGCAGCACTGATTTTTGCTAGTTGGCCTCATTGAGATGGATCTCACCCCGTGGGACAAGCACAGCCGTACTCTGACGAAATCAATTTTATTTACTGTTAGAATGTGGTATTTGTGGCACCTTCTTGGAGAACCTCTACCAAAGGAATCCTCCAAAAAGTTAAAGCATTCATTTATTGCAGTTTCTTCAGTGATCTATGCGAAGTGTTACAAAGAATATTCAAATAATGTCACCAAGGACAAAGGAAAGACCTTGTCCTAAAATAAGGGAAAAATAATACCAAACAACAACAACAAAAAGCTCATCAATCGCCAGGATTCTCTCTCAATACATGATGAATTTGCAATAATTTTTGCTAGGAAAAGTTCCCTTGATTTAAATGGTGCTCACTTTTCCACAGATTTTTTTAATTATTATTATTCAAAAGAATCAATTTTCCGGCATACTTTTTCTCAAAAAAAGGTTATTTTGGCCACTTTTTCATCCCGGTAGTAGATAACATAAGGTCGTATTTCTTCCTGGGAAGAGGTATAGACGAGTAAACAAGAGAAAGGCACTCAAAAGCAATAGGTAAACCTTTGAATGAGCTAAGGATGTAATCTCTGCCTTAGAGCCGAAAGCCCTGAAAGCTCCAAATAAACGCGCGACTCTGTCTCAGGTATTTGGCTGGATTCATCCACAGTCTGTAAACGGTGTTTGGTGTTTTTGATAAAGTTTCGATGGTTAAGTCGGGACTTTCAAAAACGCAATATACATTTGTTTTTTTTTTTATTTATTTATTTTTGCTCTAATTTTTTTAAATAACATATAAGTCGCAGGTAATATGTTATTACATGATATGTTATTACTTGCGAGTTCTCCTCAAATGGTTGGTTCAGCCAAATGTAGCAGCATAACTCCACACACATCCATTTGCTATACTTCACCAGTTTACATGAAAGAAAAGAAAAGGCGTGAGTTATAAGTGTAATTGTCATCCCTGTGTGACCGCTTTGGCGCATTTCTGATGGATATGGAGCTCTTTGCGTTTGAAGCGGCGCGGTGTCACGCAGCGCCGCTTCCTGTTGCTGTCTGGGCCGCTGCGTGTTGGTCACATACAGACGTTCACAAACATGTTTGGAGCAAACAACGAGTCTCGGTTTCGTTCGGGGGTGTCGCCTGTGCGGTTCTGTGTGGATCACATGGGGCGGCTTAGCTGCTCCATCTCCACTGCAAGCAGGTGCTCACATCAGTTTTCCACTCCGCAATTTTTCCAACACCAGCACGTTTTGGGGGGTTTTAGCCTTTCTGCTTAACGTCGACGTAAATAATGAAGTTTCTAGTTTTTGTTGTTGTTATTATTATTTGCTCCTCTTCAATTTCCACTATTTGGAATTGATTTTGTAGAGGAAAGTTGCTCTACAGAGAGACGTGATGTCCGCATACACTTTTGGTTCTGTTTCGAATATGGTTCATTTCTTGTTTGTAGGGTGAAATAGTCAACGTGTCACCAATAATGATGTACGAAAACTGACATTTTTGTTTTGTCCCTTTTCTCTGTCAGAAATACGAAACACTGACGGCACCTTTGGAAAATTGCGTAGTGGAATATTATAGAGTAATTTCAGAAATGAAAGGGTGAAACTTAGTAATTTGTTTGTTTTATATAAATACAAAGAATTAATTAGCTGGAAGTGGAGCTGATGATTGTATAGGTCCGTCCATGTTGCTCATTCTTTATGTGGGGCGTTTAAAAAAAATCCCTATCCCTTTTGCGCATATATCTTTGATTTAGTGATATGCTGCATTTACTGTGTTAGTGTATGTTTTCAGGACTCTATCAGCATTTTTGGTAAAAAAATAAATAAAAATTCCACTTATGCACACTTTGATGAATCCTTCCAGATGCCCCAATACTGCCTTGTGACAAAAGCCTCAATATTGTGAGTTTCTTTATTTGCGTTTTCTGAATCAATAATTGACGAACCACAATTCGCTAAAGGCTTCGTATTCTAAACAGGATAACGCCAAAAAACAAAAAACAAACAAAAACAAAACTACTCTCTACATATAAGGTAAATTTATCTTACTACTATCTAATACTTTGTGGCTCTATTTTCTATTTCTATTGAGGCTTTTTAGAATTGCACCCAGGAAGGGAATCTAAATCTATATAATTCCTTTTAAATGAACCTACAGTCTGAAATGTGCCCGCAACGTTTTAAGGCAAAAGGTTTATTCCCTGGCAGAAGAAGTGAGATGATTAATGATGAGCGTGTGTGTCTTTTGTTTTGCTATGCGGGCGGATGGAGCGACCGCCTCTCTTAACTTGAACTTGGACTTCCGACGAGACGTCAGATAGATTTATTTTGTCTCTTTTGCTGCTCTGCTCTCTGAGCCGCAGTGGGGAAAAATTGGGGCTTGGCCTTCAGTTTATCTTAAAGCCAAACTGTGTCAAAGCGACGTGTATGAGCGCATTCTGCTATGACTAATAATTAGATTTAACTAATAAAATTAGTCAGATCCAACACGCAGTCCTGCGGCGTGTGAGACAATTCTTTATCATACTCCTGTCTCTTAATCCAAGGAAGGGCAATATTTCACAACATAGATTGCTACTTATTGTATACACGTTGAAAAGAAATACCTAAGGGAAATAACACCGGTTTGTTGCCGAATGTGCTGTAATATATTTAGAATGTGTCAAACGCGTTCTCTTAGGAGCAGTATTTTCCAACTTAAAACTTTAACACACTCTTTAAAGATGCGTTGTGGATTTCTAATGTGGAGCATTAAAACCATCTTATGAAACTATCGCCCCATCCACCACTATGGATGTTTGTGCTAAGGCTTATTGCACGCTGTTTGGAGAGAGGCATTCAACAAATTCTCGCTGTTATAAAAAATATATATATATTTCAACAAACCAGAGGTACTTGGAAAACTTTATTATTACTCTGCGTTTTTATCAATTTGCAAAATCTTCGAAACTTCGGATACTATTTAGTCCAAATATCGCAATCCAATTTAAACAGGAGTTTGTTAAAAACCATAGCGGTCTTGCGTTGAGGTGGAATGGTTCACATTTTAATAACAATAACAAAAGCGGCAAATAAAAGGGCTGTAAAGCCGGTGCTGCATTTTGTAAATCCTCTCTGGCCTTGCCGTCGCGGTGGTCTGCCAGGCTGCCCTCTGTCCTGGGCGCGGCTCCGCCTGGTCTGCTTTATTTTGCGGTTAGCCCACAACCTTCCGCTCATAGTATATCTGCTAAACGAGTCAAGTCACAAGTAAACCATGCTTTAGTAGTTTATTCCGCGCATGGTGTATCATGCGTTGCTTTGCAACAGTTCAGTTACATCCGTCCGTTATAGTTACAGTATATAAATCTGACCAAAGCGTAGAGAATACAGAGATTTGGTTTCTTGATAAAACCTTCAAAAAAATGGCACAATGCTGATCCTAAAGATTTTCTTCCTGGCACGACCAAAACTCAACCCTGTCGCTTCACAAAAACTTTAGCTCAAGGTTGGTTGTAACATTGCTTGTTAAATCCACACTACTAGTGCAATTCTGTTTATATCACATATTTGACCTGACAGCTGGTCTGCAGTGGTTAGTTTGTGAAATACACACACATCTTTGAATTCAGAAGATATTTTGTACATGTTTATCTATTTTTTAAAAATTATTTTTTGTGTGGCATCGTTTTTCTGAATCTCGCATAAGATTTGTTATTTATGCTAGTACTTCCTAGCATAAAATGTTCGTCAAGAGCCTAGTTGCTTGTTTATCTCACTGGTCTTGGCATAGCAGCCCAACGTTGTATGAATCCATAAGCACAATGTCTCCTGGTGCCCATCTCCATATAAACCCGCACTGTACCACCAGTTTCCCTTCTGTTATGTCGGATATTTATTTATTTATTTTTGACTTTACTTTTTTTTTTCTGCAGGAGAGGACATATGTTATATTGGATTCACTTGCTCTCATGAGGGGGGGGGGGGAACTATTGTTGTTCTATTTGCAAACCACATTGAATTTGCATAAAATGTTTTCAATCCAGCTCGGATATAGGCAACAGATATGTCGCTTTAAGTTGTGTCTTTTAAGGCTATGCACTACTGGGTCATTTTTTGTCGATTCAAATTCTCCTGGGACAAACAGGCATGTGGGGCTGCAAGGTTTGCAAATACATGGGGCCAAGCTGAGTCCTCAGGTATGTACAGCACTTTTGTGAAGTCAACAAGTGTCGAATTTGTCTACTATAATTTTGTCTATATGGCTTTAGTGAAGGTCACTTTATTAAGGTGTTATTAATTCCATAATTTGCCCTAATTTATCTGTTCATTAAACGAACAATGCACAATATTAAAGAAATTATGACAGGTTTCTTTTCTATACTTTCCATACTTTAAAATACTTTCAAAACAAAGTAGATGTGATGGTATCCGTTTGTAAAAATACTGATATTCCTATTTGGAAGAAAGAATACTTTATGTACTGTACTGTACTGCACTGCACTGGATGTGGGAAATAGACTCTATGTACCCTGTAACAACATGGGGTTGGTGATCTACAAATGTTAATGTGATTGATTACTTTATTGCTTTTTGTTACAATTAATTGAAAAACTGAAGAAAAATAAAGTCATTAAAAATGCTTTCTGGTTGTTGTAGTTATAACATTATTCATGAAGGTTAAAAAAGTATTACAAGTCCATCATTTCCACATATTTCTTGACAAATTAGAGGTTTACTCCTGGTTTGTTTCGCATTTAACGGCATGTATGTTGCATTGCGACACATGATGTAAAAAGAAAAAGAAAAAGTTGCGCCGAATGAGTGGCTCTTCAGGAGATCTGAACTTGAATGCTTGTTTTTGCTGTGCTAATTAAACGTGCTTGTATTTTAAACCTCGCTTTAAGGGATATTTGTACAAAAATCACATGTGCTCTTCACTACTGGCACTGACGTGTTCTGCTCTTAGCCACCAAGGAGCGGTTGTGCTCGTAAACCGAAAACGGCCTGCACGAAATAGAGAAATAACTTTGAGAACAAAAAGAACACAAAAAAAAATCACCAGATTGAGATGCTGGTTCAGTTTAGCAACAATGCCTTTCTGACAGTGGACTGCTCTGCTCTGCCGTGTGCAGAAAACGAGCCCGCCTTCCTTTTATACCCCTCCACTTCCATCCATCACACGCACGCACACACGCCTACACTGTGGCTACACGGGTATGTTGATAAGAGTTTGAAAAATAAACTCATAATCTAGGTTTGACGAAGAAAATTATATGGCAGACATTTGCCACCGTCCTTCCAAAGGCCCACACAACACACGTTCTCATAACCTGGTGATTAGACTTAACTAAAAGTTATATTGTAAACTGCACTCCTTGTATTTTCTCCATATAGTTTGTGCATTTAACACAATGTTTGGTAATGTTGGCTAGACCGGGGTTTTGTCGTTGCACTTTTACTGGTTCTGCGCTGAAGCATATTTTAATTACCACTCCATCTTTCAATCCTAGCTGAGTGTGCTGGTTCAAGATGCTTTTCCCCTTCTCTCTTGGTGACAACTGACCTAATACCAGGGTATATATATATATATATATATATATATATATATATATATGAAAAAATGTACTCTTTTTTTAAATTATTTTTAAGATCGACGGTTTGTAATTGGATATCTGCGAATGCACTTTATGTCCGAAACAATATTTTTATCCCGTGGTTATTTTTTTGTAAATGATTCTCTGTGTTAGAAAGTTGAGCAAAATCAATTCATTTATAACACTTTAATGTATGTTTTCTAACCTATGAAGAAATCCCACATTTTATGACCGTCTTGCGTGCGCTTTAGACAACCCAGAATCGGTGAGACAAAGTCCAAATCCCTCGACTAATACTGCAAGCTTTGAAGATGGCTCAATCAGTTATTACCTTCAGTTTTCTAACAGGCTCTTGATTTTAAATAGCTCATATTGGGATTTTTTTTTGTGGCTAGAATAACTTTCTGTGTCGCATTAATATTACAAAGTATTTCATCGCCCCAATTCCCCCCAGTTCCCCTGATAACCTCTGCCAAGTGGGTACACGTTAAAGTAAAATACGTGATATTAATGTAATTTCAGAGTGGTAGCTTGAAGAAACGTAGCAAAAAAAACTATGGTCCAGTGTAACCTGATAAGGTAGGTATATTGCTATAGTACTTTTATAAATAAAAAAAAATAATAAAAAAAAACCTCACACGCCCATCGGTTTGGATGGTGTAAGGGGGATTTTTTCAAAAATATTAAATTAACTTTCTCAAAAACGCCGGGAGCTGGCTTTAAACCCGTGAAGATGGTCCGATTCCAGCTTGCATGACGCACACTGCAGTCTACCTGCAAGCAGTCAGCAAATTCTTGAGTCGTTACGTGGTTTGTTAAAAGCGTGTTTTATGCGTGTGGATTTGCACTTTTCTAAGCACTGGTATGGGGTTTGTGAATACTGAAAATGCATGAAGGGAATAAAGCCAATTTGGTATAAGTGACCAACTGATTTTTTATTGATTTATTTTAATTAATTACTTATCAAGACAAAACGTGAAAGCAATTAGTTTGGATATCGACTAATTTATCTTATTTATATGCACAAGACGTGTGATAAGGCAATACAAACGCAAATATGTGCAGGCAGGGGACTCCTAAAGGCATACCCGTCTTGCTTTTGGAGTCATGTGCGTAAATGCAGTGCAGTTGTTGAGCGAGCCGGTGGCTGCAGGTAAGCAGCATGCAGTTGCATGGAGATGGATGCTCTCCCCTCCCCCACAACCTCTGTATCAGACTCGGAACTCCTTCCCTGCTCGACAAGACTCGTCTGGAGGGACATGATGTCTGCTTGTCATTTATAGCCACACATCATGGCTGGACACTGCTGTTGTTCCGATTTAGAGCACTGAAAATGTTTGAAATCACTGCGATGCTAAAAAAGAAGTATAAAAATGTTTTGACTGTATTTTTTTATTTATGTTTTATCTTTGCAATACTTGGAATGTGATATACATAGATCAAGTGGATATACAAATAGTTCATTTTTAAAACAGAAAATAAGAAATAATTTTTATTGTAATTTATTGTACAAACAGCCTTTTCTCTTGTAGAGTCGGACTGGAACTGAAATATGCATAACAGGTGAAAGAAGTTATTTTGTTTTGTTTACTTCAGTGACTGACGCAGAGCCTCACGTTTCAATCAGCAACTCTGGTATTTAATTTGAGCTTTGGAGTAAGTTGAATGAAATTTGGAGAGAGTCGGACGCAGTCGTTTTGCTTCTGTTTGTTTTTTTAACTATAATTGCAATTGAACGAATAAAACAATAACAAACGCAACAAAAAAAAACTAACATGTTAACTCCATTTGAATATATTATTATAACTATCAAATATTGATATTGAGGAAATAATGGGTCAAAAATTACAGAGAAAGTGCCAGCGCACTAAATTAGCTGACTGATAAAAGTTTTTTATTTCTGCATGTCACAATAAGTGGATAGCATAAAATATCTCTGCACTGTGCAATATGAGCATGTGCTAATCCTACAAGAAGCCACGTGTCTATCTGCAGCATGTGCACTGTTTATAAACCTTATAGATATATTAAAAGTAAACTATTCCAGTTGGACAGATCTCGGAACTCATTATCTTGCTGACATACCTGGCGTATGCTCATTCAATAATAATGGCACGTTACTATTGGTAAAATAAGAATTATAATTTGAACATGTATCATTTGTTTTATAGTCTAATTCATGTCATTTAAAGCATATATTAGTGCACAGATGACGTTAAAAACAAACTATTTTCAGGTTAAGATTTTCCCCCTAATATATGTATATGTATATGCATATGTATATTTAATTTAAAACTTAACAAGAGGATGTTAAGTTTATATTTGACATAAGATAACCACAGGATCCGTCAATATGTACATTGTTGTGGTTTTAGGAGGATGTTTATTTTACTCATATCAAAGTATTTTATAGATTTTCGCTTATCTAGTTACATTCGGACGCCAACTTGTATGTAACATGGGCTCACTAAACTCAAGTTTGAACGTATTCTGTGCTCGTTTTGCTTTAAATGGAACTCTTCGTGGCTCCTTAAACAAGACTGCGTCATTATCGATCGTCTTCTCAAAAGACTTATTTTCTTGATATTTTTGATGACTCATACACAGCTTCTTCAACCTCCGCTCTCACGCCAAATATTTTAAAGGGAGGCTCTCCAAATAACGCCTAGTTTGCATGTATGCTCTAGTGTGAAGTTCATTCTTGTCTGTCTAGACTCTCCTTACGACCCTGTTTGTCTGCGTTTTTTTACCTTGACCTTGGACTTCCGTGCAGCTGCCATTTGGATGAGCCCTCCGCCGCAGTTGTAATTTCCCTGAGACAAAAGAAGCAACAGCCTCTGACTGAGGAGCGACTGGGGAGGCAGCGAGGGTGCAGCTTTCTCTGAGATGTGTTTACAAATAGGAATCTATGGGCATTTTATGCCTATACGTCCAAAAAGTGGTGTTGGACTGCGCGCCCCTTTTGCAGTAGCAGCTCGAAGCCTGCTTTATGTGTGAGTCATAGCTTAGGCATTATGAACCACTCTGGGCCTGTCCCAGTTATAACATTTGTTACTTGATTCAGTAAGCAAGTTTAAAAGAAAAAAAAAGAAGAAATAACTCATCAGGCAATGAACGGAGGAATTGATTGAAAAGGTAAAAGTGTAACGTTCAGAGGAACTTTAGATGCTGCTCGGAGATATCAGTGGCATGCGTAAAAAATAACTCGTTGGGTGAAATGGGACATTTTTTATTTTTTTCTTAGCTTGAGTTCCAACTAAGTATCATTAGTGGTTTGTATATATAGTTCAACTGAAAGAGGCAATTGTCCTTCCTGTCGCCAGGAAGAGTCAATGGCGCAGACTACAACTAATACTAATAACAACCCAGTGTGCCAAAAAAACATCACGAGTTTCTATAACGTTGCAATTGTCTTATCTGTGCAAGTAATAATTATGAATCTGTGAAAAAATTTTTCCGCAGAAATCAGACATAGTTTCACTTCAAAGAACAGAGACTGGCTTTCATTATGAACGAGTTAAATGACTTCTAGCTAAATGAAATTTTGATGAGACGAGTCCCAATTTGAAACAATGGTGTCTTACCTGCACAGCTTCCGTCCCCTCCTGCTGCTGTTGCTGCTGATGAGGTGCAACTGACACTCATGCAACACCTTAAAGTTAGCATTTTTTTTCTTAAGAGGGGGAAACTATACCTCTGAATCACACACACATGGATACACGCATAAACACGAAGACACACACACACTGTATATTCCATGTTTTATTAGATTTTAAAAAAAATTATTTTTATTTTGAGATGTCCTCGTTTGATTTGTTTCTTAATTGTACGACTTTTACAAATTTTTCAGTAATTGTTGAAATAGTTCTTTATGGAATATTAACACATATTTGGATATAGAATGCATTCTTTGCATGTCGGTGTGAAACGGAGTCATAAGACTCCTGCAAAGAAGGGGCTTGTGTTTTGCATTGATATTTTCCAGTTTATTAAACATTTATTCACTTTGGTATTAACCAAAGTAGATTAATGAATTAAAATGCTAGCAAGTAACCACACGAACACAACGCTTTGCGTAAAAAGCACAGACTCAGATCAACTATTGCGCATTGCGCTCCTACTCCAGCCCAAGTAAAAAAAAAAATCACATTCATTATTTTCTTTATGGAAATAAACTTGCATCCTCTTTTACACGTGTAAGCTGCTTCATGTATCAACACGATGGCTTATACATTCTCAGTCAATTCACAGAGTCGGCTAAACGTCTGATTATTTTCCTGTGGCCCTGCTCTTGAGCTTTTGCAGAACTTCCCTTTAAGGGTGTGGGTCTAGCCGACTTAAACCAATGGTGTGACTCGGCTTTCTGTGGGGGAAAAACGGTGACATGCGAGGCAGTGGGTCTTTAAAGGAGCTGCTCTGCCTCTGCTCTCAAACCCAATCTCGCAGGACTTGTTAGCGTATCACGTGCCAGACTCTTAATGAAGTGGACACACTGTTGGGCCCGGTGTGCGCATGCGCTCGGTGTAAAATGTAGTTGGAAATGAGGTGTCCGTCTTGGAGTAGTCGACTTTTAAAAAGCATCGGCAGCCCGTGATATGACGACTTCGCTGGTTCTGCATCCACGCTGGGCGGACACCTTGATGTACGTTTATGAAAAAAGCCCGAATGAAAGCAGCCAGAATAAAAGCCAAACAATGGAGGGACTGAGCGGTAATTGCCCTGCGACCCACTGCAGGGACCTGATGTCGCACCCTGCGCTCGGACGACATTCTGGCTCCATAGCGACCCACCAGGGCTCCGTCTACTCGGATATTTCCTCTCCGGAAAGCGGTCGGCAGTGCCCCGCTCCCCAAACGTCTTCGAGCGCGTCTCTGAGCTACGGCTACCCCTTTGGAAACCCATATTACGGCTGTAGATTATCCCACTCGCACAACGTGAACTTGCAGCAGAAGCCCTGCTCATACCACCCCGCGGAGAAATACGCCGAACCCAGTACGGCTCTCCCCACGGAAGAACTGTCTACCAGGCCGAAAGAGTTTGCTTTCTACCCGAGTTTCGCCAGCTCGTACCAGGCCGTCCCAGGATATCTGGACGTGTCGGTGGTGCCCGGAATCAGCGCCCATCCTGAGCCGCGACACGACGCCCTAATCCCCATGGAGGGCTACCAGCACTGGGCTCTCTCCAATGGCTGGGATGGACAGGTGTACTGCTCTAAAGAGCAAACACAGTCGACCCATCTCTGGAAATCACCTTTCCCAGGTATGGATATAATATAGTTATTATATTTCCGGAAATATAAACTTTTTAAACTACTTTGATTAACTGAGCTACTGTACTGTTTGATAGCAATTGGAAAGTACATGTGATTGAATTGAAATGATTTTTATAAAGTGCCTCGAGGAGACATCTGTTGTGAATTGGGCGCTGTGTAAATGAACTTAATTGAATTATTATTTCCCCCCCCCCCACAACTATGCGTGTACAACATTTAACACGTGTCATCATATTCAAAGCATTATTTGAATCCAAGCAGACAAGTGTCCTCTTCTAACATCTAAGCGTCAAGTTCACATTTATATTATTTTGTGCTAGAATGTCTCATCTGTGCTAAAAATCTAAATTGCATTTTAAACCATAAAGAACATTTACCCAATTTCACTACATAATTGTGTGCAAAATTATAAACTTTTTAAAAGACTCAAGTAACTCTTTTTTTTCCCCTATTTTTTCTTTTTTTTTAAATTAAATTAAATACTAAATATTCAGCTTAAAATAAAAACAAACTAAGGTGGAAGATTCTCAGTGGCACATGTAAAACGATATGAGAATAAATAAACTTTTTTTTCAGCTGCCTGACCCTCTGACAATATTCAGAGCATTGTGCCTGGCACTGTCACATGACGAAAGGGGCTAGGTTTTGCTGTCACGTAGAATATAAAGGTACACCTCTGCATACCTTTGCCCCACGTAGGAGAATACAGTGACTGAGACACGGACTGCTGGATGTGGACTGTGGCCGTAAATCTCTGAGCCTTGTGGTGCGTCTTTTGCATACAGACCAATCTGGACTCTTGTAGAGAACATCTGCATTGCCATCTAGACAGATAAACGCATCACAATCAGGAATCATTTTACGTTATTTTTTTATTAAGGCTCGCATGTTATCATGTAGTGAAATAGTCACTCGCTGTAACACACATCTCATTTGGCGTTTATGATCTTTGTGAAATCTGCAGCTATTTTAATTGCACATTGATACCCCTCAACCCCCTCCCTCCCCCCACCAGCCCCCAAGCACATCTTCTCCCTGCAGCCCCCTACTCTCATTTTTTATGTTGCAAATATATTGGAGCTAGCCACGCAAGCACGGGCACGCTGTCAAGTAAGCGCGCACACGTGCTCAAACACACAGAGTGACGTCCTCCCACATGAACACAACTGAAAGAAAATAGGGGGGAAAGAAACACTGAGCACCACTTCATTTTTTTGCACTTTAGTTGTCGTTTAAAAATTTAATTTAGAAGAATGTTTAAACACAAAATATTAAATGGGTTACCAAAAAAAGAATAATCCACCTCTCATTTGATTTTTAAAATTAAAGAAATTATAAAACTTTGTCACAGTTAGCTCACAATTTAAGGAACCGTGCATTTTTGTAGCTTTTTTTTTTAGCAGCTTAAAAGCTTTTTTTTTTTTTTTTTTTTTTTTTTTTTTTTTTTTTTACATAAATGGAAACTAGCAATTTACGTAACCATAACAAATTAGTCAATTACTGAATAAAGAGGAAAAAAAAATTTCCAAGTATTACTTTAAGGTGTTTAAACATAGTTCAAGTTTCTATATCTGAAGTTTCATTACATGTGTAACTTTTTGCATGTAAAGTTTACAATACAAAGTTTTGTTGGCAATATTTTGTTTTCTAATCAGGCACTTCCTTGGGTACTCCTCTCTGTAGCATATACAATGTTCTTTCTACCCCTTTCCCTAACGACAGATTTATCCAATACGCCATTAATAATAACTGTGGTTCGTAGATCTAATCAGCAAGTACATTGCAGGTTAAAGAAGCATTAATCATCTCTCACTGCTGAAAAGTATATCTAACAGAGCTTCTGCAGGTTGATACTTTGTGTTATTTACAGAAACAAAGGAGGCGGAAAAGTACTGTGAATTTTTTTAATTTGTATTTTTAGAATCAATTATGTGTCATATGTACTCAAATGTCAGGTGCAACACACCTGAGAACAACCCCCACCTCCAATCTACGCAGGACACACACACACACACACACACACACACACACACACACACACACACACACACGCACTTACACGCCGTTTTCAAGATTTAATTCTCTTTGCCAACCGGAGTTCTCCTGGCAGTGTTCATTATATCTTTTGGACAAAATCTAAAATGTCCCCCCTCTTTCCTTTGCAGACGTCGTGCCCCTGCAGCCGGAGGTCAGCAGTTACCGTCGCGGGCGCAAAAAGCGCGTCCCTTACACCAAGATCCAGCTCAAGGAGCTGGAGAAGGAGTACGCGGCCAGCAAGTTCATCACCAAAGACAAGAGAAGACGCATCTCGGCCGCCACCAACCTCTCGGAGCGCCAGGTCACCATCTGGTTCCAGAACCGGCGGGTCAAGGAGAAAAAATTCGTCAGCAAATCCAAGAACAATCACATCCACACCACTTGATACGGACAGGGCTGCACTTCGAATCTTCCGAAAACAACACGGCATCTGTTTACCTCTCGCATCGAAAGATCTTGACTGAAAGAACTTTTTTTTTTCTTCTGTTGTTGTTTTGGTCGAGTGTGTTTTACATTTCTAATTTAAGTTCCAACATCAACCAACACCGCCGACCACGTCCCCAGCCTCCCCTCCACTTCTCAGTTTAGAGATAATCCTCTAAAAACTGTGAAAATGTTGAAAGTTCACTTCGATTTTGTTTTATAGGAATGTACATATATAAATATATAATATTTAAAACGCTATCTGTATTTCAAAGACAAGTATTGCGTGTTTTATTTTTTTTTCTTTCTTCTTCTTCTTCTTCTTCTACTTCTTCCTCTTCTTCTTCAAGCCTGCATCTTTAAAAGGACTGACGACATCTCAAAGTGCTTGCAATGGGGGGGGGGGGGAAAGATCAAAATCAAAGGAAACTGTTGTCATTTTAGAGAGGATGATCGCCAAATGGACACCATAAGTCGAACTTTCGACTTTAATCAGTTTCTACAACTGACATTGAAGACTTTCAGCAGAAAGAATAATTTAAAAAAAAAAGGAAGAAAAAAAATCATCCGAATCTCAAAAGCAATGTTCCCATATGTGGGATGTGTTCTGTAAAGCCTGGGCTAAAACATAGGCTGCTATGTTGTTAATCTGTATAGTGCAATGCCTCCATTATTTAATTCATATTATCTAGTACCGGAGTATCATAAACCTGTATGTTTTCCTTTATCAGTGAAGGACTCTGTCATGCAACTGGAATGATTGTAAACCATTAAAGTGAGTATTACATATAAATGCACAATCGTTTTATTTTGTTATGACCTTGTTCAGTGTAACGTTGGAGCTATGATCACACGTCGTGTATACGAAGCCTGTATCGTTTCTACTTTGGTGCAGTATGTGAACTGTATTGTGGTGTTGAATTGCGTTCTGGTAACAGTGTTTCATAAATAAATGATGATTATGAAAATGCTCACTCATACTCAAGTCAATTAAGCATCTCAACCGGAAAATTTTAATTCGTTTTGAGATGCACATATGTTAATGGGCTGCCGAACTGCTGAACTTTATTAGAATTTTTTCTTTACATTACAACACCAGTACTACCAAATAGTTATTGGACATCTAGTAAAGACATTGTTACACGTAGGGCGACCCTAATTTATAAGGACCTAACCACGTCATTCGAAATATTTAATATTTGCACGACTTTATGCGTCAGTTTTGAGATTTTATCAGCCTGTCAAGTTAGATTTGGTTCAATGTAACTGCATCAAACCTACTTCTGAGAAAAATCTGAAGACAAATTTTAGGTTGTAACGTCAGATAAAATTAAGGGAAGCGATAAAGCGAGTTATGTTCTAATCTTCACCACACAAAAGCATATTTCCACCTTCCTAAAATAATCGTCCGTCATTTCCCCCCCTTTTTTTTTTAAAGAAAGAGGAGGAAATTTCCTTTACAAAAATTACTTTTGGAACAAAAAAAAAACCTAAAGCAAGACTTATTCCATTATCTTAGGGAGTTGACGATATTCGGCTTTTTCCACATTCCAAAAGTAAAAACGTATTCTGACAACAGCATTTTACTCAAAAATCACAATTTGATTCGAGAATTCTACGTGTTTCCCCTGATAAGCAATCATCCTCTGAGAGTGTGTGTGCCGTTTCTATTGCTAAATTAGAGTGTGACATTGGTGTTTAGATAAAATTGTATTTCATTCCGTATGTATTTCGCCGTCTAATGCGGATTGCGGTCAATGCCTCTACAACAGGTAAGTTGTGCGTAAGATCTTCAGTGATCTTGGCCGATTAACAGTGACTGTTTTGTCAACCTCACCTCTTATCGGTGTTTTAAAATAAAATTCGCTTTCATCTAAAACGTAAGGAATTCGCATATTTTCACAATTTCAATACCGTAATATGTCGACATACTGTCGCGTTTTTTTGTTTTGTTTTTTTGTCCAATGTGTGTATGGCATACACAGTTTTCCCCCTGCAAGAAGAAGGTTGCATAAAGTAAACTGATGTGTGCGAATGTTTAAATGGGTTATATTTATACAGATTGGTTGATCAACTGATATCATACAGACACAATATATCTCTTGCTTGTTTTGCACAGACATATTTACAGGCACAGAACTTTTGTGTGTTGCTGTAGGAAAGGCATATTATTTATCTATTTATTATTTATTTATTTTATTTATTTACATTTACAACTACCTGTCCCTTTAGCTTAGTAAGGCTACCTACACGAGACATATTTGAAGTAAAATACGTTCAAATTAACATCCCACGCAGCTGTCCAGTGAATCAGACACAAGCTGGAGGTAGTTTATTTTAGGTCGTCTTTAGACATGTTCACGTCGAGTCTGTAATTTAGGTTTCTAATTGGAATGAACACCGAGCTGAGTCGACGTATGCCAAAAGGACTAGATTAGGCTTAAAACGGTTTTGGCATGACTATTCAATTCTATGTTTCAATCTTTAAACCTTTGTACTATTAAGTGTAACTTTCCTGCAGTATGGATAACTAAAAGCTCTGCTGAATTTATAATTACTAGGCGAGATGTGGTTTAATTCCACTCTTGCAGTGTTGTGTCAGCTTTTCCAGCTTCTGCAGATCTTTTTGAAGCTTTTTTTTTTTTTAGGTCTGGGTTCCTGAATTTTCAGCCAGTGGAAACTTCTGGCTCTTCTTATTTTACCCTTGACCATGACTATGTGGTCACTTTGACCTTGACATCACAGAAGATTGTGAATAATAAATAAGGGGGCTGGACGGCGGAGCTCGGTGGTTTGTTTGTGGGCAAACAAGGTGTTATTTCCCCCGTCTAGACAGCCGGGGCTTAATGGCATGCCATAAATTCATAAAAAGGGGAAGTGCAGCGATATCCTTTGACCTGGGTTTTTCTGACCATCTTTCGGAGCTTTACGCCGACATTTGGGCGCTTTTCAGTTTTTGGGGAAGTGCGCAAAAAGTATAGTTATATGCATCGTGTTCCTAAGCGTCTGCGAGTCAGCAATAGTTTCATGCAGTTACCACGAGGAGTGTGTGTGTGTGTGTGTGTGTGTGTGTGTGTGTGTGTGTGTGTGTGTGTGTGTGTGTGTGTGTGTGTGTGTGTGTGTGTGTGTGTGTGTGTGTGTGTGTGTGTGTGTGTGTGTTATTGACCACGGCGGACAGGTAGGACTTTTGACGGTTCTCACCAACAGCATCAATCTGCAGCAATCCGAAGCACCGGGCCACACAATCAGCACAGCAAGAGGAAATAACACGACATCGCCCACAATATAGCCATTAAAGGTAGGGCGGCTTTCCCCGTATCTTGTCGATAGGCTTACGTGGACTTTGTTTTATGACTTTTGGACTTGATAAAGCTTTAAATTGGCACACAAAACTTGTTTGTTGGGAATTAATTCTTGCACGGATTGAATATAATAAAACCAGGAGACTAAAGTTTTAAAAATATATATTTAAAAAAATTGTTTTAGCTTTTGATACTATGGAGCATTTTGACAGGAGTTACTTTTTTCTTCTGAATTTTAATTTAATATTATGGTAAAACGGTAAAAGCGTGGTTTAGCAAATCCGAACACCCCAAACACATGATGTTAAATAAACTTCTAATACTATTTTAACACTTTATTCAATCACTTCGAATGTATATAGTATCTAATTTCTACTTTTTCTAACAAAAGAAAATAATTATATATTAACATAATACAATATTATACTGAACATATGTATGTAAAATCCCAAGCGTACAATTGTAGACGTAAAATGCTTCACGAGAATTATGTTAATGTTTTACCTGCTGCAGCGTTATACCCACTTAAAAGTCAACGCTTTTTAAAGTATTCAAACAGTTGTTTATGACTAAACAACATTTAGTCATAAAAGCTGTCTCCATTTCTTTTTTTAAGCAAAATTCTAAAATTGTTCTTACTTATGATCTGATCAGACACGGACTATCTTGAGAACACCGAAGGAGGACAAAAAGTTGCCTTGTTTATGTCTGCGTGACGTTTCGTCATTGCTGCAGGCCGCCACCAGACACAGGCATGAGAAAGGGGGCTGATAACCTCTGGTGGTGACCAGAGGAAAATATCAGGAAGTGCTTTATGTGTTTCTTATTCATGCAGCACTCTGCTTACTCAGCTAATTTTGCCACAGTTTTGATTTAAACGCACTGTCGCAGTTTGCTTCCTTGCGTTAGACGGCATATATTGTGTGTCCATATTTTATTCAGTTTGATAAAAATTTTTTTTTGACGTTTTGATGAAAAATCTTTCAAATACTTGAAGTAGAACTTCTGGTTAAATCATATCAGAAATAGTAGTTTGTATTGATGCCCTAACTGTTTTACAGTGTGATTCCTGTTTAGATAAAACGTCCGCAGTAGAAATACTCATAGCAGATTTGCAGTTTATAAGCTTATTTTTTTTTTTTATTCTTTTACTATGACAAAGTGCCCAGGAGGTAAAAGAAGAAGAAAAAAGAATATAATACAAAATAGTGAGTAAACATAACATATTTATGAAGGTTTACAAAAAAACAAAGTGGAAAAATTAAATGGACAAACATTTTAAAATAAGTATACACACAACTATTACTTCCCCTGAATTTACATATATTTTGTATTTAAGTGTATCATAACTTTATTCTATAGCTATTTCATTATCTTGCTTTCATCTGTAACTACGCAATAATTGAACAATTGTTTATTAACATAAAAGCAGCTGCATGGAAGCTTTCGGATCCATTCGTGTATTTTATAACAATATTGCTATTTCTTTTAACAATGTTGTCTTAAAAATCAGACGCTGTGTCTCCGTGAGATGCACGTGTATCAATAAAGATATAATAACATAAAAAGTTTATAAAAGTTATGCAATTTTCAACTTAATTAAATATTTCCTACAATAATAATGAGGAATCTTGTATGTAGACGTGTTTACAAATATTATTACCGAGGAAACATTAAACACACACACATTCACACACACCCACACACGCACACACATACGCACGCGCGTACATACACACAACACATGGAGTCACGGGAAACAAACAAGCAAACAAAGCTTTAATTACCTGAATTTTAAATTTTAGAGCAACAGATTAAAATATAAACATAAATTATTCCTGTTTGAAAATTAGGTCGCCATGTTTTTATACCAATATTTTATTTTTCACACTGTCAAGTTCAACTTTTTTGTTTTGTTTTGTTCAAAGCACTGAAAAACGGCTTGCTGTTGGTGACGGTTTTCTTGATTCTGCACAATATTAACTGAATTATTAAGAGTTTGTTTTAATTTTACTGTTTAAAATGTGTCCGTTTATGCACCCATTATTTAATTACTTACACTGAGTATTGTAGTAATTTTGTTTGTTAGTGAATTTTTTATTATTTTTTTTCTGGTGCTCAGTATCCCCTGGATAAATGTATTTGGTGTAAAGTAAAACTGTGGTTTGCTGTTGGTAGTTAGAAATCATTAAATTAAAAATTATCCAAACTTTTCAGCTGAGAATATTGACATTACTGTGCATACTTTATCTTTCCCCAGTGAGTTAGTTTCTTAAGGAATGCTCTCTACAAAGCTTCCATAGGGCAATAACGGTGGAAACCTGCCTGCAGAAAATCAAAGAGAGAAAAGAAGGAAGAAAAGGCCTTTGTTTAGGCTATTGCCCTGTCTAGGCAGGACGGGGGATTCCAGTTGGCTAATTTCAATAAGGAGCAGACAGTGTACTAGACAGTGACCTTGACAGTGCTCCGTTTGCCATTATATTTCACCAAGAAGATTTTTTTTTTGTATTGTTTTATTACATATCGTGGTCAAATATGGGACTGTAGCAGAGCCTGGAGACTGCCTGTGCAGACACGCATTTGCTTGGATCTGTGGACCGGAGGCGTGGAGAGACGAGGCTGGGAGGTGCAACACATTGCGTCTTCTTCTCCCCCGAGGTAAAGCGGCTGCTACCAGCCTGCACCTTACTCGTATGCACGGGCGCTTTTTGTTGCCATCACCACACCGCACGGTGTTGCTTCTTGCTAGCCGTTCCGACAACACGAGAAGCCGAGAAGTGCCATAGTTGCGCTCCCATATTATGTTGGACTAACGCGCTGCACGCATTGCGAGACTCACTAACTAGATGAAAGAATGTGCAGTGATAGGAGCTGCCGCGAAGGCTGAGACTCAGCAGCCTGTCCTGTTAAAAAACATCTGATATTTGTCTTGCTATTTAAGGCCCGAGCGCGGCTCAGTGCCTTTGGGCTGAGAGAGGATGCGTGGTCAAAAGTGACAGATACGGCTATCGCATATCGGCTGACTTGCAAGTCGTTCCCAAACAAGTGTTTAAATGAATGTTGGTGTTCTCACATAACACCTCATTGGCAAATTTTGTAGCGTGGAACTAGGGCTATCTAGCACGCATGTGCAACTCTGGCTGCCATGCGCATTTTCCATTACCCTAAAATGCATAATCAGGTGATTGACTGAGGTTTTTTTTATTTTTATTATTATTAACTATGTCATGTTTCTGTTTCCTGTGGATTTACCTATTTATTTAAAAGAGTAGTGTTTTCTGCAACATAAATACATTTTGAACGTGCTCTCCCACACATGAGAATTGCGACTGTTTACCCCCAATATATTCTGGAAAATACAAAAAAAATAAAATAAAATAAAATACTGGCTTTCAATTGGTTTGTCTATGTGAAAGTAATTTGAATTACCTTGATGATAGAGTATTAGAGTTCAACATCAAGTTCAACGCACCGTGACTCTGCGTCTTGAACTTGAATTAACTCACCACCCGCGTCCATGGCAGCCTTTAAGAAATTTAAAGACATTACGATATTAAATTATTTGTTCATACTCTTTCCCTTCACTTTCTCCAAATCAGAAGAATTTCCCATGACGTTATTTTACTTTCTTTTTTTTTTTTCAACGGGGACTAGCATGACATCTGTTGATATCAATATATTGACTTGAGCATTGGAGCAAGTTCTGTTAAAAAATAAATAAATAAGAAAATTCGTACTGGATTTGTTTAATAAGATCTCAGAAATAAAGGGATGTTGTGAGGGTGCTTAGTCACAAGGAGAGATTTCAGAAATTATGCTTCGCCGCTTTAGTGCGAGTTGCGTGACAGACTGATGACCAAATGCGTTGTAAACTTCTGAAACAGTACTTTACAGGATTTGTATAAAATCTGCTTTATCAAACTCCCTTTTTCTTTTGCATTTGTTTACAATGTGCATTGAAATTAAAAGGTGAGTTTCTTGACTGCCTCAATATTTGCTCGGTGTCCTCACACCCGCTTCTAAATCAACTAATTAGTGCGATATAAAGCAGAGGGCCTCTCCACTGATTGAATCAGTTAAGTGCCCTCTGATATCTTGTAAAATTCATATAAAAGAATTGCGAGAGGTGTAACTATCCCACCAGAGTTTGGCCAGCAACGTTTATTGGAGGTATCTGTTAAAGTTGCTCATGTGAGGTGTACTAGAGAATATGATGTGAAATATACGCTCTTAAAGTAACCTTGTAGAATATCGTCTTCTTCGTCTTCTTCCTCTTCCTGTTCTTCTTCTTCTTCTTTTTTACAGACCCAATGGCTTCAACTCGCTGACCCTGTTACTGTAAATATGAGCAATGAGGATCAGTCTTTTTCTTAAAACAAGCTTGTAAATTGGGGCATCACGATTTTATGTGACACAAAATTCAACCATAATTTGTTAGAAAACAAAAAGTCGTATACGCACCCTCTCGCTGAAGAAAAAATAGTTTTCATAAGAAAAAAAAAAAAACTTTTGCCAGCGTATAAAGATATTAAACGAGGCCGTGGACAGTTCCACTTGTGCAAATGGAAAAGAGACTCCCTTCTGGGCTCACAGAGAGAGGGGGAGAAAAACAAGACTCTACATTTTAAATAAAAGGTTTATAGTATTTTTTAAAAAGCTTATAAACCGTTGTAATACAGAAGTTAATGTTTTGTTTTGTCTGAGATGGACCAAGTGGGTGGTACCATGTGGAGCACAACTTAGCCTGGCCACGTGGTGCTGGGATAACCAATCAGGCGCGGCTCCAGGTTTAACTATGTTAAATGTCAGATTGCAATAAACTAGAAGCTGTTGGTCGGGCCCGCGGAAATGGGCGAGCATAATCTCCTTAATCCAGGGTTTGTGGGACCTCTGGTAAACATCCACACGGGAGACACGTTTTACTTTCCGAATTTTAGAGCCTCAGGGGGACAGCTGGCGGGGCTACCGTCTCTCTCCTACCCGAGAAGGGACAATGTTTGCTCCCTCCCGTGGAACCCTTCGGAGCCGTGCAATGGATACTCTCAATCCTACTTTAGCAGCCCCGTGTCTATTAACCCTTCCTTCAATCGGTCGTGTGAGATCACCAGGCCAGAGGAGGGCAAGTGTTACTACAACAACGGGAACAGAGAGACCTGCTCAGGGGGCGGCGGCGGCGGCGGCAGCGGTAGCCTCAAACGGGAGGACAGGGCAAGGGACGCATCTTCCCTAACATCTGACCACGGGATGCACGCTGGGATTGCGGGCGGCGTTGCCTTCTCCAAATATGAGTATGGGACGGAGCAGCTCACGCAGGATCCGCCGTCCTGTCAGTCGATGGAGTCCGACTCCAGCTCCTCTCTGCTGAATGAGGGCGGCAAGCCTCCATCCAGCGACACACAGACCCTGGTGTCACCGGGAAGCCATTCAGGCAACATAGCCGCAGGCGGAGGTGAGTGCTTTTTGTTATCTGGAATCTTTAGATGAATAGTGGTGCAATAAAAATGTTGTTACATTTTTCCTAATTTCATATGGCTGCAGCTTTAATCGCCTTAGGGAGGGATTGTAATTTTGATGCACATCTTGCAGCCTTTTCAGGCTGCAGGAAACATGCGTGGTGCGCACACGCCACTAGGGGTTGCCCTAAAATACCCCATGCACCATGTGGTTGCGAGCAATCCCAGAAAACCCCTTCTGAACTATAGGTGTCTCCATATATTTTGGGCCAAAACATTCAGCTGAGATCATCATATTTCCGCAGCTTAGGTGAGCTGATTTTGCTGCCTTCTTTCACTGCTCAAGCACAAATTAGTGAACTGACTTAAAGAGGAGTCACTTTGGTTGACTGCGTCGAAAAGACAAGAGGGAGAGAGTTTGTCCTCTTTAATGACTCGTAAACAGAATTAATATCTGTCGTTGTGGACTTGAGCTGTTTAACATGCTCCCGTAACTAGCACAAAAAAAACTGAAGAAAAGTTGAGGTAAATGCTGCAGGTACGGCTTTGTTATTGCTTTAATGCTGTTTTAACTGCAACAATAAAACTTTCTGTGATGCAAAGCTGCGCTTTAGCTAACTGTGTCCATCTTCTGTGCAGGGCCATGAAAGAAAAGATCAAATAAATGCAATCTGGTGAAAATGTTCTGAGACACTGAAGCAATCATCAGACTAAACCAAAACAGGTCCAACTTTTGTAGAATCGTGCAGCTTGCAGTGGTTCTCATTATACATGCACAATGCAGGTTTTGCAAAAAAAACAAAAACCAAACAAAAAAAACATTCCAACTCTCTTCAACTGTATAATGTTGCATCACCATATGACACAATTTGCGCTCTAATTGCGCCCATTTATGGCTTAAGCGATTGTTAGAGTGACCTGTCCTCCTCTAAGACAACAGATGCCCCCGAAGCGTCGCCATAACCTTGGAGATGACCGTGATTTTGTAGCCTAACTGTGTTGACTAATCTGCTCCTTGACCCCCTTCCTCCTCCTCCACCTCCTCCGTCCTTTTCAACCTCTTTCTCCTCGTCTCCTCTCCTCCAGGTGCCCCGTGGTACCCGATGCACACTCGGACCAGAAAGAAGCGCAAACCCTACTCCAAGCTCCAGCTGGCGGAGCTCGAAGGGGAATTCATGCTGAACGAGTTCATCACCCGGCAGCGGCGGAGGGAGCTCTCTGACCGGCTGAACCTCAGTGACCAACAAGTGAAGATCTGGTTCCAGAACCGCAGGATGAAGAAAAAGAGACTCATGTTGAGGGAGCAAGCTTTGGCCTACTTTTAGAGAGATTCGGGATATAGAAAGGTGAATCGATAAGCAGTAAAAAAAAAAAAAAGAAAAAAAAGGAAGAAGTAGAAGAAGAAGAAGAAGAAGAAGAAGAAGAAGAAGAAAAAAAGCCAAGCCTACTACGCTCCCTTAGGTCTTCTTTCAATGCATGCACTCATATATCCATCTTTATTCACCTTACAGGCTATCATTAGATCCTTTTTGCTGGATTATCTCTAACGGATCTCCCCCACCTCTTCAAAACAAGCCATTAAATGGCGTCATATAAGATGCACATCAGTGAGCCTTGAGGCGTGGTGTAATGGCACAAAAGCTGTGAAAATGTGTTTTATCCTGTGTACCCCCCCCCCCACCCACCTCCCACCCTCCGCTCTTGAACCACCAAAGCATATTTTTTGAGGCAATATGACAACATTCATTCTGTTTTAGCCTGAGAGATGAAGACGTAGAAGAGGTCATTCGAGGCAGAAATCTTAAGATTTCGGCCTAAAAATATCTGCGAGGTCAGACAGTCTGACTGCAACGAATCCGCGCTGTAATGTCTTTATAATATCTTCAGTTAAGATCTGAAGAGGAAAAAAAGAAAAGAAAAGAAAAGAAAATCCATCCCGGCTGTTTTCTGCGTCCTATCGTGTAATTTGTTGCTCAAGAGGAGTGATTCACATGCTTTCTTTTCTGTGTGTGCACGTTCACGGTCACGGGCAGGAGTGCTAGAAGTCTGGGTCTCTGCATGACAGAGGAGAGGCAAGTATAACAAACGCATAAATATAACACAGCAACGGAATTCACAGCAGCACAGCCGAGCCTGACAGACTACGCACTGAGGATTAAAAACAAATGAGTGCAAGCAAAATTTGTTTATATATATATAATTATTAGTAGTAGTGTTATTATTCTACTTCTTTTGTTACCTCTCAGCTTGTCTTAACAACAGACCACTGAGTCCTGCGTGAATTTTCACCGTTCGAAAACGGTCCTGGAGCTGCTACAACAGAAGAAAGTTCAGAACTTATGCCAGCGAAAACTCACGAAGGATCCGTGAATTGGATGACTTAACAGTAGAAATAATTGCGTGGCAGTTCATCTCAGTCCGCCAGCTGTCACTCACATACTGTGGCGGATGTACGCTTTCAGGCCAAAAGGAGCATTTCTGAAACGTATTGGTGCTCGTGATAATTACAAAATGTACATATAAAGTAAGCAGATAGAATTAAAAAAAAAATCATTTTTGAGAAGTTTCAGGCCTTCGAGTGTGCTCGCCCTTGGACTTGGGTGTGACCGCAGTATATTATCTGTTATGTATTATGAGTAAGCTAAAATAAAAAAAGAAAAAAAGTTTGCAGCATGTTATTGATGTGAAAGTGCTACAAGTGGTGTTCTGCGGGCCACTTTTTCTGTAGGTGACTTTTTGTACCCTTTCTTTTTTTGAACAAATCAAAACCATTAATATTGAAAAGTTTTTTAAATAAACGCCTTCAACGAATGTATTATTATTATTATTATTATTATTATTATTATTATTATTATTATTATTATTATTATTATTATTGCAGGGACGGGGAGCCGCTTAGGCCGACTTAATGTACTTACAGTATAGTCTCCGTCCTTACCTTGTCCTCGTGTATAACTCTGTAAAATTAAGATATAATCATTATTAGTATTCTCATCCTTTTTTGAGGATCCCTTATCGCTATGTAATAGTGCTTTATGTTACTGATCGTCTTGTACAATACAGCATTCCATAACTATAGCTCTCTCTATGTAGCCAGTTTGTAACTGTAAGGGGTTGGTGGGAATGTATAGGCCGACATTCAAAATGGATTTTTAAAAAAAAAGTACAATTTTGTTATTTTTTTACCATTCACGACATGTTAAAAAGAACTCTGTTTTAGTGTAATAGTAGTCCATGATCGTACCTTTCATAATGTCGCTCACCCCACTGCATTCCTTCCTTTGCGCTTGTAAGGATTGCTACGTTGTCTTGTAAAAGTAATACTGATATGAATGTATATGCGTAAGGTCTTCAATAAACAGAATATTGAAACGTTTATTGGTGTTACATCAGTCTGTTATTGCACTGTACCTCGCTGCATATTCAGCCTAAAAAAATTAAAAAAAAAAGAATAAAGAAAAATATGTTTCTCTGCTGGGATAGTTTTATTAAGACCTGACCTAGAACTTTCAAAAAATAGAACCACAATTAAATGCCGATTTGAAGATTAACCGGTGAGTTCGAGGTATCTGAGAAAATGTTTTGTTGGAGTGTGGCTCACGCTTTCAAATGCATGCTTACATAGGAGCCCACACAGGTTGGCCTAATTTTACTATGGCCGACAGAAATACAAAAATAGGTTATAGGTAGCTTTGATATAAGTGACCATGCAAAATGGCGGTCAGGTTTACATTTTACACCCTATGTTGCAATAACTTTTAATACGTACTTTGTGGAAACGTGCTTTAGTTATGAGTAAAAAAAAAAAAAAAAAAAGAAAAAAAAGTCAGTCTTTTTAAAACCCCTCAAGTTTGACCTGATCAGTGTCACTGCTTTGCTACAAGCCTATAACCTCGCAGCTAAACACGCAATAGCTCTGTAAACCAGTAATAGGGTTACACCCCAGTGCTCCATATATGTATAAGACCTTTCGGGCTGGTCACTACTTGTGCGTCTCTGCGGTTTTCCTGAGCGATTTAAACGCGTGATAATTCTATATCGAAGCGGGGTTTTTTGTTGTTGCTGCTGTTTTTTTAATTAAATAATACCGATTGAACATTCTTTCTCTGTGTTTTTAAACCGCAGACAATTATATCTTGTAAGCTCTGCTAAGACTCTCCCTGCTGGCAGTGAAGTGTAAAGCCACACACTGGCTGAGCTGTGTTTTTTTCCCGTCATCTAACAAACAGCGCGTTTGTCTTAAGCTGCTAGCAGTCTCAGTCAAGTGAAGTGCGTTTGCTGAAAAAAAAACTTTGTGCAGTGTCAGTGTTCCGATCAGATGTTGCCATTGCAGTGAACTGTGAAAGGCTGCTTCTGCAACCAAACCACTGAATGTCACACTCATCTTTGCATTCTACCCACGTCTCTCCTTATAAATGCAAGTGTAAGATTTCTTTCTCTCATTACATATGACAATGCTCTGTGATGGGCGTTATAATATAGGCTTCGGTCCATTGCAGATTGTATATTACAGTAGTTTTATTGTTTTCATACCGCCGTTTTTGCAGCTTTCGGAAGTCTTTGATAGCTGTTTGCCTTACCTCATGGCGAACTACATTTTCCGGTTTGGGTGTTAACAGCAAACCGCAAAAAAAAAAAAAAAAAAAAAAAAATCACTCAATAAATTCGTCATTGTTTTGCACAATAGCTTTGACTGCGCAAGTGTGAAAATCCATATAAGTATTGCAACTTCCTCACTGAAACAAATTAAAAGTGATGTCTCCATTCATGTATGCTGTCACAACGCGTCAAGTTCCACGAAATATTCATAATAATCACAGCAAATAGTCTATAAAATCTAAAATACACGGTTTTTGGAATTGTCTTGATAAGCATGTATTAGTTTTATATTTGTACTAGGATGCTTTCATGGAATGTTATCGGTTGAATCCAAAGGTGATGCAAAAGCAAATGTCAAACTCTAGTTTTGGATTTGAAAGAAAAAGAAAAATAGCTCCCAGATGCTCAATTAAGCGTTGGATTAGAGATGAGCTGAAAAATCCTTTTACTTGTCTACACAATTTTTAAGAGGTGTGTAAAGACATATTCCAGCAAATAAACTCGAATTAGTCTCTTTAGCAATGGAGAATAAATCCGTGCGTAATGCACAATTTATTTTATTTTATTTTATTTTATTTTTATTTTTTTACGCACCAGTTAAGTATGCCAGTTAAATGATAAAACTGTCTGAACATTGGAGAAGATTCTGATTTATTCCGGAATGTGATGCATTTAGATTATTATTAACAATAATAATAAATGACGGTATTAGATTGTTTTTAATTGGTTTAATGTGATTTCCTGACTCTATTTGTGCACTACCTTCTCAAATATTTTGTTTTGGAGCCAAAACAAAATATGCAAACCGCACACAATGAAGTTTAGGATCACTTCTATTGCTTGGAACAAATAGGTTTCACTGATTCATGCAAAATTGAATTCAAGCTGTGAGAACTCTGCAGATGTAGGTCCCAAAAGCTGCGACTTCATACTTTTGAACTTGACATTATATATTTTTTTTTATTTGAAACTGCTGATGTGGATGGAAGACGGAAAAGGAAGAAACAGATTGTCCAATTGTCATGATTTGTAACAAACAGCAACAGATTACTGTTCAGTAAACTGAGGAATTCGGGTCTTGAACAGAAACAATTAACATAATTTATTTAGCCGAATGCATTTGGGATTGTGAGGGGGAAAGCGTGGGCATCCAAGCAAGCTGAGCACACCGTCATTGTGTTTCCCCGCTGTGATTAAACGCTGGCTTAATTTTCGGGCCAGTAATGGTGTATAAATTGGTTGGATTATTGATGCAGAAATACTTGGCGAGGAGGGCTTTGACTGGACTTCTGTTCGGTTCAACATATTTCTCTTGGAACTAGGGGATCTGATGATTTTATTCTTAACTTTTCTTGTGGCTTTTGATAGAAACATTTCACGCATACCACGGACTCGGTCAACAGTACTTTCTCTGTTGCACTATGCAACAGAAAAAGCGGAATACGCAAACGGAATGATGTGTCTACCCATGTCTACATATGTATAGTTAAAAATTGAAGTGAGGAGTAGCTGTTAACTAAAGGCAGGTTGTCTCTTGTCTGTGTGCACGACCTTCGGATATTAGGGTTTGCAGGTTTTTTACAATCTCTCTTTCACTGCTCTTGAGGACTTTTGACTTTGAGACTGGCTAAATCTTTTTATGGCGGCCAGTCTCCGCGTCCCAAAGGTCAGTGAGCTTCACAGTGCCCTTCGCAGAGAACTTGTGTGGCATGCGGTCTACGTCCCCCGCCGCCCCGTCTTCCGTTTATGGCACAAAGCTGGCCAGAGAAACAGAAAGCAGTGTTATTCCTGGTAAAGTGTTTCTGTTTGGAGAGTGGTGCGTGCGTGTGAGGTGTGTGTGCGTGCGCGCGCGCGTGTGTTTGTATATATGTGTGCTCGTGAGAGTGCATGTGTGTGTGTGTGTGTGTGTGTGTGTGTGTGTGTGTGTGTGTGTGTGTGTGTGTGTGTGTGTGTGTGTGTGTGTGTGTGTGTGTGTGTGTGGAGCAGCGTGAGCAAGACTGCAGGAATGGCCGTGATTGTTTCAAAGAAGAGTGTTAATGTGATAAAGACAGGATAGGTAGGATACTTAAAGTTGCAGATCCATATCTTTTTACGTCTCACGGAGCTGTTATGTATTGATTTTAGAATGATTTGAAATGAGTCCTCAATGCGCCCGCGTTTCTGTTTTGCCTGAAACGTGGCATCTTATTAATTTGTTTTTTCAGGAGCGACAGGCGTGCAACAAAAATCCGAACGTAGGCCGTGAGGGTTTCGGTGGCGCCACAAAAGCAGCGTTACCCCTTTTTAGCCCAGTAGTCTATGGCGGATATGCGTTCCTAATCGATTTGTGTATCACAATTTCAAATCAGCACTCCAGTCTTTCTGAACTTGGCGTTTATTTATTTACTTTTTGCAGCTTTTATCTGGGACCCCCTAGAACCGTAATAATTAATGTGTAACTTCTAATTAAGTTTTTTTGTGATTAGATGAGATAGTTTCTTCACAAGAATTGATGGGATTTTGTCTTGCTTTGCTTTTAGAAATATCTTTTTTTTTTTTTTTTTTGGATAAGGACGTCTGATGCGTTTGGGCCTCCACGCAACCATGAAGGTCAAGTATGCTGGGAGCGGCCAGCTGAACCTGGCGGTACCTGCTGGAAGCTATATATATATATATATATATATATATATATATATATATATATATATATATATATATATATATATATATATATATATATATTTCAAGGCAGATGAAGTGTAGCCTTGGTCACAGTATTAGCCTACAATAATACAGGTATACAATTCTCAGCGCGTTGTTTACTGCTTCTTTTTGCTCGAGCGTATCAGTCTGCACAGCGAGCAATAGCGGTGAACACATAGGGAGCCATTTTTTAGTGATATCAGAAGCATTCAAAGCGCGAAGCATCTATTTAGAGCTCACATTATGAGCCATTCGAATCCTACGGGACCGCCGAACACGAAAATAATATATTTGACTCTTTGATAGGAAAAAAGCCAACCAGACTGGACTTTGTCCCGGTTTAAAAAAGGCTGTTTTACGTCTCAGTTTGTCTGATGGCCATTCGTTTGTCTCCCGCCTCCTTGTAATAACCCAATTAAGACATTAAGAAATGTTTTAAATTAATCAAGTCAAGTTAGTCAACTTATGTAGAGGTGATTGCCAGCTCAAACCCGGATTGAATTTAAAATTTGGGGGAAAAAATGTGCGAGCTCATCATGTAAAATTCAAAATATGTCAAATGGTGGGCATAATTTTCCACTTTTTCAAATGTTCATGTACTTATTCAGTTATAATTGCACTATTATGCAAGCAATTGTCGCATCTTCTAAAGACTATTTAGAATTTCAAGAGGATAAACCATGCCTTTATAGGTTGTGCAGCCTACAATTAAGGGCGAGTCTTCAAATATATTTTTAGCTATATCGGCATGTGACAGGCCTTAGCCCGGAGTGCTCATCAGTTCAAAAATACGTCTTTGTTCTATTTCTCTTTTTTTTCTGCTTTCTTACAATTGAACTGACAGTGAAACTGAGCGCCTGTAGCAAAAGTATTTAATTTTTTTGATGTTGGCTATTTTCTCTATTAAATGTGATCAAAAATACAGAGATACACATCTGTTCTGTTCTGTTTCAAGCCGATTCACAAGGTTTTCTGATTTAATTATTTTTATTTTTTTTCCCCGGGAAGTCTAAATAAAAACAGGACTGGAGACAGGGAGTTCCTGCGCAGGGTGATTCCTTGTGATGTGAAATCATTTAATACTTCTAATAAAAAACTTAACACATTGTTGTGAAAGCTTTATGTCCGTGTGGTTGAATGTGAAATATACTCTGGAGATCGCTCCAAATGGAACAGCAATATGCGCCTCTGTGTTGTTTGCAACTGTTGCCACCACATGTTCTGCAGAGTGATGCGTTCACTGTCGAAATGTTATAATAAATTGAAATAAAATGATGAAAAAAAAAGGAGAGAGTGGCTTCTTTAGTGTTGCTTGAAACCATTTGCAGCACTCGCAGCTGAATTTAACTGCCCGACTTACATCCAATTAAACCTTGGGCCATGAGGAGACGGTGATATGATTACACAAGGCTTCCCACATTTAGCCATGACTTCAGCGGGCTTTGCAGCAGCGTCTTGGTGAACTTAGCTCATTGTGAGTGCGTTGGTGTGCATGTGTGAGAGCTGTATCATTTGGGGAAGGATTTATAACCACAAAGCCAAAACATTATAATATTTAGGAGGCGTCATTTTTTTTTTTTTTTTTTTTAGTTTCTCCTGGTGACACCTAGGTTAACCATTTTAATTATGGTGCTTAGTCGCGATACATAGCTTAAATTCCTCAGACACAGTCGTTAAAGTTACTGCTTCAACTGTGATATTTAAGACGAACGCATGGCAAAAAGCAGTCAACAAATTATCATGACAGTTTCCTGAACTCTACTCCCGTGATATTGTTAATCAGGGAGTCGCTTCCTTTCTGTATTGAAGGAGAAGAAGAAGAAGAAGCTGCTGCGGATCAAGTCAGCTGAGGAGAACTTTGCCTGTAAACCGGCTGCCACATCCCCTGCTCATATTTGGTGCAGCATAATCAAACATTCCCGGGTCCTATTGCTCACTGAGTTTGTTCTCCAGAGAAATAAGCACATGCTGAAGCTTTATTCTTTGACTGATGGTCTGAGTGCGCCCAGGCGAGAAAAGTCGGTGTTTTTAAACCCTCGGAAATCGGATATTGCCAAGTAGTGGTTATATTCTACCACGTTATGACACATGCGGCGACTTGAAAAAAAGAGGAGCGCTTGTTTCCCTGACATTTAAAAACTTAGTAAACAGAATGAAATGGTTTCCTTTTCCACCTCCCTACTCTTCTTGTCTTGATTAGAGGCTTTAATGCTTGGATTTTATTATTGCATTGCTTATTCATACTGCGGCATTACTTATTAATGCCGCATTAATACGCATCATTGGAAAGATGATGATGGAGAAATGAATTGACAATGTTGTTTTGGTCTGTCTGTCTTAGTGCTTTTACCGTCTAGAGAAATAAACAAAAAAAATTTTTTTTATTGCTGCTCCATGCATATTATTTGTTTCATAGAAAATTAGACAAGCAATATTTATTTTATTATTGTCAGCTGCCAAATAATATTAGTTTAAAAATTATTTGCCG